>NW_027362772.1:219724292-220327635 GCF_046119375.1 Phyllobates terribilis
GGGTCTATTATTCTGTATGGAGCATTATATGGGATCCATTATTCTGTATGAAGGGATACATGGGATCCATTATAGAAGGAGCATTATATGAGGCCCATTATTCTGTTTGGAGCAATATAGGGGTCCATTATTCTGCATGGAACAATATATGCGGTACATTATTCTTTATCGAGCTTTATATAGGGTCCATTATTCTGTATGGAGCAATATCTGGGGTACATTATTCTGTATGGAGCAATATATGGGTCCATTATTCTGTATGGAGCAATATATGGGGTCCATTATTCTGTAGGGAGCAATATATGGGTCCATTAATCTGTATGGAGCATTATATGGGGCCTATTATTCTGTCTGGAGCATTACATGGGGCTCATTATTCTGTATGGAACAATATATGGGGTCCATTATTCTGTATGGAGCAATATATGGGTCCATTATTCTATATGGAGTATTATATCGGGCCCATTATTCTGTGTGGAGCAATATATGGGTCCATTATTCTGTATGGAGCATTATGAGGCCCATTATTCTGTATGAAGCAACATATAGGGTCCATTATTCTGTATGGAGCAATATATGGGGTCCATTATTCTGTTTGGAGGAATATCTGGGGCCCTTTATTCTGTATGGAGCATTGTATGGAGTCCATTATACTGTATGGAGCAATATATGGGGTCAATTATTCTGTATGGAGCAATATATGGGTCCATTATTCTTTTTGGAGCAATATATGGGGTCCATTATTCTGTATGGAGCAATACATGGGTCCATTATTCTGTATGGATCAATATATGGGGTCCATTATTCTGTATGGAGCAATACATGGGGTCCATTATTCTGTATAGAGCATTATATGGGGTCCATTATTCTGTATGGAGCAATGTATGGGTCCATTATTCTGTATGGAGCATTATATGGGGCCCATTATTCTGTATAGAGCAATATATGGAGTCCATTATTCTGTATGGAGCATTATATGGGGTCATTTATTCTGTATGGACCAATATATGGAGTCCGTTATTCGGTACGGAGCAATATATGGGGTCCATTAGTCTGTATGGAGCAATATATGGGTCCATTATTCTTTATGGAGCATTATATGGGGTCCATTATTCTGTATGGAGCAATATATGGGGTCCATTATTCTGTGTAGAGCAATACACAGGGTCTATTGTTCTGTATGGAGCATTATATGGGGCCCATAATTCTGTATGAAATAATATATGCGGTCCATTATTCTGTACTGAGCAATATATGGGTCCATTATTCTGTATGGAGCATTATATTGGGCCCATTATTCTGTATGGAGCATTACATGGGACTCATTATTCTGTATTCAGCATTATATGATGTCCATTATTCTGCATGGAGCCGTTTATGGGGTCCATTATTCTGAATGGAGCAATATATGGGGTCCATTATTCTGTATGGAGCAATATATGGGTCCATTATTCTGTATGGAGCAATATATGGGGCCCATTATTCTGTATGGAGCAATATATGGGGTCCATTATTCTGTATGGAGCAAAATATGGGTCCATTATTCTGTATGGAGCAATATATGGGGTCCATTATTCTGTATGGAGTAATATATGGGTCCATTATTCTGTATGGAGCATTATGAGTCCCATTATTTTGTAGGAAGCAACCTATAGGGTCCATCAGTCTGTATGGAGCAATATATGGGGTCCATTATTCTGTTCGGAGGAATATCTGAGATGCACTATTCTGTATGGAGCAATACATGGGTCCATTATTCTGTATGGAGAAATATATGGGGTCCATTATTCTGTATGGAGCAATATATGGGGTTCATTATTCTTTATAGAGCATTATGTGTGTTCCAATATTCTGTATGGAGCAATATATGGTTCCATTTTTCTGTATGGAGCATTATATGGGGCCCATTATTCTGTATAGAGCAATATATGGAGTCCATTAATCTGTATGAAGCTTTATATGGGGTCATTTATTCTGTATGGAGCAATATATGGGGTCCATTATTCTGTATGGAGCAATATATGCGACCCATTATTCTGCATGGAGCAATATATTGGGTTCATTTTTCTGTATGGAGCTATATATGGGGTCCATTATTCTGTATGGAGCAATATATGCGACCCATTGTTCTGTATGGAGCAATATATTGGGTCCATTTTTCTGTATGAAGCTATATATGGGGTCCATTATTGTGTATGGAGCTATATATGGGTCTATTATTCTTTATGGAGCATTATTCTGTATGGAGCAATATATTGCTTCCATTATTCTGTACAGAGCATTATATTGGGTCCATTATTCTGTATGGAGCAATGTATGGGTCCATTATTCTGTATGGAGCAATATATGGGGTCCATTATTCTGTATGGAGCAATATATGGGGTCCATTGTTCTGTATAGAGCATTATATGGGGTCCATTATTCTGTATGGAGCAATATATGGGGTCTATTCTTCCGTATAGAGCAATATATGGGGTCCATAATTCTGTATAGAGCAATATATACGGGGTCTATTATTCTGTATGGAGCATTATATGGGATCCATTATTCTGTATGAAGGGATACATGGGATCGATTATAGAAGGAGCATTATATGAGGCCCATTATTCTCTTTGGAGCAATATATAATGTCCACTATTCTGCATGGAGCAATATACGGGACCTATTTTTCTGTATGGAGCAATATATGGGGTCTTTTATTCTGTATGGAGCATTATATGGGGTCCATTGTTCTTTTTGGAGCAATATATGGGGTCCATTATTCTGTATGGAGCAATACATGTTTCCATTAATCTGTAAAGAGCAATATATGGGGTCCATTATTCTGTATGCATCAATATATGGGGTCCATTATTCTGTATAGAGCATTATATGGGGTTCATTATTCTGTATGGTGCAGTATGAGGGTCCATTATTCAGTGTGGAGCAATATATGGGGTCCATTATTCTGTATTGAGCAATATATGGGGTCCATTATTCTGTCTGGAGCATTATATGGGGTTATTTATTCTGTATGGAGCAATATATGGGATCCGTTATTCTGTATGGAGCAATATATGGGTCCATTATTCCGTATGGAGCATTATATGGGGACAATTATTCTGAATGGAGCAATATGTGGGGTCCATTATTCTGCATAGAACAATATGAAAGGTCTATTATTCTGTATGAAGCATTATATGGGGCCCATTATTCTGTACGAAGCAATATATGGGGTCCATTATTCGTTAAGGAGAATTAGATGGGATCCATTTTTCTGTATGAAGCGATATATGGGATCCATTCAGTATGGAGCATTATATGAGGCTCATTATTCTGTATGGAGCAATATATGGGATCCACTATTCTGCATGGAGCAATATACGGGGTCCATTTTTCTGTATGGAGCAATATATGGGACCTATTTTTCTGTATGGAGCAATATATGGGGTCTATTATTCTGTATGGAGCATTATATGGGGTCCATTGTTCTTTTTGGAGCAATATATGGGGTCCATTATTCTGTATGGAGCAATACATGTTTCCATTAATCTATATAGAGCAATATATGGGGTCCATTATTCTGTATGCAGCAATATATGGGGTCCATTATTCTGTATAGAGCATTATATGGGGTTCATTATTCTGTATGGTGCAGTATGAGGGTCCATTATTCAGTATGGAGCAATATATGGGGTCTATTATTCTGTATTGAGCAATATATGGGGTCCATTATTCTGTCTGGAGCATTATATGGGGTTAATTATTCTGTATGGAGCAATATATGGGATCCGTTATTCTGTATGGAGCAATATATGGGTCCATTATTCCGTATGGAGCATTATATGGGGACAATTATTCTGAATGGAGCAATATGTGGGGTCCATTATTCTGCATAGAACAATATGAAAGATCTATTATTCTGTATGAAGCATTATATGGGGCCCATTATTCTGTACGAAGCAATATATGGGGTCCATTATTCGTTAAGGAGAATTAAATGGGATCCATTATTCTGTATGAAGCGATATATGGGATCCATTCAGTATGGAGCATTATATGAGGCTCATTATTCTGTATGGAGCAATATATGGGATCCACTATTCTGCATGGAGCAATATCTGGGGTCCATTATTCTGTATGGAGCAATATATGGGACCCATTATTCTGTATGGCGCAATATATTAGGTCCATTATTCTGTATGGAGCAATATATGGGACCCATTATTCTGTATGGAGAAATATAGGTGGTCCATTATTCTGTATGGAGCTATGTATGGGGTCCATTATTCTGTATGGAGCTCTATATGGGTCCATTATTCTGTATGGAGCATTATATGGGGTCATTTATTCTGTATGGAGCAATATATGAAGTCCATTATTCTGTATGGAGCAATATATGGGGCTCAATATTCTGTATGGAGCATTAGATGGGGTCCATTATTCTGCATGGAGCATTATATGGGGTCCATTATTCTGTATAGAGCAATACACAAGGTCTATTGTTCTGTATGAAGCATTATGTGGGGCCCATAATTCTGTATGAAACAATATATGGGGTACACTATTCTGCATAGAGCAATACATGGGACCCAATATTCTATATGGAGCAATATATGGGACCCATTATTCTGTATGGAGAAATATATGGGGTCCATTATTCTGTATGGAGCAATATATGGGGTCCATTATTCTGTATGGAGCAATATATGGGTTTATTATTCTGTATGAAACAATATATGGGGTCCATTATTCTGTACAGAGCAATATATGGGTCCATTATTCTGTATGGAGCATTATATTGGGCCCATTATTCTGTATGGAGCATTACATGGGGCTCATTATTCTGTATGGAGCATTATATGGGGTCCATTATTCTGCATGGAGCAGTATATGGGGTCCATTATTCTGAATGGAGCAATATATGGGGTCCATTATTCTGTATGGAGCAATATATGGGTCCAGTGTTCTGTATGGAGCAATATATGGGGCCCATTATTCTGTATGGAGCAATATATGGGCTCCATTATTCTCTATGGAGCAATATATGGGTCCATTATTCTGTATGGAGCAATATATGGGGTCCATTATTCTGTATGGAGTAATATATGGGTCCATTATTCTGTATGGAGCATTATGAGGCCCATTATTCTGTATGAAGCAACATATAGGGTCCATTATACTGTATGGATCAATATATGGGGTCCATTATTCTATTCGGAGGAATATCTGGGGCCCATTATTCTGTATGAAGCATTTTATAGGGCCCATTATACTGTATGGAGCAATATATGGGGTCCATTATTCTGTATGGAGCAATAAATGGGTCCATTATGCTGTATAGAGCAATAAAAAGGGTTTATTATTCTGTATGGAGCAATATATGGAGTCCATTATTCTTTTTAGAGCAATATATGGGGTACATTATTCTGTATGGAGCAATACATGGGTCTATTACTCTGTATGGAGAAATATATGGGGTCCATTATTCTGTATGGAGCAATATATGGGGTTCATTATTCTTTATAGAGCATTATGTGTGTTCCAATATTCTGTATGGAGCAATATATGGTTCCATTTTTCTGTATGGAGCATTATATGGGGCCCATTATTCTGTATAGAGCAATATATGGAGTCCATTAATCTGTATGAAGCTTTATATGGGGTCATTTATTCTGTATGGAGCAATATATGGGGTCCATTATTCTGTATGGAGCAATATATGCGACCCATTATTCTGTATGGAGCAATATATTGGGTTCATTTTTCTGTATGGAGCTATATATGGGGTCCATTATTCTGTATGGAGCAATATATGCGACCCATTATTCTGTATGGAGCAATATATTGGGTCCATTTTTCTGTATGAAGCTATATATGGGGTCCATTATTGTGTATGGAGCTATATATGGGTCTTTTATTCTTTATGGAGCATTATTCTGTATGGAGCAATATATTGCTTCCATTATTCTGTACAGAGCATTATATTGGGTCCATTATTCTGTATGGAGCAATGTATGGGTCCATTATTCTGTATGGAGCAATATATGGGGTCCATTATTCTGTATGGAGCAATAAATGTGGTCCATTATTCTGTATAGAGCTTTATATGGGGTCCATTATTCTGTATGGAGCAATATATGGGGTCTATTCTTCCGTATAGAGCAATAAATGGGGTCCATAATTCTGTATAGAGCAATATACTGGGTCTATTATTCTGTATGGAGCATTATATGGGATCCATTATTCTGTATGAAGGGATACATGGGATCCATTATAGAAGGAGCATTATATGAGGCCCATTATTCTGTTTGGAGCTATATATAGGGTCCACTATTCTGCATGGAGCAATATACGGGGTCCATTTTTCTGTATGGAGCAATATATGGGACCTATTTTTCTGTATGGAGCAATATATGGGGTTTATTATTCTGTATGGAGCATTATATGGGGTCCATTGTTCTTTTTGGAGCAATATATGGGGTCCATTATTCTGTATGGAGCAATACATGTTTCCATTAATCTGTAAAGAGCAATATATGGGGTCCATTATTCTGTATTCAGCAATATATGGGGTCCATTATTCTGTATAGAGCATTATATGGGGTTCATTATTCTGTATGGTGCAGTATGAGGGTCCATTATTCAGTATGGAGCAATATATGGGGTCCATTATTCTGTCTGGAGCATTATATGGGGTTATTTATTCTGTATGGAGCAATATATGGGATCCGTTATTCTGTATGTAGCAATATATGGGTCCATTATTCCGTATGGAGCATTATATGGGGACAATTATTCTGAATGGAGCAATGTATGGGGTCCATTATTCTGCATAGAACAATATGAAAGGTCTATTATTCTGTATGAAGCATTATATGGGGCCCATTATTCTGTACGAAGCAATATATGGGGTCCATTATTCGTTAAGGAGAATTAGATGGGATCCATTATTCTGTATGAAGCGATATATGGGATCCATTCAGTATGGAGCATTATATGAGGCTCATTATTCTGTATGGAGCAATATATGGGATCCACTATTCTGCATGGAGCAATATACGGGGTCCATTTTTCTGTATGGAGCAATATATGGGACCTATTTTTCTGTATGGAGCAATATATGGGGGTCTATTATTCTGTATGGAGCATTATATGGGGTCCATTGTTCTTCTTGGAGCAATATATGGGGTCCATTATTCTGTATGGAGCAATACATGTTTCCATTAATCTATATAGAGCAATATATGGGGTCCATTATTCTGTATGCAGCAATATATGGGGTCCATTATTCTGTATAGAGCATTATATGGGGTTCATTATTCTGTATGGTGCAGTATGAGGGTCCATTATTCAGTATGGAGCAATATATGGGGTCCATTATTCTGTATTGAGCAATATATGGGGTCCATTATTCTGTCTGGAGCATTATATGGGGTTATTTATTCTGTATGGAGCAATATATGGGATCCGTTATTCTGTATGGAGCAATATATGGGTCCATTATTCCGTATGGAGCATTATATGGGGACAATTATTCTGAATGGAGCAATATGTGGGGTCCATTATTCCGCATAGAACAATATGAAAGATCTATTATTCTGTATGAAGCATTATATGGGGCCCATTATTCTGTACGAAGCAATATATGGGGTCCATTATTCGTTAAGGAGAATTAGATGGGATCCATTATTCTGCATGAAGCGATATATGGGATCCATTCAGTATGGAGCATTATATGAGGCTCATTATTCTGTATGGAGCAATATATGGGATCCACAATTCTGCATGGAGCAATATCTGGGGTCCATTATTCTGTATGGAGCAATATATGGGACCCATTATTCTGTATGGCGCAATATATTAGGTCCATTATTATGTATGGAGCAATATATGGGACCCATTATTCTGTATTTAGAAATATAGGTGGTCCATTATTCTGTATGGAGCTATGTATGGGGTCCATTATTCTGTATGGAGCTCTATATGGGTCCATTATTCTGTATGGAGCATTATATGGGGTCATTTATTCTGTATGTAGCAATATATGAAGTCCATTATTCTGTATGGAGCAATATATGGGGCTCATTATTCTGTATGGAGCATTATATGGTGTCCATTATTCTGCATGGAGCATGATATGGGGTCCATTATTCTGTATAGAGCAATACACAAGGTCTATTGTTCTGTATGGAGCATTATATGGGGCCCATAATTCTGTATGAAACAATATATGGGGTACACTATTCTGCATAGAGCAATATATGGGACCCAATATTCTATATGGAGCAATATATGGGACCCATTATTCTGTATGGAGAAATATATGGGGTCCATTATTCTGTATGGAGCAATATATGGGGTCCATTATTCTGTATGGAGCAATATATGGGTTTATTATTCTGTATGGAACAATATATGGGGTCCATTATTCTGTAAAGAGCAATATATGGGTCCATTATTCTGTATGAAGCATTATATTGGGCCCATTATTCAGTATGGAGCATTACATGGGGCTCATTATTCTGTATGGAGCATTATATGGGGTAAATTATTCTGCATGGAGCAGTATATGGGGTCCATTATTCTGAATGGAGCAATATATGGGGTCCATTATTCTGTATGGAGCAATATATGGGTCCAGTGTTCTGTATGGAGCAATATATGGGGCCCATTATTCTGTATGGAGCAATATATGGGCTCCATTATTCTCTATGGAGCAATATATGGGTCCATTAGTCTGTATGGAGCAATATATGGGGTCCATTATTCTGTATGGAGTAATATATGGGTCCATTATTCTGTATGGAGCATTATGAGGCCCATTATTCTGTATGAAGCAACATATAGGGTCCATTATGCTGTATGGATCAATATATGGGGTCCATTATTCTGTTCGGAGGAATATCTGGGGCCCATTATTCTGTATGGAGCATTTTATAGGGCCCATTATACTGTATGGAGCAATATATGGGGTCCATTATTCTGTATGGAGCAATAAATGGGTCCATTATGCTGTACAGAGCAATAAAAAGGGTTTATTATTCTGTATGGAGCAATATATGGAGTCCATTATTCTTTTTAGAGCAATATATGGGGTCCATTATTCTGTATGGAGCAATACATGGGTCTATTACTCTGTATGGAGAAATATATGGGGTCCATTATTCTGTATGGAGCAATATATGGAGTCCATTATTCTTTATAGAGCATTATATGGGGTCCAATATTCTGTATGGAGCAATATATGGGTGCATTATTCTGTATGGAGGATTATATGGGGCCCATTATTCTGTATAGAGCAATATATGGAGTCCATTATTCTGTATGAAGCTTTATATGGGGTCATTTATTCTGTATGGAGCGATATATGGGGTCCATTATTCTGTATGGAGCAATATATGGGGTCCATTAGTCTGTATGGAGCAATATATGGGTCCATTATTCTTTATGGAGCATTATATGGGGCCCATTATTCTGTATGGAACAATATATGGGGTCCATTATTCTGTATAGAGCAATACATAGGGTCTATTATTCTTTATGGAGCATTATATGGGGCCCATTATTCAGTATGAAGCAATATATGGCGTCCACTATTCTGCATGGAGCAATATATGGGGTCCATTATTCTGTATGGAGCAATATATGGGACCCATTATTCTGTATGGAGCAATATATGGGGTCCTTTGTTCTGTATGGAGCAATATATGGGGTCCATTATTCTGTATGGAGCAATATATGGGTCTCTTATTCTGTATGGAACATTATATGTGGTCCATTATTCTGTATGAAGAGATATATGGGAGCCATTCTGTATGGAGCATTACATGAGGCCCATTATTCTGTTTGGAGCAATATATTGGGTACACTATTCTGCATGGAGCAATATATGGGTTCCATTATTCTCTATGGAGTAACATATGGTACCCATTATTCTGTATGGAGCAATATATGGGGTCCATTATTCTGTATGGAGCAATATATGGGGTCCATTATTCTGTATAGAGCATTATATGGTGTCCATTAATCTGTATGGAGCAATATATGGGGTCTATTATTCCGTATAGAGCAATATATGGGGTCCATAATTCTGTATAGAGCAATATACGGGGTCTATTATTCTGTATGGAGCATTATATGGGATCCATTATTCTGTATGAAGGGATACATGGGATCCATTATAGAAGGAGCATTATATGAGGCCCATTATTCTGTTTGGAGCAATATATAGGGTCCTCTATTCTGCATGGAGCAATATACGGGGTCCATTTTTCTGTATGGAGCAATATATGGGACCTATTTTTCTGTATGGAGCAATATATGGGGTCTATTATTCTGTATGGAGCATTATATGGGGTCCATTGTTCTTTTTGGAGCAATATATGGGGTCCATTATTCTGTATGGAGCAATACATGTTTCCATTAATCTGTATAGAGCAATATATGGGGTCCATTATTCTGTATGCAGCAATATATGGGGACCATTATTCTGTATAGAGCATTATATGGGGTCCATTATTCTGTATGGAGCAGTATATGGGTCCATTATTCAGTATGGAGCAATATATGGGGTCTATTATTCTGTATGGAGCAATATATGGTTCCATTATACTGTATAGAGCAATATACAGGGTCTATTATTCTGTATGGAGCATTATATGGGGTCCATTATTCTTTTTGGAGCAATATATCTGGTACATTATTCTGTATGGAGCAATACATGTTTCCATTAATCTGTATAGAGCAATATATGGGGTCCATTATTCTGTATGGAGCAATATATGGGGTCCATTATTCTGTATAGAGCATTATATGGGGTTCATTATTCTGTATGGAGAAGTATGAGGGTCCATTATTCAGTATGGAGCAATAAATGGGGTCCATTATTCTGTATTGAGCAATATATGGGGTCCATTATTCTGTCTGGAGCATTATATGGGGTTATTTATTCTGTATGGAGCAATATATGGGATCCGTTATTCTGTATGGAGCAATATATGGGTCCATTATTCCGTATGGAGCATTATATGGGGACAATTATTCTGTATGGAGCAATATGTGGGGTCCATTATTCTGCATAGAACAATAAAAAAGGTTTATTATTCTGTTTGAAGCATTATATGGGGCCCATTATTCTGTACGAAGCAATATATGGGGTCCATTATTCGTTAAGGAGAATTAGATGGTATCCATTATTCTGCATGAAGCGATATATGGGATCCATTCAGTATGGAGCATTATATGAGGCTCATTATTCTGTATGGAGCAATATATGGGATCCACTATTCTGCATGGAGCAATATATGGGGTCCATTATTCTGTATGGAGCAATATATGGGACCCATTATTCTGTATGGCGCAATATATTAGGTCCATTATTCTGTATGGAGCAATATATGTGACCCATTATTCTGTATGCAGCAATATATGGGGTCCATTATTCTGTATAGAGCATTAAATGGGGTCCATTATTCCGTATGGAGCAGTATATGGGTCCATTATTCAGTATGGAGCAATATATGGGTTCCATTATTCTGTATGGAGCAATATATGGGGTCCATTATTCTGTATGGAGCAATATATGGGTCCATTATTCCGTATGGAGCATTATATGGGGACAATTATTCTGTATGGAGCAATATGTGGGTTCCATTATTCTGCATAGAGCAATATAAAGGGTCTATTATTCTGTATGGAGCATTATATGGGGCCCATTATTCTGTACGAAGCAATATATGGGGTTCATTATTCGGTAAGGAGAAAAAGATGGGATCCATTATTCTGTATGAAGCGATATATGGGATCCATTCTGTATGGAGCATTATATGAGGCTCATTATTCTGTATGTAGCAATATATGGGATCCACTATTCTGCATGGAGCAATATATGGGGTCCATTATTCTGTATGGAGCAATATATGGGACCCATTATTCTGTATGGAACAATATATTGGGTCCATTATTCTGTATGGAACAATATATGGGACCCATTATTCTGTATGTAGCAATATATGGGGTCCATTGTTCTGTATGGAGCAAAATATGGGACCCATTATACTGTATGGAGCAATACATTGGGTCCATTATTCTGTATGGAGCTATATATGGTCCATTATTTTGTATGGAGCTATATATGGGTCTATCATTCTGTATGGAGCATTATATGGGGTCCATTATTCTGTATGCAGCAATATATGGGACCCATTATTCTGTATGGAGCAATATATGGGTCCATTATTCTGTATGGAGCAATGTATGAGACCCTTTATTCTCTATGGAGCAATACATTGGGTCCATTATTCTGTATGGAGCTATATATGGGGTACATTATTCTGTATGGAGCTATATATGGGTCTATTATTCTGTATGGAACATTATATGGGGTCCATTATTCTGTATGGAGCAATATATGGGGTCCATTAGTCTGTGTAGAGCATTATATGGGGTCCATTATTCTGTATGGAGCAATATATGGGGTCCATTATGCAGCATGGAGCAATATATGGGGTTCATTATTCTGTATTGAGCATTATATATGGCCCCTTATTCTGTATCGAGCAATATATGGGGTACATTATTCTGTATGGAGCAATACATTGGGTCCATTATTCTGTATGGAGCTATATATGGTCCATTATTCTGTATGGAGCTATATATGGGTCTATCATTCTGTATGGATCATTATATGGGGTCCATTATACTGTATGCAACAATATATGGGACCCATTATTCTGTATGGAGCAATATATGGGTCCATTATTTTGTATGGAGCAATGTATGAGACCCTTTATTCTCTATGGAGCAATACATTGGGTCCATTATTCTGTATGGAGCTATATATGGGTCTATTATTCTGTATGGAACATTATATGGGGTCCATTATTCTGTATGGAGCAATATATGGGGTCCATTATTCTGTACAGAGCATTATATGGGGTCCATTATTCTGTATGGAGCAATATATGGGGTCCATTATGCAGCATGGAGCAATATATGGGGTTCATTATTCTGTATTGAGCATTATATATGGCCCATTATTCTGTATGGAGCAATATATGGGGTACATTATTCTGCATGGAGCATTATATGGGACAATTATTCTGTATGGAGCAATATTTGGGGCCCATTATTCTGTATGGAGCATTATATGGGGCCCATTATTCTGTATGGAGCATTACATGGGGCTCATTATTCTGTAGGGAGCATTATATGGGGTACATTATTCTGTATGGAGCATTATATGGGGTCCATTATTCTGTATGGAGCAATATATGGGGTCCATTATTCTGTATGGAGCAATATATGGGGTCCATTATTCTGTTTGGAGGAATATATTGGGTCCTTTATTGTGAATGGAGAAATATATGGGTACATTATTCTGTATTGTGTATTATATGGGGCCCATTATTCTCTATGGAGAATTTTATGAGGCTCGTTATTCTGTATGGAGCATTAAATGGGGCTCATTATTCTGTATGGAGCATTATATGGAATCCATTATTCTGAAAGAAGCATTATATGGGGTCCGTTATTTTGTATGGAACAAGATATGGGGTCCATTATTCTGTATGGAGCTATATATGGGTCTTTTATTCTGTATGGAGCATTATATGGGGTCCATTATTCTGTATGGAGCAATATATGGGGTCCATTTTTCTGTACAGAGCATTATATGGGGTCCATTATTCTGTATGGAGCAATATATGGGGTCCATTATGCAGCATGGAGCAATATATGGGGTACATTATTCTGTATTGAGCATTATATGGGGCCCGTTATTCTGTATGGAGCAATAAATGGGGTACATTATTATGTATGGAGCAATATATGGGTCCATTATTCTGTATGGAGCAATATATGGGTCCATTATTCTGTACCGAGCAATATATGGGTCCATTAATCTGTATGGAGCATTATATGGGGCCCATTATTCTGTATGGAGCATTACATGTGGCTCATTATTCTGTATGGAGCATTATATGGGGTCCGTTAGTCTGTATGGAGCAATATATGGGTCCATTATTCTGTATGGAGCAATATATGTGGTCTATTATTCTGTATGGAGCAATATATGGGGTCCATTATTCTGTTTAGAGGAATATATTGGGTCCATTATTGTGAATGGAGAAATATATGGGTCTATTATTCTGTATGGTGTAATATATGGTGCCCATTATTCTCTATGAAGAATTTTATGAGGCCTGTTATTCTGTATGAAGCATTAAATGTGGCTCATTATTCTGTATGGAGCATTATATGGGGTCCATTATTCTGTATGGAGCATTATATGGGGTCCATTATTCTGTATGGAGCAAGATATGGGGGTCCATTTTTCTGTATAGAGCATTATATGGGGTCTATTATTCTGTATGGAGCAATATATGGGGTCCTTTATTCTGTATGGAGCAATATATGGGTCCTTTATTCTGTATGGAGCAATATATGGGTCCATTATTCCGTATGGAGCATTATATGGGGACAATTATTCTGCATAGAGCAATATAAAAGGTCTATTATTCTGTATGGAGCATGATATGGGTCCCATTATTCTGTACGAAGCAATATATGGGGTCCATTATTCATTAAGGAGAATTACATGTGATCCATTATTCTGTATGAAGTGATATATGGGATCCATTCTGTATGGAGCATTATATGAGGCTCATTATTCTGTATGGAGCAATATATGGGATCCACTATTCTGCATGGAGCAATATATGGGGTCCATTATTCTGTATGGAGCAATATATGGGACCCATTATTCTATATGGAGCAATATATTGGGTCCATTATTCTGTATGGAGCAATATATGGGACCCATTATTCTGTATGGAGCAATATATGGGGTCCATTATTCTGTATGGAGCAATATATGGGACCCATTATTCTTTATGGAGCAATACATTGGGTCCATTATTCTGTATGGAGCAATATATTGGGTCCATTATTCTGTACAGAGCATTATATGGGGTCCATTATTCTGTATGGAGCAATATATGGGTCCATTATGCAGCATGGAGCAATATATGGGGTACATTATTCTGTATTGAGCATTATAAGGGGCCCATTATTCTGTATGGAGCAATAAATGGGGTACATTATTCTGTATGGAGCAATATATGGGTCCATTATTCTGTATGAAGCAATATATGGGTTCCATTATTCTGTACCGAGCAATATTTGGGTCCATTAATCTGTATGGAGCATTATATGGGGCCCATTATTCTGTATGGAGCATTACATGGGGCTCATTATTCTGTATGGAGCATTATATGGGGTCCATTAGTCTGTATGGAGCATTATATGTGGTCCATTATGCTGTAAGGAGCAATATATGGGGTCCATTATTCTGTATGGAGCAATATATGGGGTCCATTATTCTGTTTGGAGGAATATATTGGGTCCATTATTGTGAATGGAGAAATATATGGGTCCATTATTCTGTATGGTGTATTATATGTTGCCCATTATTCTCTATGAAGAATTTTATGAGGCCTGTTATTCTCTATGGAGCATTAAATGTGGCTCATTATTCTGTATGGAGCATTATATGGGGCCCATTATTCTGTATGAAGCAATATATGGGGTCCATTATTCTGTATGGAGCAATACATGTTTCCATTAATCTTTATAGAGCAATATATGGGGTCCATTATTCTGTATGTAGCAATATATGGGGTCCATTATTCTGTATAGAGCATTATATGGGGTCCATTATTCTGTATGGAGCAATATATGGGTTCCATTATTCTGTATGGAGCATTATATGGGGTTATTTATTCTGTAAGGAGCAATATATGGGGTCCATTATTCTGTATGGATTAATATATGGGTCCATTATTCCGTATGGAGCATTATATGGGGACAATTATTCTGTATGGAGCAATATGTGGGGTCCATTATTCTGCATAGAGCAATATAAAGGATCTATTATTCTGTATGGAGCATTATATGGGGCCCATTATTCTGTACGAAGCAATATATGGGGTCCATTATTCGGTAAAGAGAAAAAGATGGGATCCATTATTCTGTATGAAGCGATATATGGGATCCATTCTGTATGGAGCATTATATGAGGCTCATTATTCTGTATGGAGCAATATATGGGATACATTATTCTGCATGGAACAATATATGGGGTCCATTATTCTGCATGGAACAATATATGGGACCCATTATTCTGTATGGTGCAATATATGGGGTCCATTGTTCTGTATGGAGCAAAATATGGGACCCATTATTCTGTATGGAGCAATACATTGGGTCCTTTATTCTGTATGGAGCTATATATGGGGTCCATCATTCTGTATGGAGCTATATATGGGTCTATCATTCTGTATGGAGCATTGTATGGGGTCCATTATTCTGTATGCAGCAATATATTGGACCCATTATTCTGTATGGAGCAATATATGGGGTCCATTATTCTGTATGGAGCAATATATGAGACCCATTATTCTGTATGGAGCAATACATTGGTTCCATTATTCTGTATGGAGCTATATATGGGGTACAGTATTCAGTATGGAGCTATATATGGGTCTATTATTCTATATGGAACATTATATGGGGTCCATTATTCTGTATGGAGCAATATATGGGGTCCATTATTCTGTACAGAGCATTATATGGGGTCCATTATTCTGTATGGAGCAATATATGGGGTCCATTATACAGCATGGAGCAATATATGGGGTACATTATTCTGTATTGATCATTATATGGGGCCCATTATTCTGTATGGAGCAATATATGGGGTACATTATTCTGTATGGAGCAATGTATGGGTCCATTATTCTGTATGGAGCAATATATGGGGTCCATTATTCTGTACCGAGCAATATATGGGTCCATTAATCTGTATGGATCATTATATTGGGCCCATTATTCTGTATGGAGCATTACATGGGGCTTATTATTCTGTAGGGAGCATTATATGGGGTCGAATATTCTGTATGGAGCATTATATGGGGTCCATTATTCTGTATGGAGCAATATATGGGGTCCACTATACTGTATGGAGCAATATATGGGGTCCATTATTCTGTTTGGAGAAATATATGGGTCCATTATTCTATATGGTGTATTATATGGGGCCCATTATTCTCTATGGAGAATTTTATGAGTCTCTTTATTCTGTATGGAACATTAAATGGGGCTCATTATTCTGTATGGAGCATTATATGAAGTCCATTATTCTGTAAGGATCATTATATGGGGTCCATTATTCTGTATGGAGCAAGATATGGGGTCCATTATTCTGTATAGAGCATTATATGGGGTCTATTATTCTGTATGGAGCAATATATGGGGTCCATTATTCTGTATGGAGCAATATATGGGTCCTTTATTCTGTACGGAGCAATATATGGGTCCATTATTCCGTATGGAGCATTATATGGGGACAATTATTCTGTATGGAGCAATATGTGGGGTCCATTATTTTGCATAGAGCAATATAAAGGGTCTATTATTCTGTATGCAGCATTATATGGGGCCCATTATTCTGTATGAAGCAATATATGGGGTCCATTATTCTGTATGGAGCAATGTATGGGTCCATTATCCTATATGTAGCATTATGAGAGCCATTATTCTTTATGGAGCAACATACAGGGCCCATTATTCTGTATGGAGCAATATAGGGGTCAATTATACCGTATAGAGCAATATATATGGTCTATTATTCTGCATGGAGCATTATATGGGGCCCATTATTCTGTATGGAGCATTACATGGGGCTCATTATTCTGTATGGAGCATTATATGGGGTCCATTAGTCTGTATGGAGCATTATATGTGGTCCATTATGCTGTAAGGAGCAATATATGGGGTCCATTATTCTGTATGGAGCAATATATGGGGTCCATTATTCTGTTTGGAGGAATATATTGGGTCCATTATTGTGAATGGAGAAATATATGGGTCCATTATTCTGTATGGTGTATTATATGTGGCCCATTATTCTCTATGAAGAATTTTATGAGGCCTGTTATTCTCTATGGAGCATTAAATGTGGCTCATTATTCTGTATGGAGCATTATATGGGGCCCATTATTCTGTATGAAGCAATATATGGGGTCCATTATTCTGTATGGAGCAATACATGTTTCCATTAATCTTTATAGAGCAATATATGGGGTCCATTATTCTGTATGTAGCAATATATGGGGTCCATTATTCTGTATAGAGCATTTTATGGGGTCCATTATTCTGTATGGAGCAATATATGGGTTCCATTATTCTGTATGGAGCATTATATGGGGTTATTTATTCTGTAAGGAGCAATATATGGGGTCCATTATTCTGTATGGATTAATATATGGGTCCATTATTCCGTATGGAGCATTATATGGGGACAATTATTCTGTATGGAGCAATATGTGGGGTCCATTATTCTGCATAGAGCAATATAAAGGATCTATTATTCTGTATAGAGCATTATATGGGGCCCATTATTCTGTACGAAGCAATATATGGGGTCCATTATTCGGTAAGGAGAAAAAGATGGGATCCATTATTCTGTATGAAGCGATATATGGGATCCATTCTGTATGGAGCATTATATGAGGCTCATTATTCTGTATGGAGCAATATATGGGATACATTATTCTGCATGGAACAATATATGGGGTCCATTATTCTGCATGGAACAATATATGGGACCCATTATTCTGTATGGTGCAATATATGGGGTCCATTGTTCTGTATGGAGCAAAATATGGGACCCATTATTCTGTATGGAGCAATACATTGGGTCCTTTATTCTGTATGGAGCTATATATGGGGTCCATCATTCTGTATGGAGCTATATATGGGTCTATCATTCTGTATGGAGCATTGTATGGGGTCCATTATTCTGTATGCAGCAATATATTGGACCCATTATTCTGTATGGAGCAATATATGGGGTCCATTATTCTGTATGGAGCAATATATGAGACCCATTATTCTGTATGGAGCAATACATTGGGTCCATTATTCTGTATGGAGCTATATATGGGGTACAGTATTCAGTATGGAGCTATATATGGGTCTATTATTCTATATGGAACATTATATGGGGTCCATTATTCTGTATGGAGCAATATATGGGGTCCATTATTCTGTACAGAGCATTATATGGGGACCATTATTCTGTATGGAGCAATATATGGGGTCCATTATACAGCATGGAGCAATATATGGGGTACATTATTCTGTATTGATCATTATATGGGGCCCATTATTCTGTATGGAGCAATATATGGGGTACATTATTCTGTATGGAGCAATGTATGGGTCCATTATTCTGTATGAAGCAATATATGGGGTCCATTATTCTGTACCGAGCAATATATGGGTCCATTAATCTGTATGGATCATTATATGGGGCCCATTATTCTGTATGGAGCATTACATGGGGCTTGTTATTCTGTAGGGAGCATTATATGGGGTCGAATATTCTGTATGGAGCATTATATGGGGTCCATTATTCTGTATGGAGCAATATATGGGGTCCACTATACTGTATGGAGCAATATATGGGGTCCATTATTCTGTTTGGAGAAATATATGGGTCCATTATTCTATATGGTGTATTATATGGGGCCCATTATTCTCTATGGAGAATTTTATGAGTCTCTTTATTCTGTATGGAACATTAAATGGGGCTCATTATTCTGTATGGAGCATTATATGAAGTCCATTATTCTGTAAGGATCATTATATGGGGTCCATTATTCTGTATGGAGCAAGATATGGGGTCCATTATTCTGTATAGAGCATTATATGGGGTCTATTATTCTGTATGGAGCAATATATGGGGTCCATTATTCTGTATGGAGCAATATATGGGTCCTTTATTCTGTACGGAGCAATATATGGGTCCATTATTCCGTATGGAGCATTATATGGGGACAATTATTCTGTATGGAGCAATATGTGGGGTCCATTATTTTGCATAGAGCAATATAAAGGGTCTATTATTCTGTATGCAGCATTATATGGGGCCCATTATTCTGTATGAAGCTATATATGGGGTCCATTATTCTGTATGGAGCAATGTATGGGTCCATTATACTATATGTAGCATTATGAGAGCCATTATTCTTTATGGAGCAACATACAGGGCCCATTATTCTGTATGGAGCAATATAGGGGTCAATTATACCGTATAGAGCAATATACATGGTCTATTATTCTGCATGGAGCATTATATGGGGTCCATTATTCTGTATGAAGCAATATATGGGGTCCATTATTCTGTATAGAGCAATGCATGTTTCCATTAATCTGTATAGAGCAATATATGGGATCCATTATTCTGTATGCTGCAATATATGGGGTCCATTATTCTGTATAGAGCATTATATGGGGGTCCATTATTCTGTATGGAGCAGTATATGGGTCCATTATTCAGTATGGAGCAATGTATGGGTTCCATTATTCTGTATCGAGAAATATATGTGGTCCATTATTCTGTATGGAGCATTATATGGGGTTATTTATTCTGTATGGAGCAATATATGGGGTCCACTATTCGGTATGGAGCGATATATGGGTCTATTATGCCGTATGGAGCATTATGTTGGGACAATTATTCTGTATGGAGCAATATGTGGGGTCCATTATTCTGTATAGAGCAATATATGGGTCCATTATTCTGTATGTAGCAATATATGGGGTCTATTATTCTGTATGGAGCATTATATGGGGTCCATTATTCTGTATGGAGCATTATATGGGGTCCATTATTCTGTATGGAGCAATATATGGGGTCCGTTTTTCTATATGGAGCAATATATGGGGTCCATTATTCTGTATGGAGCAATATATGGGACCCATTATTCTGTATGGAGCAATATATTAAGTCCATTACTCTGTATGGAGCAATATATGGGACCCATTATTCTGTATGGAGCAATATATGGGTTCCATTATTCTGTATGGCGCAATATATGGGACCCATTATTCTGTATGGAGCAATACATTGGGTCCATTATTCTGTATGGAGCTATATATGGGGTCTATTATTCTGTATGGAGCTATATATGGGTCTATTATTCTGTATGGAGCATTATATGGGGTCCATTATTCTGTCTTGAGCAATATATGGGGTCCATTATTCTGTGCAGAGCATTTTATGGGGTCCATTATTCTCTATGGAGCAATATATGGGGTCCATTATGCAGCATGGAGCAATATATGGGGTACATTATTCTGTATCGAGCATTATATGGGGCCCATTATTCTGTATGGAGCAATATATGGGGTACATTATTGTTTACGGAGCAAAATATGGGTCCATTATTCTGTATGGAGCAATATATGGGGTCCATTATTCTGTACCTAGCAATATATGGGACCATTAATCTGTATGGAGCATTATATGGGGCCCATTATTCTGTATTGAGCATTATATGGGGTCCATTATTCTGTATGGAGCAAGATATGGGGTCCATTATTCTCTATGGAGCATTATATGGGTCCATTATTCTGTATGGAGCAATATATGGGGTCCATTATTCTGTATGGAGCAATATATGGCTCCATTATTCCGTATGAAGCATTATATGGGGACAATTATTCTGTATGGAGCAATATGTGGGGTCCATTATTTTGCATAGAGCAATATAAAGGGTCTATTATTCTGTATGGAGCATTATGTGGGGCCGATTATTCTGTATGAAGCAATATATGAGGCCCATTATTCTGTATGGAGCAATATATGGGTCCATTATACTGTATAGAGCAATATACAGGGTCTATTGTTCTGTATGGAGCATTATATGGGGTCCATTATTCTGTATGGAGCAATACATGTTTCCATTAATCTGTATAGAGCAATATATGGGGTCCATTATTTTATATGCAGCAATATATGGGTTCCATTATTCTGTATACAGCATTATATGGGGTCCATTATTCCGTATGGAGCAGTATATGGGTCCATTATTCAGTATGGAGCAATATATGGGTTCCATTATTCTGTATGGAGCAATATATGGGGTCCATTATTCTGTATGGAGCATTACATGGGGTTATTTTTTCCATATGGAGCAATATATGGGGTCAATTATTCTGTATGGAGCAATATATGGGTCCATTTGTTAGAACTCTCCTGTTAGGTTTTTTTTAGTTTGCTGGTCACATGACCATTTTTGCCTATTTAATCCGGCTCCGCCCTCCTGGTCTTGCTGGACTTCATTGTATTTACTACTCTTGAGCTAGCTTGGTGCTCTGTTGCCGTTCTCTGTTAGTTTTGCTAGGTCTTCTGACCTCTATGCTTTTTGTTGTGTGTTTGTCTTTGACTGCTACTATTTCTGCTAGGAGGTGTCCAACTTATCCCAGTCCCTAGTTCTTGTAGGGATCCCTCCCTCACATCTATAGGTCTTCGTTCAGACTAGCCGAGGACTTTAGCGGGTCTGATCGCAGGATCAGGTTCCCCGTTACATCGTAGGGATCTAGTTTAGTTCTATTGTAGGGACAGTTCTCCTGTCTTTCCTTAGTCCCTGTAGCAGATCATAACACTATTATTCCGTATGGAGCATTATATGGGGACAATTATTTTGTATGGAGCAATATGTGGCGTCCATTATTCTGCATAGAGCAATAAAAAGGGTCTATTATTCTGTATGGAGCATTGTATGGGGCCCATTAATCTGTACGAAGCAATAAATGGGGTGCATTATTCGGTAAGGAGAAAAAGATGGAATCCATTATTCTTTATGAAGCGATATATGGGATCCATTCTGTATGGAGCATTATATGAGTCTCATTATTCTGTATGGAGCAATATATGGGATCCACTATTCTGCATGGAGCAATATATGGGGTCCATTATTCTGTATGGAGCAATATATGGGACCAATTATTCTGTATGGAGCAATATATTGGGTCCATTATTCTGTATGGAGCAATATATGGGACCCATTATTCTGTATGGAGCAATATATGGGGTCCATTGTTCTGTATGGAGCAAAATATGGAACCTATTATTCTGTATGGAGCAATACATTGGGTCCATTATTCTGTATGGAGCTATATATGGGGTCCATTATTCTGTATGGAGCTATATATGGGTCTATCATTCTGTATGGAGCATTATATGGGGTCCATTATTCTGTATGGAGCAATATATGAGACACATTATTCTGTATGGAGCAATATATGGGGTACATTAAGCAGCATGGATCAATATATGGGTTACATTATTCTGTATTGAGCATTATATGGGGCCCATTATTCTGTATGGAGCAATATATGGGGTACATTATTCTGTATGGAGCAATATATGGGTCCATTATTCTGTATGGAGAAATATATGGGGTCCATTATTCTGTACCGAACAATATATGGGTCCATTAATCTGTATGGAGCATTATATGGGGCCCATTGTTCTGTATGGAGCATTACATGGGGCTCATTATTCTGAAGGGAGCATTTTATGGGCTCCATTATTCTGTATGGAGCATTATATGGGGTCCATTATTCTGTATGGAGCAATATATGGGGTCCATTATTCTGTATGGAGCAATATATGGGGTCCATTATTCTATTTGGAGGAATATATTGGGTCCATTATTGTGAATGGAGAAATATATGGGTCCATTATTCTGTATGGTGTATTATATGGGGCCCATTATTCTCTACGGAGAATTTTATGAGGCCGTTATTCTGTATGGAGCATTAAATGGGGCTCATTATTCTGTATGGAACATTATATGAGGTCCATTATTCTGTACGGAACATTATATGGGGTCCATTATTCTGTATGGAGCAAGATATGGGGTCCATTATTCTGTATAGAGCATTATATGGGGTCTATTATTCTGTATGGAGCAATATATGGGGCCCATTATTCTGTATGGAGCAATATATGGGACCAATTATTCTGTATGGAGCAATATAAGGGGTCCATTGTTCTGTATGGAGCAAAATATGGGACCTATTATTCTGTTTGGAGCAATACATTGGGTCCATTATTCTGTATGGAGCTATATATGGGGTCCATTATTCTGTATGGAGCTATATATGGGTCTATCATTCTGTATGGAGCATTATATGGGGTATATTATTATGTATGGAGCAATATATGAGACACATTATTCTGTATGGAACAATATATGGGGTCCATTATTCTGTATGGAGCAATATATGGGACCCATTATTCTGTATGGAGCAATACATTGGGTCCATTATTCTGTATGGAGCTATATATGGGGTACATTATTCTCTATGGAGCTATATATGGGTCTATTATTCTGTACAGAGCATTATATGGGGTCCATTATTCTGTATGGAGCAATATATGGGGTCCATTAAGCAGCATGGAGCAATATATGGGTTACATTATTCTGTATTGAGCATTATATGGGGCCCATTATTCTGTATGGAGCAATATATGGGGTACATTATTCTGTATGGAGCAATATATGGGTCCATTATTCTGTATGGAACAATATATGGGGTCCATTATTCTGTACAGAACAATATATGGGTCCATTAATCTGTATGGAGCATTATATGGGGCCCATTGTTCTGTATGGAGCATTACATGGGGCTCATTATTCTGAAGGGAGCATTTTATGGGGTCCATTATTCTGTAAGGAGCATTATATGGGGTCCATTATTCTGTATGGAGCAATATATGGGGTCCATTATTCTGTATGGAGCAATATATGGGGTCCATTATTCTATTTGGAGGAATATATTGGGTCCAATATTGTGAACGGAGAAATATATGGGTCCATTATTCTGTATGGTGTATTATATGGGGCCCATTATTCTCTATGGAGAATTTTATGAGGCCCGTTATTCTGTATGGAGCATTAAATGGGGCTCATTATTCTGTATGGAACATTATATGAGGTCCATTATTCTGTACGGAACATTATATGGGGTCCATTATTCTGTATGGAGCAAGATATGGGGTCCATTATTCTGTATAGAGCATTATATGGGGTCTATTATTCTGTATGGAGCAATATATGGGGCCCATTATTCTGTATGGAGCAATATATGGGTCCTTTATTCTGTATGGAGCAATATATGGGTCCATTATTCCGTATGGAGCATTATATGGAGACAATTATTCTGTATGGAGTAATATGTGGGGTCCATTATTTTGCATAGAGCAATATAAAGGGTCTATTATTCTGTATGGAGCATTATATGGGGCCCATTATTCTGTATGAAGCAATATATGGGGTCCATTATTCTGTATGGAGCAATATATGGGTCCATTATTCTCTATGTTACATTATGAGGGCCATTATTCTTTATGGAGCAATTTATGGGTCCATTATACTGTATAGAGCAATATACACGGTCTATTTTTCTGTATGGAGCATTATATGGGGTCCATTATTCTGTATGAAGCAATATATGGGGTCCATTTTTCTGTATGGAGCAATACATGTTTCCATTAATCTGTATAGAGCAATACATGGGGTCCATTATTCGGTAAGGAGAAAAAGATGGGATCCGTTATTCTGTATGAAGCGATATATGGGATCCATTCTGTATGGAGCATTATATGAGGCTCATTATTCTGTATGGAGCAATATATGGGACCCATTATTCTGTATGGAGCAATATATTGGGTCCATTATTCTGTATGGAGCAATATATGGGACCCATTATTCTGTATGGAGCAATATATGGGGTCCATTGTTCTGTATGGAGCAAAATATGGGACTTATTATTCTGTATGGAGCAATACATTGGGTCCATTATTCTGTATGAAGCTAAATATGGGGTCCATTATTCTGTATGGAGCTATATATGGGTCTATCATTCTGTATGGAGCATTATATGGGGTCCATTATTCTGTATGCAGCATTATATGGGAACCATTATTCTGTATGGAGCAATATATGGGGTCCATGATTCTATATGGAGCAATATATGAGACCCATTATTCTGTATGGAGCAATACATTGGGTCCATTATTTTGTATGGAGCTATATATGGGGTACATTATTCTGAATGGAGCTATATATGGGTCTATTATTCTGTATGGAACATTATATGGGGTCCATTATACTGTATGGAGCAATATATGGAGTCCATTATTCTGTACTGAGCATTATATGGGGTCCATTATTCTGTATGGAGCAATATATGGGGTGCATTATGCAGCATGGAGCAATATATGGGGTACATTATTCTGTATTGAGCATTATATGGGGCCCATTATTCTGTATGGAGCAATATATGGGGTACATTATTCTATGTGGAGCAATATATGGGTCCATTATTCTGTATGGAGCAATATATGGGGTGTATTATTCTGTACCGAGCAATATATGGGTCCATTAATCTGTATGGAGCATTATTTGGGGCCCATTATTCTGTATGGAGCATTACATGGGGCTCATTATTCTGCAGGGAGCATTATATGGGGCCCATTATTCTGAATGGAGCATTACATGGGGCTCATTATTCTGTATGGAGCATTATATGGGGTCCATTATTCTGTATGGAGCAATATATGGGGTCCATTATTCTGTGTGGAGCAATATATGGGGTCCATTATTCTGTTTGGAGGAATATATTGGGTCCATTACTGTGAATAGAGAAATATATGGGTCCATTATTTTGTATGGTGTATTATATGGGGCCCATTATTCTCTATGGAGAATTTTATGAGGCCCGTTATTCTGTATGGAGCATTAAATGGGGCTCATTATTCTGTATGGAGCATTATATGGGGTCCATTATTCTGTATGGAGCATTATATTGAGTCCATTATTCAGTATGGAGCAAGATATAGGGTCCATTATTCTGTATAGAGCATTATCTGGGGACTATTATTCTGTATGGAGCAATATATGGGGTCCATTATTCTGTATGGAGCAATATATGGGTCCTTTATTCTGTATGGAGCAATATATGGGTCCATTATTCCATATGGAGCATTATATGGGGACAATTATTCTGTATGGAGCAATATGTGGGGTCCATTATTTTGCATAGAGCATTATAAAGGGTCTATTATTCTGTATGGAGCATTATATGGGGCCCATTATTCTGTATGAAGCAATATATGGGGTCCATTATTCTGTATGGAGCAATATATGGGTCCATTATTCCGTATGGAGCATTATATGGGGACATTTATTCTGTATGGAGCAATATGTGGGGTCCATTATTCTGCATATAGCAATATAAAGGGTCTATTATTCTGTATGGAGCTTTATATGGGGCCCATTATTCTGTACGAAGCAATATATGGGGTCCATTATTCGGTAAGGAGAAAAAGATGGGATCCATTATTCTGTATGAAGCGATATATGGGATCCATTCTGAATGGAGCATTATATGAGGCTCATTATTCTGTATGGAGCAATTTATGGGATCCACTATTCTGCATCGAGCAATATATGGGGTCCATTATTCTGATGGAGCAATATATGGGACCCTTTATTCTGTATGAAGCAATATATTGGGTCCATTATACTGTATGGAGCAATATATGGGACCCATTATTCTGTATGGAGCAATATATGGGGTCCATTGTTCTGTATGGAGCAAAATATGGGACCCATTATTCTGTATGGAGCAATACATTGGGCCATTATTCTGTGTGGAGCTATATATGGGGTCCATTATTCTATATGGAGCTATATATGGGAACCATTATTCTGTATGGAGCAATATATGGGGTCCATTATTCTGTATGCAGCAATATATGGGAACCATTATTCTGTATGGAGCAATATATGGGGTCCATGATTCTGTATGGAGCAATATAGGAGACCCGTTATTCTGTATGGAGCAATGCATTAGGTCCATTATTCTGTATGGAGCTATATATGGGGTACATTATTCTGTATGGAGCTATATTTGGGTCTATTATTCTGTATGGAACATTATATGGGGTCCATTATTTTCTATGGAGCAATATATGGGGTCCATTATTCTGTACAGAGCATTATATGTGGTCCATTATTCTGTATGGAGCAATATATGGCGTTCATTATGCAGCATGGAGCAATATATGGGGTACATTATTCTGTATCGAGCAATATATGGGGTACATTATTCTGTATGGAGCAATATATGGGTCCATTATTCTGTATGGAGCAATATTTGGGATCCATTATTCTGTACCGAGCAATATATGGGTCCATTAATCTGTATGGACCATTATATGGGGCCCATTATTCTGTATTGAGCTTTACATGGGGCTCATTATTCTGCAGGGAGCATTATATGGGGTCAATAATTCTGTAGGGAGCATTATATGGCGTCCGCTATTCTGTATGGAGCAATATATGGGGTCCATTATTCTGTATGGAGCAATATATGGGGTCCATTATTCTGTTTGGAGGAATATATTGGGTCCATTATTGTGAATGGAGAAATATATGGGTCCACTATTCTGTATGGTGTATTATATGGGGCCCATTATTCTCTATGGAGAATTTAATGAGGCTCGTTATTCTATATGGAGCATTAAATGGCTCTCATTATTCTGTATCGAGCATTATATGGAGTCCATTATTCTGTAAGGAGCATTATATGGGGTCCATTATTCTGTATGGAGCAAGATATGGGGTCCATTATTCTGTATAGAGCATTATATGGGGTCTATTATTCTGTATGCAGCAATACATGGGGTCCATTATTCTGTATGGAGCAATATATAGGTCCTTTATTCTGTATGGAGCAATGTATGGGTCCATTATTCCGTATGGAGCATTATAAGGGGGCAATAATTCTGTATGGAGCAATGTGTGGGGTCCATTATTTTGCATAGAGCAATATAAAGGGTCTATTATTCTGTATGGAGCATTATATGGGGCCCATTATTCTGTATGAAGCAATATATGGGGTCCATTATTCTGTATGGAGCAATATATTGGTCCATTATCCTATATGTAGCATTATGAGGGCCATTATTCTTTATAGAGCAACATACAGGGCCCATTATTCTGTATGGCGCAATATATGGGTCCATTATACTGTATAGAGCAATATACAGGGTCTATTATTCTGTATGAAGCATTATATGGGGTCCATTATTCTGTATGGAGCATTATATGGGGTCCATTATTCTGTATGGAGCAATATATGGGGTCCATTATTCTGTACCGAGCAATATATGGGTCCATTAATCTGTATGGACCATTATATGGGGCCCATTATTCTGTATGGAGCATTACATGGGGCTCATTATTCTGTAAGTAGCATTATATGGGGTCCATTATTCTGTATGGAGCATTATATGGGGTCCGTTATTCTGTATGGAGCAATATATGTGGTCCATTAGTCTGTATGGAGCAATATATGGGGTCCAATATTCTGTTTGGAGGAATATATTGGGTCCATTATTGTGAATGGAGAAATATATGGTTCCATTATTCTGTATGGTGTATTATATGGGGACCATTATTCTCTAAGGAGAATTTTATGAGGCTCGTTATTCTGTATGGAGCATTAAATGGGGCTCATTATTCTGTATGGAGCATTATATGGAGTCCATTATTCTGTAAGGAGCATTTTATGGGGTCCATTATTCTGTTTGGAGCAAGATATGGGGTCCATTATTCTGTATAGAGCATTATATGGGGTCTATTATTCTGTATGGAGCAATATATGGGGTCCATTATTCTGTATGGAGCAATATATGGGTCCTTTATTCTGTATGGAGCAATATATGGTCCATTATTCCGTATGGAGCATTATATGGGGGCAATTATTCTGTATGGAGCAATATGTGGGGTCCTTTATTTTGCAAAGAGCAATATAAAGGGTCTATTATTCTGTATGGAGCATTATATGGGGCCCATTATTCTGTATGAAGCAATATATGGGGTCCATTATTCTGTATGGAGCAATATATTGGTCCATTATCCTATATGTAGCATTATGAGGGCCATTATTCTTTATGGAGCAACATACAAGGCCCATTATTCTGTATGGCGCAATATATGGGTCCATTATACTGTATAGAGCAATATACAGGGTCTATTATTCTGTATGGAGCATTATATGGGGTCCATTATTCTGTATGGAGCATTATATGGGGTCCATTATTCTGTATGGAGCAATCAATATATGGGGTCCATTATTCTGTACAGAGCATTATATGGGGTCCATTATTCTGTATGGAGCAATATATGAGGTCCATTTTTATGTATGGAGCAATATATGGGGTCCATTATTCTGTTTATAGGAATATATTGGGTCCATTATTGTGAATGGAGAAATATATGGGTCCATTATTCTGTATGGTGTATTATATGGGGCCCATTATTCTCTATGGAGAATTTAATGAGGCTCGTTATTCTGTATGGAGCATTAAATGGGGCTCATTATTCTGTATGGAGCATTATATGGAGTCCATTATTCTGTAAGGAGCATTATATGGGGTCCATTATTCTGTATGGAGCAAGATATGGGGTCCATTATTCTGTATAGAGCATTATATGGGGTCTATTATTCTGTATGGAGCAATACATGGGGTCCATTATTCTGTATGGAGCAATATATGGGTCCTTTATTCTGTATGGAGCAATATATGGGTCCATTATTCCGTATGGAGCAATATATGGGGGCAATTATTCTGTATGGAGCAATGTGTGGGGTCTAGAGATGAGCGGTGTTCGACTAGAACTGTTCGCCAATCTCAAATTCGAGCTGTTTTGGGCGGTGTTCTAGTTGTTCGACGAACCCGAACGATTTGCAAAAAATTCGGCTGTTCGAGGTTATGTTCGATAACTGTTCGTGCACCAAAAGCGTGTCCAGCATGTCTGGCGCTATTTAGAGCACCAATCATGCAGGGATTGTCTGCCACTCACTGTAATGCCACAGCCATGGTTGTAGTGGCATTACAGTGATTGCCCAAATCGATGGGAACAGTGCTCACAGTGAAACATGAAAAGCCGGCAATTCAGCAGCGGCATACACCGGTACCCCACAATTTAGAACCGAAAGAATAGAGCTTCACACATAGATTAGATAGATAGAAACATGTCAGCCACATATATATGAAGTACAGTGACAGTGTTGCTTACTGTACTTGTCATTTAGTGTAAAGGATTTATCAAAAAAAATAATAGTGTTTTCATGCACCGTCTCTTTAAAAAAGCCGGCCGGCAATTCAGCAGCGGTACCCGACAATTTGGAATAGAAAGAATAGAGAATCACACATAGATTAGATAGATAGAAACATGTCAGTCACATATATATGAAGTACAGTGACAGTGTTGTTTACTGTACTTGTCATTTAGTGTAAAGGATTTATTAAAAAAAATAATAGTGTTTTCATGCACTGTCTCTTTAAAAAAGCCGGCCGGCAATTCAGCAGCGGTACCCGACAATTTAGAATAGAAGGAATAGAGCATCACACATAGATTAGATAGATAGAAACATGTCAGTCACATATATAAGAAGTACAGTGATAGTGTTGATTACTGTACTTGTCATTTAGTGTTAAAATAAAGGATTTATTTAAAAAAAAATTGGCGTGGGGTTCCCCGTAATTTTAGGCTCTAGCGGAGGTTAAGCAGACGGCTGGGGCAGATGTTTGAAGCCTGGGAAGGGGGTAATACCCACGGAGCTTCCCAGGCTACTAATATCAGCCCCCAGCGGAATACTTAGCCTTTACTAGCTATTAAAATGGGGGACCCCCCCCCCAAAAAAATGACATGGGGTCCCCCCTATTTTAATAGCTAGCAAAGGCTAGGCAGACAGCTGGGGGCTGATATTAATAGCCCAGGAAGGATGCCATGAATATTGGCCCCCTCCCAGGCTAGAAACACCAGCCGTCAGCCGCCCCAGAAATGGCGCATCCATAGGATGCGCCAATTCTGGCACTTAGCCTCGCTCTTCCCACTGCCCTGTAGCAGTGGCAGTGGGGTAATAGGGCTGGGGTTGATGTCAGCTTATAATGCCACCTGACATCAAGCCCAGGTTAGTAATGGAGAGGCGTCTATAAGACACCCCCATTACTAACCCCATAGTCAAAGTTAAAAGAAAACACAAACACCCAGAATAAAGTCCTTTAATTGAAATAAAGACACAATCCTTTATTGTTCTAAATTAAACCATACTTACCACCACGCCCATTCCAGCTGAAGCCAACGATCTCCTGCAATAAAAGTAAAATAATAAAACAACCTCATCCTTACCTTTCCATGGTTCCCAGGACAGCTTCAGCTCTGCTACATCGAGATGACAGGCTGGACCGCAGCAGAACGCTGCCATCCAGCCTGTCATCCCGCAGACACTGAGAAGCGCAGGCATGCTTGCGCTCCTCAGTGTCTCGCTGTGACGGCATCCAGATGAGCCGACAATGAACTCGGCTCACCTCATGCACGTCACTGACAGCGTGGGAAAATTCTCCTGCACTCAGCGCTTCAGCGTGAGAATTTTCCCACGCTGTCAGTGACGTGCATGAGGTGCGCCGAGTTCATTGGACATGACCTCGGCTCATCTGGATGCCGTCACAGCCAGACACTGAGGAGCGCAAGCAAGCCTGCGCTTCTCAGTGTCTGCGGGATGACAGGCTGGATGGCAGCGTTCTGCTGCGGTCCAGCCTGTCATCTCGATGTAGCAGAGCTGAAGCTGTCGTGGGAACCATGGAAAGGTAAGGATGAGGTTGCTTTATTAATTTACTTTTATTGCAGGAGATCGTTGGCTTCAGCTGGAATGGGCGTGACGGTAAGTATGATTTAATTTAGAACAATAAAGAATTGTGTGTTTATTTCAATTAAAGGACTTTTTTCTGGGTGTTGTGTTTTTTTTAAATACTTTACTAGAAATTCATAGTGGTCATGTCTAATATTGGCGTGACCCCATGAATTTCGGGCTTAGGGCCAGCTGATAATGCCAAGCTGGCCCTAACCCCTTTATTACCCAGTGAGCCACCGCACCAGGGCCCTGGATGAGTTGGGTACAGCGCCAGAAGATGGCGCTTCTATGAATGCGCCATTTTCCGGGGTGGCTGCGGACTGCAATTTGCAGCTGGGGGGACCCAGAAAGCTTGGGCCTCCCTGCGCTGCAGATTCCAGCCCCCAGCTGCCTAGTTGTACCTGGCTGGACACAAAAATAGGGCGAAGCCCCACGTATTTTTTTTTTTAATTATTTCATGAAATTCATGAAATAATTAAGTAAAAAGGGCTTCCATATATTGTTGTGTCCGGCCAGGTACAAATAGGCAGCTGGTGGTTGGGGGCAGCCCGTTCCTGCCTGCTGTACCTGGCTGGACACAAATATAGTGCGAAGCCCCACGTCAATTTTTTTTAAAATTATTTCATGAACCTAGATGGTGGCCCGATTCTAACGCATCGGGTATTCTAGAATATGTATGCGGCAGACCCGGCGCAATCAGCAGAGCGGTGTTTAAATTTGGCGCCAAAATCGCTGACTGGTCGCGGCCAGCAACCGCGACCAATCAGCAAAGCGGTGTTGAAATTTGGCAACTATATCACTGATTGGTCACGGCCGGCGGTCGCGACTAATCAGCAGAGCAGGGTTTAAATTTTGCACCAATAATGCTGATAGGTTGTGGTCGCGACCAATCAGCAAAGCGGTGTTTAAATTTGGCGCCAATAATGGTGATTGGTCACGACCTCGACCATTCAGCAGAGCTGTGTTTAAATTTGGCGGCAACAATGTTGATTAGTCGCGGCCGGCATCGCGACCAATCAGCAGAGCGGGGTTTAAATTTGGCGCCAATAATGCTGATTGGTCGCGGAAGGCAACTGTCACCAATCAGCAGAGCGGGGTTTAAATTTGGCGCCAATGCTGCTGATTGGTCGCGGCCGGCAACCGTGACCAATCAGCCGAGCAGGGTTTAAATTTGGCGCCAATACTACTGATTGGTCGCGGACGGCGACCGCGATCAATCAGCAGAGCGGGGTTTAAATTTGGCGCCAATCTCGCTGATTGGTCGCGGCTGGCGTCCAAGTCCAATTAGCAGAGCGTTGTTTAAATTTGGCGCCAAGCTCGCTGATTGGTCGCGGCCGCTATTTAAATATGGCGCCCAAATCGGTGATTGGTCGCGGGCAGCGTCCGCGACCAATCAGCAGAGCGGTGTTTAACTTTAGCGCCAAGATCACTGATTGGTCGCGTGCGGAGAGCGCGACCAATCAGATAATCATATTGGTGAGGACCGGGGAGCGCCGCTGCCTGGTCGGATACTTCCGTTGCGAGAAGCCGGGAGATGAGCGACTGCTCGCAGCAGAAGTATCTCGACCTGCAGCGCCGCTCCCCGGTCCTCCCTTGACACCCTAGCCGCTGATGTCCCCACAGTATCCGCATGGTGTTACAAAGATCTGGACATTTGTGTTAAAAATCGCTGATTGGTCGCTGGCGCTGCCCGCGACCAATCACCGATTTGGGCGCCAAATTTAAATATCGGCCGCAACCAATCACCAATCTTGGCTCCACATTTAAACACCGCTGTGCTGTGCCACATTTAAATAGCGTCCGCGACCAATCAGTACAGCGGTGTTTAAATGTGGAGCCAAGATGGGTGATTGGTCGCGGAGGATATTTAAATTTGGCGCCCAAATCGGTGATTGGTCTCGGGCAGCGCCAGCGACCAATCAGCGATTTTTAACACAAATGTCCGGACCTTTGTAACACCATGTGGATACTGTGGGGACATCAGCGGCTAGGATGTGAAGGGAGGACCGGGGAGCGGCGCTGACATCCAATTGGTCGCGGCCGCTATTTAAATGTGCCGCACAAATCGGTGATTGGTCGCCGTCTTGACCGCGACCAATCACTGATCTTGCCGCCAAAGTTAAACACTACTGTGCTGATTGGTCGCGGACACTGCCCGCGACCAATCACAGATTTGTTCGCCAAATTTAAATATAGGCCGCGACCAATCACCGATCTTGGATCCACATTTAAACAACGCTGTGCTGATTGGTCGCGGCCGATATTTAAATGTGGCGCCCAAATCGGTGATTGGTCGCGGTCTTGGCGCGCGACCAATCACTGATCTTGCCGCCAAAGTTAAACACTACCGTGCTGATTGGTCGCGGACGCTGCCCGCGACCAATCACCGATTTGTGCGCCAAATTTAAATATCAGCCTCATGCACGTCACTGACAGCGTGGGAAAATTCTCCTGCACTCAGCGCTTCAGCGTGAGAATTCTCCCACGCTGTCAGTGACGTACATGAGGTGAGCTGAGTTCATTGGACATGAGCTCACCTCATGCACGTCACTGACAGCGTGGGAGAATTCTCACGCTGAAGCGCTGAGTGCAGGAGAATTTTCCCACGCTGTCAGTGACGTGCATGAGGTGAGCTGAGTTCATTGGACATGACCTCGGCTCATCTTTATGCCGTCACAGAGAGACACTGAGGAGCGCAAGCATGCCTGCGCTTCTCAGTGTCTGCGGGATGACAGGCTGGATGGCAGCTTTCTGCTGCGGTCCAGCCTGTCATCTCGATGTAGCAGAGCTGGAGCCATCGTGGGAACCATGGGAAGGTAAGGATGAGGTTGCTTTATTATTTTTCTTTTATTGCAGGAGATCGTTGGCTTCAGCTGGAATGGGCGTGATGGTAAGTATGGTTTAATTTAGAACAATAAAGAATTGTGTCTTTATTTCAATTAAAGGACTTTATTCTGGGTGTTTGTGTTTTTTTTTTTAACTTTGACTATGTGGTTAGTAATGGGGGTGTCTTATAGACGCCTCTCCATTACTAACCTGGGCTTGATGTCAGCTGGCATTATAAGCTGATATCAACCCCAGCCCTATTACCCCCTGCCACCACATCAGGGCAGCGTGGAAGAGCGAGGCTAAGTGCCAGAATTGGCGCATCCTATGGATGCGCCATTTCTGGGGCGGCTGACGGCTGGTGTTTCTAGCCTAGGAGGGGGCCAATATTCATGGTACCCTTCCTGGGCTATTAATATCAGCCCCCAGCTGTCTGCCTAGCCTTTGCTAGCTATTAAAAAAGGGGGGACCCCACGTCATTTTTTTGGGGGGGTCCCCCATTTATATAGCTAGTAAAGGCTAGGTATTCAGCTGGGGGCTGATATTAGTAGCCTGGGAAGCTCCATGAGTATTACCCCCTTCCCAGACTTCAGACATCTGCCCCAGCCGTCTGCTTAACCTCCGCTAGAGACTAAAATTAGGGGGAACCCCACGCCAATTTTTTTTTTAATAAATCCTTTATTTTAACACTAAATGACAAGTACAGTAAGCAACACTGTCACTGTACTTCTTATATATGTGACTGACATGTTTCTATCTATCTAATCTATGTGTGAAGCTCTATTCCTTCTTGTCTAAATTGTCGGGTACTGGTGTATGCCGCTGATGAATTGCCGGCCGGCTTTCTTAAAGAGACGGTGCATGAAAACACTATTATTTTTTTAAATAAATGCTTTACACTAAATGACAAGTACAGTAAGCAACACTGTCACTGTGCTTCTTATATGTGTGACTGACATGTTTCTATCTATCTAATCTATGTGTGATGCTCTATTCCTTCTTGTCTAAATTGCCGGGTACTGGTGTATGCCGCTGATGAATTGCCGGCCGGCTTTTTTAAAGAGAGTGTCTTCTGAGCAGTTTGTCAGCTTTTGGACACCTTTGAAGGTGTTTTCTATGTGTTTCTATGTGTTTTTGTTTGCCTGCCATTGGTTTTAACGGTGTTCGACGGTGTTCTAAGGTGTTCGACGAACAGTTCGACGAACAGTTCATCGAACATCCCGGTGTTCGACGAACCAAACCGAACCCGAACACTACGGGGGTGGCTCAACACTAGTGGGGTCCATTATTTTGCATAAAGCAATATAAAGGGTCTATTATTCTGTATGGAGCATTATATGGGGCCCATTATTCTGTATGAAGCAATATATGGGGTCCATTATACTGTATGGAGCAATATATGGGTCCATTATCCTATATGTAGCATTATGAGGGCCATTATTCATTATGGAGCAGCATACAGGGCCCATTATTCTGTATGGAGCAATATATGGGTCCATTATTCTGTATGGAGCAATATATGGGTCTATTATTCTGTATGGAGCATTATATGGGGCCCATAATTCTGTAAAAAGCAATATATGGGGTCCATTATTCTGTATGGAGCAATATATTGGTCCATTATCCTATATGTAGCATTATGAGGGCCATAATTCTTTATGGAGCAACATACAGGGCCCATTATTCTGTATGGCGCAATATATGGGTCCATTATACTGTATAGAGCAATATACAGGGTCTATTATTCTGTATGGAGCATTATATGGGGTCCATTATTCTGTATGGAGCATTATATGGGGTCCATTATTCTGTATGGAGCAATATATGGGGTCCATTATTCTGTACAGAGCATTATATGGGGTCCATTATTCTGTATGGAGCAATATATGGGGTCCAATATTCTGTATGGAGCAATATATGGGGTCCATTATTCTGTTTATAGGAATACATTGGGTCCATTATTGTGAATGGAGAAATATATGGGTCCGTTATTCTGTATGGTGTAATATATGGAGCCCATTATTCTCTATGGAGAATTTTATGAGGCCCGTTATTCTGTATGGAGCATTAAATGGGGCTCATTATTCTGTATGGAGCATTATATGGGGTCCATTATTCTGTATGGAGCATTATATGGGGTCCATTATTCTGCATGGAGCAAGATATGGGATCCATTATTCTGAATGGAGCAATATATGGGGTCCATTATTCTGTTTGGAGGAATATATTGGGTCCATTATTGTGAATGGAGAAATATATGGGTCCATTATTGTGTAGGGTGTATAATATGGGGCCCATTATTCTATATGGAAAATTTTATGAGGCTCGTTATTCTGTATGGATCATTATATGGAGTCCATTATTCTGTAAGGAGCATTATATGGGGTCCATTATTCTGTATGGAGCAAGATCTGTGGTCCATTATTCTGTATAGAGCATTATATGGGGTCTATTATTCTGTATGGAGCAATATATGGGGTCCATTATTCTGTATGGAGCAATATATGGGTCCTTTATTCTGTATGGAGCAATATATGGGTCCATTATTCCGTATGGAGCATTATATGGGGACAATTATTCTGCATGGAGCAATATGTGGGGTCCATTATTTTGCATAGAGCAATATAAAGGGTCTATTATTCTGTATGGAGCATTATATAGGGCCCATTATTCTGTATGAAGCAATATATGGGGTCCATTATTCTGTATGGAGCAATATATGGGTCCATTATCCTATATGTAGCATTATGAGGGCCATTATTCTTTATGGAGCAACATACAGGGCCCATTATTCTGTATGGAGCAACATATGGGTCCATTATACTGTATAGAGCAATATACAGAGTCTATTATTCTGTATGGAGCATTACATGGGGTCGATTATTCTGTATGCAGCAATACATGGGGTCCATTATTCTGTATGGAGTATTATATGGGGTTATTTATTCTGTATGGAGCAATATATGGGGTACATTATTCTGTATGGAGCAATATATGGGTCCATTATTCCGTATGGAGCATTATATGGGGACAATTATTCTGTATGGGGTATTATATGGGGTTTTTTATTCTGTATGGAGTATTATATGGGGTTATTTATTCTGTATGGAGCAATATATGGGGTACATTACTCTGTATAGAGCAATATATGGGTCCATTATTCTGTATGGAGCAATATATGGGGTCCATTATTTTGTACCGAGCAATATATGGGGCCCATTTTTCTGTATGGAGCATTACATGGGGCTCATTATTCTGTATGTAGCATTATATGGGGTCCATTATTCTGTATGGAGCATTATATGGGGTCCATTATTCTGTATGGAGCAATATATGGGGTCCATTATTCTATATGGAGCAATATATGGGGTCCATTATTCTGTTTGGAGGAATATCTGGGGCCCATTATTCTGTATGGAGCATTGTATGGAGTCCATTATACTGTATGGAGCAATATATGGGGTCCATTATTCTGTATGGAGCAATATATGGGACCAATTGTTCTGTATGGAGCAATATATTAGGTCCATTACTCTGTATGGAGCAATATATGGGACCCATTATTCTGCATGGAGCAATATATGGGGTCCATTATTCTGTATTGAGCAATATATGGGATCCATTATTCTGTATGGAGCAATATATTGGGTCCATTATTGTGTATGGAGCTATATATGGGGTCTATTATTCTGTATGAAGCTATATATGGGTCTATTATTCTGGATGGAGCATTATATGGGGTCCATTATTCTGTATGGAGCAATATATGGGGTCCATTATTCAGCATGGAGCAATATATGGGGTACATTATTCTGTATCGAGCATTATATGGGGCCCATTATTCTGTATGGAGCAATATATGGGGTACATTATTCTGTATGGAACAATATATGGGTCCATTATTCTCTATGGAGCAATATATGGGGTCCATTATTCTGTACCGAGCAATATATGGGACCATTAATCTGTATGGAGCATTATATGGGGCCCATTATTCTGTATGGAGCATTACATGGGGCTCATTATTCTGTATGGAGCATTATATGGGGTCCATTATTCTCTATGGAGCATTATATGGGGTCCATTATTCTGTATGGAGCAATATATGGGGTCCATTATTCTGTATGGAGCAATATATGGGGTCCATTATTCTGTTTGGAGGAATATATTGGGTCCATTATTGTGTATGGAGAAATATATGGGTCCATTATTCTGTATGGTGTATTATATGGGGCCCATTATTCTCCATGAGAATTTTATGAGGCCCGTTATTCTGTATGGAGCATTAAATGGGGCTCATTATTCTGTATGGAGCATTATATGGGGTCCATTTTTCTGTATGGAGCATTATATGGGGTCCATTATTTTGTATGGAGCAAGATATGGGGTCCATTATTCTGTATAGAGCATTAAATGGGGTTTATTATTCTGAATTGAGCAATATATGGGTCCATTATTCTATATGTAGCATTATGAGGGCCATTATTTTTTATGGAGCAACATACAGGGCCCATTATTCTGTATGGAGCAATATTTGGGTCCATTACACTGTATAAAGCAATATACAGGGTCTATTATTCTGTATGGAGCATTATATGGGGTCCATCATTCTGTATGGAGCAATACATGGGGTCTATTATTCTGTATGGAGCAATACATGTTTCCATTAATCTGTATGGAGCAATACATGTTTCCATTAATCTGTATAGAGCAATATAAGGGGTCCATTATTCAGTATGCAGCAATATATGGTGTCTATTATTCTGTATAGAGAATTATATGGGGTCCATTATTCTGTATAGAGCGGTATATGGGTCTATTATTCAGTTTGGAGCAATATATGGGGTCCATTATTCTGTATGGAGCAATATATGGGGTCCATTATTCTGTATGGAGCATTATATGGGGTTATTTATTCTTTATAGAGCAATATATGGGATTGATTATTCTGTATGGAGCAATATATGGGTCCATTATCTCTTATGGAGCATTAATGGAGAATTTTATGGGGTCCAGTACACTGTATGGAGCAATATATGGGGTCCATTCTTCTGTATGGAGCAATATATGGGTTAATTATGCTGTATAGAGCAATAAAAAGGGTTTATTATTCTGTATGGAGCATTATATGGGGTCCGTTATTCTTTTTGGAGCAATATATGGGGTCCATTATTCTGTACGGAGCATTATATGGGGTCCATCATTCTGTATGGAGCAATATATGGGGTCCATTATTCTGTATGAAGCAATATATGGGGTCCATTATTCGGTAAGGAGAATTATATGGGATCCATTATTCTGCATGATCTATATACGGGATCCATTCTGTATGGAGCATTATATGAGGCCCATTGTTGTGTATTGAGCAATATATGGGGTCCACTATTCAGAATGGAGCAATATATGGGGTCCATTATTCTGTATGGAGCAATATATGGGGTTAATTATTCTGCATAGAGCAATATATGGGGTTCATTATTCTGTATGTAGCAATATATGGGGTACATTATTTTATATGGAGCAATATATGGGTCCATTATTCTGCATCGAGCATTATATAGGGCCCAATATTCTGTATGGAGCAATATATGGGGTCCATTATTCTATATGGTTCAATATATGTGTCCATTATTCTGTATTGAGCAATATATTGGGTCCATTATTCTGTATGGAGCAATATATAGGTCCATTATTCTGTATGGAGCATTATATGGGGCCCATTATTCTGTATAGAGCAATATATGGAATCCATTATTCTGTATGGAGCTTTATATGGGGTCATTTATTCTGTATGGAGCAATATATGGGGTCCATTATTCTGTATGGAGCAATATATGGGGTCCATTAGTCTGTATGGAGCAATATATGGGTCCATTCTTCTTTATGGAGCATTATATGAGGCCCATTACTCTGTATGGAGCAATATATGGGGTCCATTATTCTGTATAGAGCAATACATAGGGTCTATTATTCTGTGTGGAGCATTATATGGGGCTATTATTTTGTATGAAGCAATATATGGGGTCCACTATTCTGCATGGAGCAATATATGGGGTCCACTATTCTGAATGGTGAAATATATGGGACCCATTATTCTGTATGGAGTAATATATGGGGTCCATTACTCTGTATGGAGCAATATATGGGGTCCATTATTCTATATGGAGCAATATATGGGTCTATTATTCTGTATGGAACATTATATGGGGTCCATTATTCTGAATGAAGAGATATATGGGATCCATTCCTAATGGAGCATTATGTGAGGCCCATTATTCTGTTTGGAGTAATATATGGGGTCCACTATTCTGCATGGAGCAATATATGGGGTCCAATATTCTGTATGGAGCAATATATGGTGCCCATTATTGTGTATGAAACAATATATGGGGTCCATTATTCTGTATGTAAAATATATGGGGTCAATTATTCTTTATGGAGCATTATATGGGGCCCATTATTCCGTATGGACCATTATATGGGTCCCGTTATTCTGTATTGAGCATTGCCTAGAGCTCATAATTCTGTATGGAGCATAATATGGGGTCCATTATTCTGTACGGAGCATTATATGGGTTCCATTATTCTGTATGGAGCAATATATGGGGTCCATTATTCTGTATGAAGCAATATATGGGGTCCAATATGCGGTAAGGAGTATTATATGGGATCCATTATTCTGCATGAGCGATATATGGGATCCATTCTGTATGGAGCATTATATGAGGCCCATTATTCTGTATTGAGCAATATATGGGGTCCAGTATTCAGAATGGAGCAATATATGGGGTCCATTATTCTGTATGGAGCAATATATGGGGTTAATTATTCTGCATAGAGCATTATATGGGGTCCATTATTCTGAATGGAGCAATATATGGGGTACATTATTTTGTATGGAGCAATATATGGGTCCATTATTCTGCATCGAGCATTATATGGGGCCCAATATTCTGTATGGAGCAATATATGGGGTCCATTATTCTATATGGATCAATATATGTTTCCATTATTCTGTATTGAGCAATATATTGGGTCCACTACTCTGTATGGAGCAATATATGGGTCCATTATTCTGTAGGGTATTATATGGGGCCCATTATTCTCTATGGAGCAGATTATGAGGCCCGATATTTTGTAAGGAGCATTAAATGGTGCTCATTATTCTGTATGGAGCATTATATGGCGTCCATTATTCTGTATGGAGCATTATATGGGGTCCATTATTCTGTATGGAGCAAGATATGGGGTCCATTATTCTGTATAGAGCATTATATGGGGTCTATTATTCTGTATGGAGCAATCTATGTGGTCCGTTATTCTGTATGGAGCAATATATGGGTCCTTTATTCTGTATGGAGCAATATATGGGTCCATTATTCCATATGGAGCATTATATGGGGACACTTATTCTGTATGGAGCAATATGTGGAGTCCATTATTCTTCATAGAGCAATATAAAGGGTCTATTATTCTGTATGGAGCATTATATGGGGCCCATTATTCTGTATGAAGCAATATATTTGGTCCATTATTCTGTATGGAGCAATATATGGGTCCATTATTCTATCAGTAGCATTATGAGGCCCATTATTCTTTATGGAGCAACATACAGGGCCCATTATTCTGTATGGAGCAATATATGGGTCCATTATACTGTATAGAGCAATATACAGGGTCTATTATTCTGTATGGAGCATTATATGGGGTCCATTATTCTGTATGGAACAATATATGGGGTCCATTATTCTGTATAGAGCAATACATGGATCCATTAATCTGTATAGAGCAATAAATGGGGTCCATTATTCTGTATGCAGCAATATATGGGGTCCATTATTATGTACAGAACATTATATGGGGTCCATTATTCTGTATGGAGCAGTATTTGGGTCCATTGTTCAGTATGGAGCAATATATGGGGTCCATTATTCTGTATGGAGCAATATATGGGGTTCATTATTCCGTATGGAGCATTATATGGGGACAATTATTCTGTATGGAGCAATATGTGGGGTCCATTATTCTGAATAGAGCAATATAAAGGGTCTATTATTCTGTGTGGAGCAATATATGGGACCCATTATTCTGTATGGAGCTATATATTGGGTCCATTATTCTGTATGGAGCAATATATGGGACCCATTATTCTGTATGGAACAATATATGGAGTCCAGTATTCTGTATGGAGCAATATATGGGACCCATTATTCTGTATGGAGCAATATATTGGGTCCTTTATTCTGTAAGGAGCTAAATATGGAGTCCGTTATTCTGTATGGAGCTATATATGGGTCTATTGTTCTGTATGGAGCATTATATGGGGTCCATTATTCTGTATGGAGCAATATATGGGGTCCATTATTCTGTACAGAGCATTATATGGCGTCCATTATTCTGTATGGAGCAATATATGGGTCCATTAGTCCATATGGAGCATTATATGGGGACACTTATTCTGTATGGAGCAATATATGGGTCCATTATTCCGTATGGAGCATTATATCGGGAAATTTTTCTGTATGGAGCAATATGTGGGGTCCATTATTCTGCATAGAGCTATATAAAGGGTCTATTATTCTGTGTGGAGCAATATATGGGACCCATTATTCTGTATGGAGCTATATATTGGGTCCATTAATCTGTATGGAGCAATATATGGGACCCATTATTCTGTATGGAGCAATATATGGAGTCCAGTATTCTGTATGGAGCAATATATGGGACCCATTATTCTGTATGGAGCAATATATTGGGTCCTTTATTCTGTATGGAGCTATATATGGGGTCCATTATTCTGTATGGAGCTATATATGGGTCTATTTTTCTGTATGGAGCATTATATGGGGTCCATTATTCTGTATGGAGCAATATATGGGGTCCATTATTCTGTACAGAGCATTATATGAGGTCCATTATTCTGCATGGAGCAATATATGGGGTACATTATTCTGTATCAAGCATTATATAGGGCCCATTATTCTGTATGGAGCAATATCTGGGGTACATTATTCTGTATGCAGCAATATATGGGTCCATTATTCTGTATGGAGCATTATATTGGGCCCATTATTCTGTATGGAGCAATATATGGGTCCATTATTCTGTATGGAGCATTATGAGGCCCATTATTCAGTATGAAGCAACATATAGGGTCCATTATTCTGTATGGAGCAATACATGGGGTCCATTATTCTGTTTGGAGGAATATCTGGGGCCCATTATTCTGTATGGAGAATTGTATGGCGTCCATTATACTGTATGGAGCATTATATGGGGTCCATTATTCTTTTTGGAGCAATATATGGGGTCCATTACTCTGTATGGAGCAATACATGGGTCAATTACTCTGTATGGAGCAATATATGGGGTCCATTATTCTGTACGGAGCAATATATGGGGTCCATTATTCTGTACAGAGCATTATATGGGGTCCATTATTCTGTATGGAGCAATATATGGGTCCATTATTCTGTATGGAGCATTATATGGGGTCATTTATTCTGTATTGAGCAATATATGGAGTCCATTATTCTGTATGGAGCAATATATGGGGTCCATTAGTCTGTATGGAGCAATATATGGGTCCATTATTCTTTTTGGAGCATTATATAGGGTCCATTATTCTGTATAGAGCAATAAACAGGGTCTATTATTCTGTATGGAGCATTATATGGGGCCCATTATTCTGTAAGAAGCAATATATGGGTTCCACTATTCTGTATGGAGCAATATATGGGGTCCATTATTCTGTATGGAGCAATATACGGGACCCATTATTCTGTATGGAGCAATATATACTGTCCATTATTCTGTATGGAGCAATATATGGGGTCCATTATTCTGTATGGAGAAATATATGGGGTCCATTATTCTTTATGGAGCATTATATGGGGCCCATTATTCCGTATGGACCATTATATGGGGCCCGTTATTCTGTATTGAGCATTGCTTTGAGCTCATAATTCTGTATGGAGCATAATATGGGGTCCATTATTCTGTACGGAGCATTATATGGGGTCCATTATTCTGTATGGAGCAATATATGGGGTCCATTATTCGGTAAGGAGAATTATATGGGATCCATTATTGTGCATGAGCGATATATGGGATCCATTCTGTATGGAGCATTATATGAGGCCCATTATTCTGTATTGAGCAATATATGGGGTCCACTATTCAGAATGGAACAATATATGGGGTCCATTATTCTGTATGGAGCAATATATGGGGTTAATTATTCTGCATAGAGCATTATATGGAGTCCATTTTTCTGTATGGATCAATATATGGAGTACATTATCTTGTATGGAGCAATATATGGGTCCATTATTCTGCATTGAGCATTATATGGGGCCCAATATTCTGTATGGAGCAATATATGGGGTCCATTATTCTATATGGATCAATATATGTGTCCATTATTCTGTATTGAGCAATATATTGGGTCCATTATTCTGTATGGAGCAATATATGGGTCCATTATTCTGTAGGGTGTATTATATGGGGCCCATTATTCTCTATGGAGCATTTTATGAGGATCGTTATTTTGTATGAAGCATTAAAAGGGGCTCATTATTCTGTATGGAGCATTATATGGCGTCCATTATTCTGTATGGAGCATTATATGGGGTCCATTATTCTGTATGGAGCAAGATATGGGGTCCATTATTCTGTATGGAGAAATATATGGGGTCGATTATTCTTTATGGAGCATTATATGGGGCCCATTATTCCGTATGGACCATTATATGGGGCCCTTTATTCTGTATTGAGCATTGCTTGGAGCTCATAATTCTGTATGGAGCATAATATGGAGTCCATTATTCTGTACGGAGCATTATATGGGGTCCATTATTCTGTATGGAGCATTATATGGGGTCATTTATTCTGTATTGAGCAATATATGGAGTCCATTATTCCTTATGGAGCAATATATGGGGTCCATCAGTCTGTATGGAGCAATATATGGGTCCATTATTCTTTATTGAGCATTACATGGGGTCCATTATTCTGTAAAGAGCAATAAACAGGGTCTATTATTCTGTATGGAGCATTATATGGGGCCCATTAGTCTGTATGAAGCAATATATGGGGTCCACTATTCTGTATGGAGCAATATATGGGGTTCATTATTCTGTATGGAGCAATATACGGGACCCATTATTCTGTATGGACCAATATATGGGGTCCATTATTCTGTATGGAGCAATGTATGGGGTCCATTATTCTGTATAGAAAAATATATGGGGTCCATTATTCTTTATGGAGCATTATATGGGGCCCATTATTCCGTATGGACCATTATATGGGGCCCGTTATTCTGTATTAAGCATTGCTTGGAGATCATAATTCTCTATGGAGCATAATATGGGGTCCATTATTCTGCATCGAGCATTATATAGGGCCCAATATTCTGTATGGAGCAATATATGGGGTCCATTATTCAATATGAATCAATATATGTGTCCATTATTCTGTATTGAGCAATATATTGGGTCCAATATTCTGTATGGAGCAATATATGGGTCCATTATTCTGTAGGGTGTATTATATGGGGCGCATTATTCTCTATGGAGTATTTTATGAGGCCCGCTGTTTTGTATGGAGCATTAAAAGGGGCTCATTATTCTGTATGGAGCATTATATGGGGTCCATTATTCTGTATGGAGTAATATTTCTGTCCATTATTCTGTATGGAGCATTATGAGGCCCATTATTCTGTATGAAGCAACATATAGGGTCCATTATTCTGTATGGCGCAATATATGAGGTCCATTATTCTGTTTGGAGGAATATCTGGGGCCCATTATTCTGTATGGAGCATTTTATGAGGTCCATTATACAGTATGGAGCAATATATGGGGTTCATTATTCTGTATGGAGCAATATATGGGGTCCATTATTCTGTATAGAGCCTTATATGGGGTCCAATATTCTGTATGGAGCAATATATTGGTCCATTATTCTGTATGGAGCATTATATGGGGCCCATTATTCTGTATAGAGCAATATATGGAGTACATTATTCTGTATGGAGCTTTATATGGGGTCATTTATTCTGTATGGAGCAATATATGGGGTCCATTATTCTGTATGGAGCAATATATGGGACCCATAATTCTGTATGGAGCAATATATGGGTTCATTATTCTGTAGGGAGCATTATATGGGTCCCATTATTCTGTATTGAGCATTACATGGGGCTCATTATTCTGTATGGAGCATTATATGGGGTCCATTATTCTGCATGGAGCATTATATGAGGTCTATTATTCTGTATGGAGCAATATATGGGTCCCTTATTCTGTATGGAGCAATATATGGGGTCCATTATTCTGTATGGAGCAATATATGGGTCCATTTTTCTGTATGGAGCAATATATGGCGTCCATTATTCTGTATGGAGTAATATTTCTGTCCATTATTCTGTATGGAGCATTTTGAGGCCCATTATTCTGTATGAAGCAACATATAGGGTCCATTATTCTGTATGGCGCAATATATGAGGTCCATTATTCTGTTTGGAGGAATATCTGGGGCCCATTATTCTGTATGGAGCATTTTATGAGGTCCATTATACAGTATGGAGCAATATATGGGGTTCATTATTCTGTATGGAGCAATATATGGGGTCCATTATTCTGTATAGAGCCTTATATGGGGTCCAATATTCTGTATGTAGCAATATATTGGTCCATTATTCTGTATGGAGCATTATATGGGGCCCATTATTCTGTATAGAGCAATATATGGAGTCCAATATTCTGTATGGAGCTTTATATGGGGTCATTTATTCTGTATGTAGCAATATATGGGGTCCATTATTCTGTATAGAGCAATACATAGGGTCTATTATTCTGTATGGAGCATTATATGGGGCCCATTATTCTGTATGAAGCAATATATGGGGTCCACTATTCTGCATGGAGCAATATATGGGGTCCATTTTTCTGTATGGAGCAATATACGGGATCCATTATTCGGTATGGAGCAATATATGGGGTCCATTATTCAGTATGGAGCAATATATGGGGTCCATTATTCTGTATGGAGCAATATATGGGTCTATTTTTCTGTATGAAACATTATATGGGGTCCATTATTCTGTATGAAGAGATATATGGGATCCATTCTGTATGGAGCACTATATGAGGCCCATTATTCTGTTTGGAGCAATATATGGTGTCCACTGTTCTGCATGGAGCAATATATGGGGTCCATTATTCTGTATGGAGCAATATATTGGGTCCATTATTCTGTATAGAGCATTATATGGGGTCCATTATTCTGTATGGAGCAATATATGGGGTCTATTATTCAGTATGGAGCAATATATTGGGTCCATAATTCTGTATAGAGCAATATACGGGGTCTATTATTCTGTATGGAGCATTATATGGGATCCATTATTCTGTATGAAGCGATATATGGGATTCATTCTGTAAGGAGCATTACATGAGGCCCATTATTCTATTTGGAGCAATATATAGGGTCCACTATTCTGCATGGAGCAATATATGGGGTCCATTTTTCTGTATGGAGCAATATATGGGATCCATTATTCTGTATGGAGCAATATATTAGGTCCATTATTCTGTATGGAGCTATATATGGGACTCATTATTCTGTATGGAGCTATATATGGGTCTATTATTCTGTGTGGAGCATTATATGGGGTCCGTTATTCTGTATGGAGCAATACATTGGGTCCATTATTCTGTACAGAGCATTATATGGGGTCCATTATTCTGTGTGGAGCAATATATGGGGTCCATTATGCAGCATGGAGCAATATATGGGGTACATTATTCTATATCGAGCATTATATGGGGCCCAGTATTCTGTATGGAGCAATATATGGGGAACATTATTCTGTATGGAGCAATATATGGGTCCATTATTCTGTCTGGAGCAATATATGGGGTCCATTATTCTGTACCGAGCAATATATGGGTCCATTAATCTGTATGGAGCATTATATGGGTCCCATTATTCTGTATGGAGCATTACATGGGGCTCATTATTCTGTATGGAGCATTATATGGGGTCCATTATTCTGTATAGAGCATTATATGGGGTCCATTATTCTGTATGGAGCAATATATGGGGTCCCTTATTCTGTATTGAGCAATATATGGGGTCCATTATTCTGTTTGGAGGAGTATCTGGGGCCCATTATTCTGTATGGAGCATTGTATGGAGTCCATTATACTGAATGGAGCAATATATGGGGTCCATTATTCTGTATGGAGCAATATATGGAACCCATTATTCTGTATGGAGCAATATATGGGGTCCATTATTCTGTATGGAGCAATATATGGGGTCCGTTTTTCTGTATGGAGCAATATATGGGTCTGTTATTCTGTATGGAACATTATATGGGGTCCATTATTCTGTACGGAGCAATATATGGGTCCATTACTCTGTATGGAGCATTATATGGGGCCCATTATTCTGTATGGAGCATTACATGGGGCTCATTATTCTGTATGGAGCATTTTATGGGGTCCATTATTCTCCATGGAGCATTATATGGGGTCCATTATTCTGAATGGAGCAATATATGGGGTCCATTATTCTGTATGGAGCAATATATGGGTCCATTATTCTGTATGGAGCATTACATGGGGTCCATTATTCTGTATGGAGCAATATATGGGGTCCATTATTCTGTATGGAGCAATATATGGGTCCATTATTCTGTATGGAGCAATATATGGGGTCCATTATTCTGTATGGAGCAATATCTGGGTCCATTATTCTTTATGGAGCATTATGAGGCCCATTATTCTGTATGATGCAACATATAAGGTCCATTATTCTGTATGGAGCAATATATGGGTCCATTATTCTGTATGGAGCAATAAATTGGGTCCATTATTCTGTATGGAGCAATATAGGGGTACATTATTCTGTAGTGTGTATTATATGGGGCCCATTATTCTCTATGGAGCATTTTATGAGGCCTGTTATTTTGTATGGAGCATTAAATGGGGCTCATTATTCTGTATGGAGCATTATATGGGGTCCATTATTCTGTATGGAGCATTATATGGGGTCCATTATTCTGTATGGAGCAAGATATGGGGTCCATTATTCTGCATAGAGCATTATATGGGGTCTATTATTCTGTATGGAGCAATATATGGGGTCCATTAATCTGTATGGAGCAATATATGGGTCCTTTATTCTGTATGGAGCAATATATGGGTCCATTATTCCTTATGGAGCATTATATGGGGACACTTATTCTGTATGGAGCAATATGTGGGGTCCATTATTCTGCATAGAGCAATATAAAGGGTCTATTATTCTGTATGGAGCATTATCTGGGGCCCATTATTCTGTATGAAGCAATATATCGGGTCCATTATTCTGTATGGTGCAATATATGGGTCCATTATTCTTTATGTAGCATTGTGAGGCCCATTATTCTTTATGGAGCAACATACAGGGCCCATTATTCTGTATGGAGCAATATATGGGTCCATTATACTGTATAGAGCAATATACAGGGTATATTATTCTGTATGGAGCATTATATGGGGTCCATTATTCTGTATGGAACAATATATGGGGTCCATTATTCTGTATAGAGCATTACATCGATCCATTAATCTGTATAGAGCAATATATGGGGTCCATTATTCTGTATGCAGCAATATATGGTGTCCATTATTATGTATAGAGCATTATATGGGGTCCATTTTTCTGTATGGAGCAGTATACGGGTCCATTATTCAGTATGGAGCAATATATGGGGTCCATTATTCAGTATGGAGCAATATATGGGGTCCATTATTCTGTATGGAACATTATATGGGGTTATTTATTCTGTATGGAGCAATATATGGGGTCCATTATTCTGTATGGAGCAATATCTGGGTCCATTATTCCGTATGGAGCATTATATGGGGACAATTATTCTGTATGGAGCAATATGTGGGGTCCATTATTCTGCATAGAGCAATATAAAGGGTCTATTATTCTGTATGGAGCATTCTATGGTGCCCATTATTCTGTACGAAGCAATATATGGGATCCGCTATTCTGCATGGAGCAATATATGGGGTCCATTATTCTGTGTGGAGCAATATATGGGACCCATTATTCTGTATGGAGCAATATATTGGGTCCATTATTCTGTATGGAGCAATATATGGGACCCATTATTCTGTATGGAGCAATATATGGGGTCCATTATTCTGTATGGAGCAATATATGGGACCCATTATTCTGTATGGAGCAATATATTGGGTCCTTTATTCTGTATGGAGCTATATATGGGGTCCATTATTCTGTATGGAGCTATATATGGGTCTATTGTTCTGTATGGAGCATTATATGGTGTCCATTATTCTGTATGGAGCAATATATGGGGTCCATTATTCTGTACAGAGCATTATATGGGGTCCATTATTCTGTATGGAGCAATATATGGGGTCCCTTATTCTGCATGGAGCAATATATGGGGTACATTATTCTGTATCGAGCATTATATAGGGCCCATTATTCTGTATGGAGCAATATCTGGGGTACATTATTCTGTATGGAGCAATATATGGGTCCATTATTCTGTATGGAGCATTATATGGGGCCCTTTTTTCTGTATGGAGCAATATATGGGTCCATTATTCTATATGGAACATTATGAGGCCCATTATTCTGTATGAAGCAACATATAGGGTCCATTATTCTGTATGGATCAATATATGGGGTCCATTATTCTGTTTGGAGGAATATCTGGGGCCCATTATTCTGTATGGAGCATTGTATGGAGTCCATTATACTGTATGGAGCAATATATAGGGTCCATTTTTCTGTATGGAGCAATATATGGGTCCATTATGCTGTATAGAGCAATAAAAATGGTTTATAATTTTGTATGGAGCATTATATGGGGTCCATTATTCTTTTTGGAGCAATATATGTGGTCCATTACTCTGTATGGAGCAATACATGGGTCAATTACTCTGTATGGAGCAATATATGGGGTCCATTATTCTGTATGGAGCAATATATGGGGTCCATTATTCTGTATAGAGCATTATATGGGGTCCATTATTCTGTATGGAGCAATATATGGGTCCATTATTCTGTGTGGAGCATTATATGGGGCCCATTATTCTGTATAGAGCAATATATGGAGTCCATTATTCTGTATGGAGCATTATATGGGGTCATTTATTCTGTATTGAGCAATATATGGAGTCCATTATTCTGTATGGAGCAATATATGGGGTCTATTGTAGCATCGGCGTCTCTGCCCCGTACTAGGCAGAGACGCCGTCCCTCTCACCTCCCCGCTCCTGGCGCGGCGTTCTCCAGCGCTTCTCTCTCCGCTGCTTCCGGCACGCGCTCCTTCTCTGGCAGTGTGCTTAGGGCGCGCGCACGCTCCCCCTCTCTTAAAGGGACCGCGCTCGCCGTCCTAAGGAGTCCCGGGCCAATTGCCGGAGGACCTTCCATATATAAGGCACCTCCTCCAAAATGGAAGTGCCCGAGCAATGTTGTTGCAAAGCCTTCACTCTGCTTCAGCCCTCAGGTCCCGTTACCAGTTACCTGCCAGTCACCTGCCAGATTCCTGCTTGTTACCTGCCAGTCACCTGCCAGATTCCTGCCTGTTACCTGCCAGTCACCTGCCAGATTCCTGCTTGATACCTGCCTGATATCCACTACCCGCTTGCAAGCCTGCGGTCCAACGGTCTGCCCTCCAACTCCTGTCAGTCTGTCTATGGACCAGCGTGCCCGCTCACCTGGGAACGCTCACCTGTTACCTGCCTGCTAGCCTACCTGGAGGCTCTGCCGTCACTTGCCGTGACCACCTGCCTGTCCAGAGACTCTTGCTCGCTCACCTGGGAGCGCTCACCTGTTACCTGCCTGCTAGCCTACCTGGAGGTTCTGCCGTCACTTGCTGTGACCACCTGCCTGTCCAGAGACTCTTGCCCGCTCACCTGGGAGCGTCCATCCGCTACCTGTCTACTAGTCTACCTGGAGGTTCTGCCGTCACTTGCTGTGACCACCTGCCTGTCCAGAGACTCTCGCCCGCTCACCTGGGAGCGCTCACCAGCCACCAGCCCGCTGCCCTTCTACCCAGAGACTGTCCCTGTCACTTGCCGTGACTACCTGCCCCTCTACCCAGAGACTGTCCCTGTCACTTGCCGTGACTACCTGCCCGTCTTCCCTGGGAGCCACCCGCTTCCTTACAAGGACTGCCCCCTTGTATAGTTGCTCAGAGGTTCCACCTCCCAGACTCGTTACAGTTTGCTCGGGCCATGGAACCCGGTGGCCCCCAGATCTCCGATCTGCACCAGGAAGTCTTACGTCAGAAAACTCAGCAGGAGGTGGTACTGTCCTATCTACGGTCCGTTAACTCTCGTCTAGGCGCATTGTGTGACTCGTCTATGTCTACCTCTGGTCCAGCCGTGCCCATTCCTGCGGTACCGAAATCCAGTCCCTTCATGGTACCCGACTATGGACCTCGTCTTCTGGCACCTCCACGCTTTGCCGGCGAACCTACTTTAGCTCGGGGTTTCATAAACCAGTGCACCCTGCACTTTGAGCTATTGGTATACCAGTTCATCTCCGACCGGGCCAAGGTGGCCTTCATCATGTCCCATCTCACTGGGGAGGCACTGGCATGGCTAAATCCCCTGTGGGAGAGAGGGGATCCCCTGGTGTCCGACCTGCCGTCTTTCCTCGATGCTTTTCGGAAAGTCTTCGATGAACCTGGACGGAAAACCTCTTCTGCCTCCTCTCTGCTACGTCTCCGCCAAGGGAGTCTCACCGTGGGCCAATATGCCATACGGTTCCGCACCCTCGCTTCTGAGCTTGTCTGGGAAAATGAGACTCTGGTGTCCGTCTTCTGGGAGGGTCTTTCCGGTCGGATTAAGGACGAGTTAGCTGGTCGGGACATTCCTACCACTCTGGATGACCTGGTGTCACTAGCTACCCGGATTGGCATCCGGTTCCAAGAACGTGCCAAAGAGACTGCCTGGGAGAAAGACTTTTCTTGCTCTGCTCCTTCTTCCCTGAGACCTGTCTCTCAACCAGTCACTCCGCGGGCGCTCTCGCCTGAACCTATGCAGATCGACCAGACCAAGATGGTCAGATCTCGCCAAGAATCTAGCCGAGCCGAGGGAAGCTGTTTCTATTGTGGCAGTATGGAGCACTTCATCCGTTCCTGCCCGGAAAAGCCGGGAAACGCAAGTGTCTAGGACCGCTCGGAGAGGTCGTCCTAGACAAAAGTAAGCCCTCTCCGTCTCTGACTTTACCGGTCTCTATTGCTTGGGGAGAAAACCGTCACTTTGAACTCGCCCACCTGGATTCTGGAGCTGCTGGAAACCTCATCTCCCAGTCTCTGGTAGAAAGATACCGTATTCCCACCAAGTCCCTGGCTGAACCATTGTCAGTCGCCTCTGTGGATGGAAGACTTCTCTCGGAGACCATCCTGCTCGTCACTGAACCCATAACCCTGCAGGTGGGAATGCTGCTGTCACGGGTGTGTCGCCACGAAGATCGTCACGATTACACAGCCTGACTTCTCGCAGCTGAGTTTTTGGTGTTTTGTGTTTTTCAGCAGTGAGGGAGTTAACTCTCTCTCTCTGTGCTAGACGAGGTCCAGCCTCTCCCAGCTGCAATCAATCCTGCAGTAGTGGGACTCCTTCAAATGCCTGCCGGTCTGTTAGGGAAGTGTCGGTGAAAGCATTTCATACAGACAAACAGAGCGGATCGTGGTATTTTGCAGTTCTGAGCTAAGTGTATTTGGTGTGGTTTTTCCCTTCCTCGCTTTATCATTTATCTCCTTTCCCGTTGGTGTTCCCTCTGTAGTTGTGGTGTAGTTTTTGTATGCAAGGTGGTTTTTGGTTTGACCCTTGTACTGTCTCGTTCGTCTAAGTACTGTGTGTTGGCATATTATTTCCTGTCCCCTATTGTTGTGATTGGGGTCCTTCTCAGGACTAGATTACTGAGGTGCAGGGATCCTCAGGAGGTAGGGGTTACGCTGGCGGCCTGGACCTCTGTACCTTTAACAGTACCTCCAGGTAGAGGGATTAGTCAGGGCCCCAGCTTAGGGTCATCTTAGGCCCCTGACCTCCTGTACGCAGTTTCAGTGTGACATTTTCACCGACCCACTAAGATTCTCTCCAGCTACCATGGATCCAGTAGCCAGTCTAGCTCGGCAGTTGCAGAGTTTGTCCATGGAGCTGGCGGACGTTAAGTCCAAGGTTTTGTATCCCCAGGAGCAAGCTGGACCAGAACCTAAAGTAGCTCTCCCTGACAGGTTCACTGGGGGGCGGGACAAGTTTTTTGTTTTCCGGGAGGCATGCAAATTGTACTTTCGGCTGCGGCCTCGGTTGTCGGGGAGTGAAGAACAAAGGGTGGGAATTGTCATCTCGCTCCTACAAGGGGACCCACAATCTTGGGCGTTCTCTCTTCCCCCAGGTTCCCCGGCTCTCCAGTCAGTGGATAGGTTTTTTGCAGCTCTGGGTCTCGTATATGATGACCCGGATCGGATCTCCCTTGCTGAATCTAAGTTACGTAGGATCCAGCAGGGAGATCATCCGGCGGAGGAATTCTGTTCGGAGTTCCGTAGGTGGGCCACGGACACCCAGTGGAATGACCCGGCTCTTAGGAGCCAGTTTTGTCAAGGTTTATCCGACAAATTAAAGGATGTGTTGGCTCAGTATGACCCTCCCGCGTCACTGGAAGCCGCTATGGCCCTTGCTATTCACATTGACAGACGGCTTCGGGAGAGGTGCGGGGCAACTCCGCCCCCTGTGATGACTCCACCTTCTACAAGGGTTCCTTATATGGAGGGTCCCCTGGTCAGTCCAGAGGAGCCTATGCAATTAGGAGGGACATCATTTCGGGGGAGGGGACTGGTGGTGCGCCATAAGACAGGAAGGTGTTTCTTCTGCGGGAGAAAGGGACATTTTATTGTGGGCTGTCCATCCCGTCCCTTGCAGAGTGAAGAGTCATCGGAAAACTGTTGATCCCAGGTTGTGTGGTGGACAGCAATCTGGGAGTAGGTATTTCGTCCCTAAGTTCATCTCAGTTTCTCATACCGGCGGAGGTGGTGGTGGGTACGAGAACTGAGAGGATATCTGTTCTTCTGGATAGTGGGGCCGGGGCTAATCTGGTGGACGCTCGGTTTGCCCGGGTTCAAGGTATGCGATTGAGTGAGTTGGCTAAACCCATCCCCATATTCTCAATCGATGCCAGGCCCCTCGGTCAGGGAAGTTTTTTGCAAGCTGTGCATAACGTAAAACTTCAAGTGGGGGCGATACATAAGGAACTGTTGTCTTGCTACGTGTTGGAGGGTCTTCCCACTCCTATAGTGTTGGGCCTTCCTTGGTTAACTAAGCATAACCCGGTTATTAATTGGCAATCTAGAGAGATAAGCCAATGGAGTAAATTCTGTAATAAAAACTGCATGAATACGGTCATCGGTGTGGTTACTCCTAGGGTCTTACCTCCATTTCTGGCGGACTTTGAGGATGTATTCTCGGAGAAAGGGTGTCAGGAACTACCTCCTCATCGCGAGTAAGACTGTTCTGTAAAACTGCTCCCTGAGACCAAGTTACCTAAAGCTAGGTTGTATAACCTTTCTGGTCCTGAGAGGCAGGCCATGAAGCATTATATTTCTGAAAGTCTGGCTAAGGGGCATATTAGACCGGTGGCCGCGGGGTTCTTCTTTAAGAAGAAGAAAGATGGAGGCCTACGCCCTTGCCTGGATTTCCGTGAACTTAATCGGATAGTGGTCCGAGATCCGTATCCGCTCCCACTTATTCCCGATCTCTTTAATCAGATCGTGGGCGCCAAATGGTTCTCTAAGTTGGATCTCAGGGGGGCGTACAATCTGATTAGGATGAAGGAGGGGGATGAGTGGAAGACGGCGTTTAACACTCCGGAGGGGCATTATGAGAACCTTGTCATGCCATTCGGTCTGACTAATGCCCCGGCGGTGTTCCAACACTTTGTTAATGACATTTTTCGCCGCCTGGTGGGACAGTTTGTTGTCATATATCTGGATGATATCTTAATTTACTCGCCGGATCTGGTGTCTCGTCAGGAGCATGTTAGGCAGGTGTGGTTTTTCCCTTCCTCGCTTTATCATTTATCTCCTTTCCCGTTGGTGTTCCCTCTGTAGTTGTGGTGTAGTTTTTGTATGCAAGGTGGTTTTTGGTTTGACCCTTGTACTGTCTCGTTCGTCTAAGTACTGTGTGTTGGCATATTATTTCCTGTCCCCTATTGTTGTGATCGGGGTCCTTCTCAGGACTAGATTACTGAGGTGCAGGGATCCTCAGGAGGTAGGGGTTACGCTGGCAGCCTGGACCTCTGTACCTTTAACAGTACCTCCAGGTAAAGGGATTAGTCAGGGCCCCAGCTTAGGGTCAGCTTAGGCCCCTGACCTCCTGTACGCAGTTTCAGTGTGACAGCTGCACTCTGAGGAAATCTCATTCCATGTGCTGTCCGGACTTTCTCACTCCCTGTTGCTAGGTCTACCTTGGCTCCAGACACACAAACCCGTACTGAACTGGCGATCCGGTGAAGTACTCCGATGGCGTCCAGACTGCCATAGGACCTGCCTGGTTCCGGTCCGCCCAGCTCGCCCTCCGCCTACTCCAGCTAATTTACCAGGTCTCCCGGCTCCTTACTGGCCCTATGCGGACGTCTTCGGTAAGAAGGAAGCAGAGACGTTGCCACCCCATAGGCCATATGACTGCCCGATCGACCTGGTACCTGGCACCACTCCTCCCCGTGGGCGTATCTACCCGTTGTCTGCAGCCGAGACCCGGGCCATGTCTGAGTACATTGAAGAGAATCTGGCTAGGGGATTTATCCCAAAATCTACCTCCCCGGCTGGAGCCGGATTCTTCTTTGTCAAAAAGAAAGACGGCTCGCTACGTCCCTGTATTGACTACAGAGGACTCAATCTCATCACAGTAAAAAACAAATACCCCCTGCCGCTCATCTCCGAATTGTTTGACCGTCTCAAGGGCGCCAGGATCTTCTCCAAGCTGGATCTACGAGGAGCATATAACCTGGTCCGTATCCGTCAAGGAGACGAGTGGAAGACGGCATTCAATACCCGGGACGGCCGCTATGAGTACCTTGTGATGCCCTTCGGTCTCTGTAATGCTCCCGCTGTCTTTCAAGAACTAGTCAACGACATCTTCCGCGACCTCCTGTACTCCTGCATAGTGGTATACCTGGACGATATCTTGGTCTTCTCTCCGGATCTCCCCACACACCGAAGGGATGTTCGTCAGGTCCTGCTTAGGCTTCGGCAGAACCAACTCTATGCCAAATACGAGAAGTGCCTCTTCGACCAGACCTCCCTACCGTTCTTGGGCTATGTCATCTCCCAGACAGGTCTGCAAATGGATCCCGAGAAGCTCTCTTCCGTTCTAAAATGGCCTTGTCCTGAAGGTTTGAAGGCGATACAGCGATTCCTGGGCTTCGCTAATTACTATCGTCTTTTCATCCCACACTTCTCGTCTCGGACTGCTCCCATATCTACACTTACCCGTAAGGGGGCTAATCCCAGGACATGGTCGCCTGAAGCCGAGGAGGCCTTCCTTTCCTTAAAGAAAGCCTTCGCCTCTGCCCCCGTCCTGCACCGTCCGGACTGTAATAAACAATTCTACCTGGAGGTTGATGCCGCCTCCTCCGGATCCGGAGCGGTACTCACCCAAAAATCTTCTACCGGGAGAATGGTAACCTGCGGCTTCTTCTCCAAAATCTTCTCCTCGTCTGAGCGCAACTACTCCATAGGAGACCATAAATTGTTAGCCATTAAATTGGCACTGGGGGAGTGGCGCTATCTGCTTGAAGGGGCTCTCTACCCGGTAATTATCTACACGGATCACAAAAACCTGGCATATCTCCAAAATGCCCAGAGACTCAATCCTCGCCAGGCCCGGTGGTCGTTGTTTTTTGCCCGCTTCGACTTCATTCTTCATTTCCGTCCGGCGGACAAGAACGTCAAAGCTGATGCCTTGTCCCGGTCCTTCCTGTCCTCCGATCAAGAGGAGGAGCCTATGCACATCATCGACTCCTCCAAGGTGATGAATGTGGCCCCCTTGGATCTGACTCGTCTCCCACCCGCTAAGACGTTTGTAGCCGTACCAGATCGGGAGAGGGTTCTTCGCTGGGGACATTCTTCTAAGCTAGCTGGCCATGCTGGCCAAAAGAAGACCTTCCAACTCATTACCCGGCATTACTGGTGGCCTACCCTGCGTAAGGACGTGGTAGACTTCGTCGCGACCTGCTCATCCTGTGCCCGTAACAAAGTTCCCAGACATCTACCAGCCGGCCATCTCCTGCCCCTTCCCGTACCTGCTGCTCCTTGGCAGCACATTGCTATGGACTTTATCACCGATCTTCCTATTTCTGCCGGTTGTACAGTCATTTGGGTTGTCGCTGACCGCTTTTCTAAGATGGCCCACTTTATTCCCCTGCCTGGTCTCCCATCTGCACCCGAGCTGGCTAAGGACTTTATCCGCCACATCTTCCGTCTCCATGGCCTGCCCCTCCACATCGTGTCGGATCGTGGGGTTCAGTTCACCTCACGCTTCTGGAGAGCCACATGTAAGCTGCTAGACATCACCCTGGACTTCTCCTCCGCTTACCACCCACAGTCCAATGGTCAAGTGGAGCGGATCAATCAGATCCTGACCAATTACCTCCGGCACTTCGTTAATGCACACCATTCGGACTGGGTGGATCTCCTACCATTTGCGGCTCAAAGTACCCTCCTTCAAGTTGGGCCCTCGATTCATCGGTCCCTTCGAAGTCCTCAGGCAAATTAACCCTGTGGCCTACAAATTAAAACTCCCGGCCACCCTACGGATTCCCAACTCCTTCCACGTATCTCTCCTCAAACCCATTGTCTTTAACTCTTTTTCCAATAATCCAGGTGCCCCTCCTGCTCCGGTTTCCACTGATGACGTCTTTGAGGTAGAGAGTATTTTGGCCTCCAAGAGGGTAAGAGGAAAGACCTTTTTTCTGGTAGATTGGAAGGGGTTTGGTCCTGAGGAGAGAACTTGGGAACCCAGGGAGAACATCAACGCCCCGCTTCTCCTTGAAAAATTTCTTTCTGGCCAAAAAAAGAGGGGGCCTAAAGGGGGGGGTACTGTAGCATCGGCGTCTCTGCCCCGTATTAGGCAGAGACGCCGTCCCTCTCACCTCCCCGCTCCTGGCGCGGCGTTCTCCGGCGCTTCTCTCCCCGCTGCTTCCGGCACGCGCTCCTTCCCCGGCAGTGTGCGTAGGGCGCGCGCGTGCTCCCCCTCTCTTAAAAGGACCGCGCGCGCCGTCCTAAGGAGTCCCCGGCCAATTGCCGGAGGACCTCCCATATATAAAGCACCTCCTCCAAAATGGAGGTGCCCAAGCAATGTTGTTGCAAAGCCTTCACTCTGCTTCAGCCCTCAGGTCCCGTTACCAGTTACCTGCCAGTCATCTGCCAGATTCCTGCTTGTTACCTGCCAGTCACCTGCCAGATTCCTGCCTGTTACCTGCCAGTCACCTGCCAGATTCCTGCTTGATACCTGCCTGATATCCACTACCTGCTTGCAAGCCTGCGGTCCAACGGTCTGCCCTCCGACTCCTGTCAGTCTGTCTATGGACCAGCCTACCCGCTCACCTGGGAACGCTCACCTGTTACCTGCCTGCTAGCTTACCTGGAGGCTCTGCCGTCACCTGCCGTGACCACCTGTCTGTCCAGAGACTCTTGCCCGCTCACCTGGGAGCGCTCACCTGTTACCTGCCTGCTAGCCTACCTGGAGGCTGTGCCGTCACTTGCCGTGACCACCTGCCTGTCCAGAGACTCTTGCCCACTCACCTGGCAGCGTCCATCCGCTACCTGTCTGCTAGTCTACCTGGAGGTTCTGCCGTCACTTGCTGTGACCACCTGCCTGTCCAGAGACTCTCACCCGCTCACCTGGGAGCGCTCACCAGCCACCAGCCGCTGCTCTTCTACCCAGAGACTGTCCCTGTCACTTGCCGTGACTACCTGCCCCTCTACCCAGAGACTGTCCCTGTCACTTGCCGTGACTACCTGCCCGTCTTCCCAGGGAGCCACCCGCTTCCTTACAAGGACTGCACCCTTGTATAGTTGCTCAGAGGTTCCACCTCCCAGACTCGTTACATCTATTAGTCTGTATGGAACAATATATGGGTCCATTATTCTTTATGGAGCATTATATGGGGTCCATTATTCTGTATGGAGCAATATATGGGGTCCATTATTCTGTATAGAGCAATAAATAGGGTCTATTATTCTGTATGGAGCATTATATGGGTCAATTATTCTGCATCGAACATTATATGGGGCCCAATATTCTGTATGGAGCAATATATGGGGTCAATTATTCTGTATGGAGCAATATACGGAACCCATTATTCTGTATGGAGCAATATATGGGGTCCATTATTCTGTATGGAGCAATATATGGGGTCCATTATTCTGTATGGAGCAATATATGGGACCCATTATTCTGTATGCAGCAATATATGAGGCCCGTTATTCTGTATGGAGCAATATACGGGACCCATAATTCTATATGGAGCAATATATGGGTCCATTATTCTGTATGGAGCATTATATGGGGCCCATTATTCTGTATGGAGCATTACATGGGGCTCATTATTCTGTATGGAGCATTATATGGGGTCCATTATTCTGCATGGAACATTATATGGGGTCCATTATTCTGAATGGAGCAATATATGGGGTCCATTATTCTGTATGGAGCAATATATGGGTCCATTATTCTGTATGGAGCAATATATGGGTCCTATTATTCTGTATGGAACAATATATGAGGTCCATTATTCTGTATGGAGCAACATATGGGTCCATTTTTCTGTATGGAGCAATATATGGGGTCCTTTATTCTGTTTGGAGGAATATCTGGGGCCCTTTATTCTGTATGGAGCATTGTATGGAGTCCATTATACTGTATGGAGCAATGTATGGGGTCTATTATTCTGTATGGAGTAATATATCGGTCCATTATTCTGTATGGAGCATTATGAGGCTCATAATTCTGTTTGGAGCAATATATGGGACCCATTATTCTGTATGGAGCAATATATGGGACCCATTATTCTGTATGGAGCAATATATGGGGTCCATTATTCTGTAGGGAGCAATATATGGGGTCCATTATTCTATATGGAGCAATATATGGGTCTATTATTCTGTATGGAACATTATATGGGGTCCATTATTCTGTACGGAGCAAGATATGGGGTCCATTATTCTGTATAGAGCATTATATGGGGTCTATTATTCTGTATGGAGCAATATATGGGGTCCATTATTCTGTATGGAGCAATGTATGGGTCCTTTATTCTCTATGGAGCAATATGTGGTTCCATTATTCCATATGGAGCATTATATGGGGACAATTATTCTGTATGGAGCAATATATGGGGTCCATTATTCTGTTTGGAGGAATATCTGGGGCCCTTTATTCTGTATGGAGCATTGTATGGAGTCCATTATACTGTATGGAGCAATATATGGGGTCCAATATTCTGTATGGAGCAATATATGGGTCCATTATTCTGTATGGAGCAATAAAAAGGGTTTATTAGTCTGTATGGAGCATTATATGGGTTCCATTATTCTTTTTGGAGCAATATATGGGGTCCATTATTCTGTAGGGAGCAATACATGGGTCCATTACTCTGTATGGAGCAATATATGGGGTCCATTATTCTGTATGGAGCAATATATGGGGTCCATTATTCTGTATAGAGGATTATATGGGGTCCATTATTCTGTATGGAGCAATGTATGGGTCCACTATTCTGTTTGGAGCATTATATGGGGCCCATTATTCTCTATAGAGCAATATATGGAGTCCATTATTCCTTATGGAGCATTATATGGGGTCCATTAATCTGTATGGAGCAATATATGGGGTCCATTATTCTGTAAAGAGCAATACACAGGGTCTATTGTTCAGTATGGAGCATTATATAGGGCCCTTAATACTGTATGAAACAATATATGGGGTCCACTATTCTGCATGGAGCAATATATGGGACCCATTATTCTGTATGGAGCAATATATGGGAACCATTATTCTGTATGGAGCAATATATGGGATCCATTCTGTAAGGAGCATTATATGAGGCCCATTATTCTGTTTGGAGCAATATATAGGGTCCAGAATTCTGCATGGAGCAATATATGGGGTCCATTTTTCTGTATGGAGCAATATATGGGACCTATTTTTCTGTATGGAGTAATATATGGGGTTTATTATTCTGTATGGAGCAATATATGTGGTTTATTATTCTGTATGAAGCAATATATGGGGTCTACTATTCTGTATGGAGCAATATATGGGGTCCTTTATTCTGTATGGAGAAATATATGGGACCCATTATTCTGTATGGAGCAATATATGGGGTCCATTTTTCTGTATGAAGCAATATATGGGGTATAATATTGTCTATGGAGAAATATATGGGGTCCATTATTCTGGATAGAGCATTATATGGGGTACATTATTCTGTATTAAGCAATATATGGGTCCATTATTCTGCTTCGAGCATTATATGGGGCCCAATATTCTGTATGGAGCAATATATGGGGTCCATTATTCTGTATGGAGCAATATATGGGTCCCTTATTCTGTATGGAGCAATATATTGGGTCCATTATTGTGTATCGTGAAATATATGGGTAGATTAATCTGTATGGCGTGTTATATGGGGCCCATTATTCTCTATGGAGCATTAAATGGGACCATTTATTCTGTATGGAGCATTATATGGGGTCCATTATTCTGTATGGAGCAATATACGGGGTCCATTATTCTGTATGGAGCAATATATGGGTCCTTTATTCTGTATGGAGCAATATATGGGTCCATTATTCCGTATGGAGCATTATATGGGGACAATTATTCTGTATGGAGCAATATGTGGGGTCCATTATTTTGCATAGAGCAATATAAAAGGTCTATTATTCTGTATGGAGCATTATATGGGGCCCATTATTCTGTATGAAGCAATATCTGGGGTCCATTATTCTGTATGGGGCAATATATAGGTCCATTATTCTTTATGGAGCAACAAACAGGGCCCATTATTCTGTATGGAGCAATATATTGGTCCATTATACTGTATAGAGCAATATACAGAGTCTATTACTCTGTATGGAGCAATATATGGGTTCCATTATTCTGTATGGAGCAATACATGTTTCTTTTAATCTGTATAGAGCAATATATGGGGTCCATTATTCAGTATGCAGCAATATATGGGGTCCATTATTCTGTATGGAGCAATATATGGGTTCCATTATTCTGTATGGAGCCATACATGTTTCTATTAATCTGTATAGAGCAATATATGGGGTCCATTATTCAGTATGCAGCAATATATGGGGTCCATTATTCTGTATGGAGCAATATATGGGTTCCATTATTCTGTATGGAGCCATACATGTTTCTATTAATCTGTATAGAGCAATATATGGGGTCCATTATTCAGTATGCAGCAATATATGGGGTCCATTATTCTGTATGGAGCAATATATGGGGTCCATTATTCTGTATAGAGCATTGTATGGGGTCCATTATTCTGTATGGAGCAATATATGGGTCCATTATTTTGTATGGAGCATTATATGGGGCCCATTATTCTGCATAGAGCAATATATGGAGTCCATTATTCTGTATGGAGCATTATATGAGGTCATTTATTCTGTATGGAGCAATATATGAAGTCCATTATTCTGTATGGAGCAATATATGGGGTCCATTAGTCTGTATGGAGCAATATATGGGTCCATTATTCTTTATGGAGCATTATATGGGGTCCATTATTCTGTATGGAGCAATATATGGGGTCCATTATTCTGTATAGAGCAATACACAGGGTCTATTGTTCTGTATGGAGCATTATATGGGGCCCATAATTCTGTATGAAACAATATTTGGGGTCCACTATTCTGCATAGAGCAATATATGGGACCCATTATTCTGTATGGAGCAATATATGGGACCCATTATTCTGTATGGAGCAATATATGGAGTCCATTATTCTGTATGGAGCAATATATGGGGTCCATTATTCTGTATGGAGCAATATATTGGTTTATTATTCTGTATGGAACAATATATGGGGTCCATTATTCTGTACAGAGCAATATATGGGTCCATTATTCTGTATGGAGCATTATATTGGGCCCATTATTCTGTATGGAGCATTACATGGGGCTCATTATTCTGTATGGAGCATTATATGGGGTCCATTATTCGCCATGGAACAGTATATGGGGTCCATTATTCTGAATGGAGCAATAAATGAGGTCCACTATTCTGTATAGAGCAATATATGGGTCCATTATTCTGTATGGAGCAATATATGGGGCCCATTATTCTGTATGGAGCAATATATGGGGTCCATTATTCTTTATGGAGTAATATATGGGTCCATTATTCTGTATGGAGCAATATATGGGGTCCATTATTCTTTGTGGAGTAATATATGGGTCCATTATTCTCTATGGAGCATTATGAGGCCCATTATTCTGTATGAAGCAACATATAGGGTCCATTATTCTGTATGGATCAATATATGGGGTCCATTATTCTGTTCGGAGGAATATCTGGGGCCCATTATTCTGTATGGAGCATTTTATAGGGTCCATTATACTGTATGGAGCAATATATGGGGTCTATTATTCTGTATGGAGCAATAAATGGGTCCATTATGCTGTATAGAGCAATAAAAAGGGTTTATAATTCTGTATGGAGCATTATCTGGGGTCCATTATTCTTTTTAGAGCAATATATGGGGTCCATTATTCTGTATGGGGCAATACATGGGTCCATTACTCTTTATGGAGAAATATATTGGGTCCATTATTCTGTATGGAGCATTATATGGAGCCCATTATTCTGTATATAGCAATATATGGAGTCCATTATTCTGTATGGAGCTTTATATGGGGTCATTTATTCTATATGGAGCAATATATGGGGTCCATTATTGTGTATGGAGCAATATATGGGGTCCATTAGTCTGTATGGAGCAATACATGGGTCCATTATTCTTTATGGAGCATTATATGGGGCCCATTATTCTGTATGGAACAATATATGGGGTCCATTATTCTGTATAGAGCAATACATAGGGTCTATTATTCTGTATGGAGCATTATATGGGGCCCATTATTCTGTATGAAGCAATATATGGGGTCCACTATTCTGCATGGAGCAATATATGGGGTCCATTATTCTTTATGGAGCAATAAATGGGACCCATTATTCTGTATGGAGCAATATATGGGGTCCTTTGTTCTGTATGGAGCAATATATGGTGTCCATTATTCTGTATGGAGCAATATATGGGTCTCTTATTCTGTATGGAACATTATATGGGGTCCATTATTCTGTATGAAGAGATATATGGGATCCATTCTGTATGGAGCATTACATGAGGCGCATTATTCTGTTTGGAGCAACATATGGGGTCCACCATTCTGCATGGAGCAATATATGGGATCTATTATTCTGTATGGAGCAATATATGGTACCCATTATTCTGTATAGAGCAATATATGGGGTCCATTATTCTGTATGGAGCAATATTTGGGTCTATTATTCTGTATGCTACATTACATGGGATCCATTATTCTGTATGGAGCAATATATGGGGTCCATTATTCTGTATAGAGCATTATATCGGGTCTATTATTCCGTATAGAGCAATATATGGGGTGCATAATTCTGTATAGAGCAATATACGGGGTCTATTATTCTGTATGGAGCATTATATGGGATCCATTATCCTGTATGAAGGGATACATGGGATCCATTCTAGAAGGAGCATTATATGAGGCACATTATTCCATTTGGAGCAATATATAGGGTCCACTATTCTGCATGGAGCAATATATGGGGTACATTTTTCTGTATGGAGCAATATATGGGGTCTATTATTCTGTATGGAGCATTATATGGGGTCCATTGTTATTTTTGGAGCAATATATGGGGTCCATTATTCTGTATGGAGCAATACATGTTTCCATTAATCTGTATAGAGCAATATATGGGGCCCATTATTCTGTATGGAGCAATATATGGGGTCCATTATTCTTTATGGAGTAATATATGGGTCCATTATTCTGTATGGAGCAATATATGGGGTCCATTATTCCTTATGGAGTAATATATGGGTCCATTATTCTCTATGGAGCATTATGAGGCCCATTATTCTGTATGAAGCATACAGTCTAGATCACGTGAAGTCATTATCGGTCTTTACTCCTCTTTGGTCAGACCTCATCTGGAATACTGTGTACAGTTTTGGGCACCACATTTTAAAAAAGACATAGACAAACTGGAGCAATTTCAGAGAAGAGCGACCAGAATGGTGACTGGTCTGCAAACCATGTCCTATGAGGAACGGTTGCAGGATTTGGGAATGTTTAGCTTGCAAAAAAGAAGACTGAGAGGAGACTTAATAGCTGTCTACAAATATGTCAAGGGCTGTCACATTGTAGAAGGATCATCTTTATTCTCATTTGCACAAGGAAAGACTAGAAGCAATGGGATGAAACTAAATGGGAGGAGACACAGATTAGATATTAGAAAAAACTTTTTGACAGTTAGGGTGATTAATGAGTGGAACAGGCTGCCACGAGAGGTGGTGAGTTCCCCTTCAATGGACGTCTTCAAACAGAGGCTGGACAGACATCTGTCTGAGATGATCTAGTGAATCCTGCTTTGAGCAGGGGGTTGGACCAGATGGCCCAGGAGGTCCCTTCCAACTCTACCATTCTATGATTCTATGATATATGGGGTCCATTATTCTGTATGCAGCAATATATGGGGTCCATTATTCTGTATAGAGCATTATATGGGGTCCATTATTCTGTATGGAACAGTATATGGGTCTATTATTCAGTATGAAACAATATATGGGGTCCATTATTCTGTATAGAGCAATACACAGGGTCTATTGTTCTGTATGGAGCATTATATGGGGCCCATAATTCTGTATGAAACAATATATGGGGTCCACTATTCTGCATAGAGCAATATATGGGACCCATTATTCTGTATGGAGCAATATATGGGGTCCATTATTCTGTATGGAGCAATATATGGGGTCCATTATTCTGTATGGAACAATATATGGGGTCCATTATTCTGTACAGAGCAATATATGGGTCCATTATTCTGTATCGATCATTATATTGGGCCCATTATTCTGTATGGAGCATTACATGGGGCTCATTATTCTGTATGGAGCATTATATGGGGTCCATTATTCTGCATGGAGCAGTATATGGGGTCCATTATTCTGAATGGAGCAATAAATGGGGTTCATTATTCTGTATGGAGCAATATATGGGTCCATTATTCTGTATGGAGCAATATATGGGGCCCATTATTCTGTATGGAACAATACATGGGGTCCATTATACTGTATGGAGTAATATATGGGTCCATTATTCTGTATGGAGCATTATGAGGCCCATTATTCTGTATGAAGCAACATATAGGGTCCATTATTCTGTATGGATCAATATATGGGGTCCATTATTCTGAATGGAGCAATAAATGAGGTCCATTATTCTGTATAGAGCAATATATAGGTCCATTATTCTGTATGGAGCAATATATGGGGCCCATTATTCTGTATGGAGCAATATATGGGGTCCATTATTCTTTATGGAGTAATATATGGGTCCATTATTCTGTATGGAGCAATATATGGGGTCCATTATTCCTTATGGAGTAATATATGGGTCCATTATTCTCTATGGAGCATTATGAGGCCCATTATTCTGTATGAAGCAACATATACGGTCCATTATTCTGTATCGATCAATATATGGGGTCCATTATTCTGTTCGGAGGAATATCTGGGGCCCATTATTCTGTATGGAGCATTTTATAGGGTCCATTATACTGTATGGAGCACTATATGGGGTCCATTATTCTGTATGGAGCAATAAATGGGTCCATTATGCTGTATAGAGCAATAAAAAGGGTTTATAATTGTGTATGGAGCATTATTTGGGGTCCATTATTCTTTTTAGAGCAATATATGGGGTCCATTATTCTGTATGGGGCAATACATGGGTCCATTACTCTTTATGGAGAAATATATTGGGTCCATTATTCTGTATGGAGCATTATATGGGGCCCATTATTCTGTATAGAGCAATATATGGAGTCCAATATTCTGTATGGAGCTTTATATGGGGTCATTTATTCTATATGGAGCAATATATGGGGTCCATTATTGTGTATGGAGCAATATATGGGGTCCATTAGTCTGTATGGAGCAATATATGGGTCCATTATTCTTTATGGAGCATTATATGGGGCCCATTATTCTGTATGGAACAATATATGGGGTCCATTATTCTGTATAGAGCAATACATAGGGTCTATTATTCTGTATCGAGCATTATATGGGGCCCATTATTCTGTATGAAGCAATATATGGGGTCCACTATTCTGCATGGAGCAATATATGGGGTCCATTATTCTTTATGGAGCAATATATGGGACCCATTATTCTGTATGGAGCAATATATGGGGTCCTTTGTTCTGTATGGAGCAATATATGGGGTCCATTATTCTGTATGGAGCAATATATGGGTCTCTTATTCTGTATGGAACATTATATGGGGTCCATTATTCTGTATGAAGAGATATATGGGATCCATTCTGTATGGAGCATTACATGAGGCGCATTATTCTGTTTGGAGCAACATATGGGGTCCACCATTCTGCATGGAGCAATATATGGGGTCTATTATTCTGTATGGAGCAACATATGGTACCCATTATTCTGTATAGAGCAATATATGGGGTCCATTATTCTGTATGGAGCAATATTTGGGTCTATTATTCTGTTTGCTACATTACATGGGATCCATTATTCTGTATGGAGCAATATATGGGGTCCATTATTCTGTATAGAGCATTATATCGGGTCTATTATTCCGTATAGAGCAATATATGGGTTGCATAATTCTGTATAGAGCAATATACGGGGTCTATTATTCTGTATGGAGCATTATATGGGATCCATTATTCTGTATGAAGGGATACATGGGATCCATTCTAGAAGGAGCATTATATGAGGCCAATTATTCCATTTGGAGCAATATATAGGGTCCACTATTCTGCATGGAGCAATATATGGGGTCCATTTTTCTGTATGGAGCAATATATGGGGTCTCTTATTCTGTATGGAGCATTACATGGGGTCCATTGTTATTTTTGGAGCAATATATGGGGTCCATTATTCTGTATGGAGCAATACATGTTTGCATTAATCTGTATAGAGCAATATATGGGGTCCATTATTCTGTATGCAGCAATATATGGGGTCCATTATTCTGTATAGAGCATTATATGGGGTCCATTATTCTGTATGGAACAGTATATGGGTCTATTATTCAGTATGGAACAATATATGGGGTCCATTATTCTGTATAGAGCAATACACAGGGTCTATTGTTCTGTATGGATCATTATATGGGGCCCATAATTCTGTATGAAACAATATATGGGGTCCACTATTCTGCATAGAGCAATATATGGGACCCATTATTCTGTAAGGAGCAATATATGGGACCCATTATTCTGTATGGAGCAATATATGGGGTCCATTATTCTGTATGGAGGAATATATGGGGTCCATTATTCTGTATGGAACAATATATGGGGTCCATTATTCTGTACAGAGCAATATATGGGTCCATTATTCTGTATGGATCATTATATTGGGCCCATTATTCTGTATGGAGCATTACATGGGGCTCATTATTCTGTATGGAGCATTATATGGGGTCCATTATTCTGCATGGAGCAGTATATGGGGTCCATTATTCTGAATGGAACAATAAATGGGGTTCATTATTCTGTATGGAGCAATATATGGGTCCATTATTCTGTATGGAGCAATATATGGGGCCCATTATTCTGTATGGAACAATACATGGGGTCCATTATACTGTATGGAGTAATATATGTGTCCATTATTCTGTATGGAGCATTATGAGGCCCATTATTCTGTATGAAGCAACATATAGGGTCCATTATTCTGTATGGATCAATATATGGGGTCCATTATTCTGTTCGGAGGAATATCTGGGGCCCATTATTCTGTATGGAGAATTTTATAGGGTCCATTATACTGTATGGAGCAATATATGGGGTCCATTATTCTGTATGGAGCAATAAAAAGGGTTTATTATTCTGTATGGAGCATTATATGGCGTCCATTATTCTTTTTAGAGCAATATATGGGGTCCATTATTCTGTATGGAGCAATACATGGGTCCATTGCTCTTTATGGAGAAATATATGGGGTCCATTATTCTGTATGGAGCAATATATGGGGTCCATTATTCTTTATAGAGCATTATATGGGGTCCAATATTCTGTATGGAGCAATATATGGGTCCATTATTCTGTATGGAGCATTATATGGGGCCCATTATTCTGTATAGAGCAATATATGGAGTTCATTATTCTGTATGGAGCTTTATATGGGGTCATTTATTCTGTATGGAGCAATATATGGGGTCCATTATTCTGTATGGAGCAATATATGGGGTCCATTAGTCTGTATGGAGCAATATATGGGTCCATTATTCTTTATGGAGGATTATATGGGGCCCATTATTCTGTATGGAATAATATATGGGGTCCATTATTCTGTATAAAGCAATACATAAGGTCTATTATTCTGTATGGAGCATTATATGGGGCCCATTATTCTGTATGAAGCAATATATGGGGTCCACTATTCTGCATGGAGCAATATATGGGGTCCATTATTCTGTATGGAGCAATATATGGGACCCATTATTCTGTATGGAGTAATATATGGGGTCCTTTGTTCTGTATGGATCAATATATGGGGTCTATTATTCTGTATGGAGCAATATATGGGTCTCTTATTCTGTATGGAACATTATATGGGGTCCATTATTCTGGATGAAGAGATATATGGGATCCATTCTGTATGGAGCATTACATGAGGCGCATTATTCTATTTGGAGCAATATATGGGGTCCACTATTCTGCATGGAGCAATATATGGTACCCATTATTATGTATGCTACATTATATGGGATCCATTATTCTGAATGGAGCAATATATGGGGTCCATTATTCTGTATGAAGGGATACATGGGATCCATTCTAGAAGGAGCATTATATGAGGCCCATTATTCTGTTTGGAGCAATAAATAGGGTCCATTTTTCTGTATGGAGCAATATATGGGACCTATTTTTCTGTATGGAGCAATATATGGGGTCTATTATTCTGTATGGAGCATTATATGGGGTCCATTGTTCTTTTTGGAGCAATATATTGAGTCCATTATTCTGTATGGAGCAATACATGTTTCCATTAATCTGTATAGAGCAATATATGAGGTCCATTATTCTGTATGCAGCAATATATGGGGTCCATTATTCTGTATAGAGCATTATATGGGGTTCAATATTCTGTATGGAGCAGTATATGGGTCCATTATTCAGTATGGAGCAATATATGGGGTCCATTATTCTGTATGGAGCAATATATGGTTAAATTATACTGTATAGAGCAATATACAGGGTCTATTAATCTGTATGTAGCATTATATGGGGTCCATTATTCATTTTGGAGCAATATATGTGTTCCATTATTCTGTATGGAGCAATACATGTTTCCATTAATCTGTATACAGCAATATATGGGGTTATTTATTCTGTATGGAGCAATATATTAGGTCCATTACTTTGTATGGAGCAATATATGGGACCCATTATTCTGTATGGAGCAATATATGGGGTCCATTATTCTGTATGGAGCAATATTTGGGTCCATTATTCCGTATGGAGCATTATATGGGGACAATTATTCTGTATGGAGCAATATGTGGGTTCCATTATTCTGCATAGAGCAATAAAAAGGGTCTATTATTCTGTATGGAGCATTATATGGGGCCCATTATTCTGTACGAAGCAATATATGGGGTCCATTATTCGGTGAGGAGAAAAAGATGGGATCCATTATTCTGTATGAAGCGATATATGGGATCCATTCTGTATGGAGCATTATATGAGGCTCGTTATTCTGTATAGAGCAATAAATGGGATCCACTATTCTGCATGGAGCAATATATGGGGTCCATTATTCTGTATGGAGCAATATATGGGACCCATTATTCTGTATGGAGCAATATATTGGGTCCATTATTCTGTATGCAGCAATATATGGGACCCATTATTCTGTTTGGAGCAATATGTGGAGTCCATTATTCTGTATGGATCAATATATGAGATTCATTATTCTGAATGGAGCAATACTTTGGGTCCATTATTCTGTATGGAGCTATATATGGGGTCCATTATTCTGTACAGAGCATTATATGGGGTCCATTATTCTGTATGGAGCAATATATGGGGTCCATTATTCTGTACAGAGCATTATATGGGGTCCATTATTCTGTATGGAGCAATATATGGGGTCCATTATGCAGCATGGAGCAATATATGGGGTACATTATTCTGTATTGAGCATTATATGGGGCCCATTATTCTGTATGGAGCAATAAATGGGGTACATTATTCTGTATGGAGCAATATATGGGTCCATTATTCTTTATGGAGCAATATATGGGGTCCATTATTCTGTACCGAGCAATGTATGGCTCCATTAATCTGTATGGAGCATTATATGGGGTCCATTATTCTGCATGGAGCTATATATGGGTCTATTATTCTGTATGGAGCATTATATGGGGTCCATTATTCTGTATGGAGCATTATATGGGGTCCATTATTCTGTACAGAGCATTATATGGGGTCCATTATTCTGTATGGAGCAATATATGGGGTCCATTATGCAGCATGGAGCAATATATGGGGTACATTATTCTGTATTGAGCATTATATGAGGCCCATTATTCTGTATGTAGCAATAAATGGGGTACATTATTCTGTATGGAGCAATATATGGGTCCATTAATCTGTATGGAGCATTATATGGGGCCCATTATTTTGTATGGAGCATTACATGGGGCTCATTATTCTGTATGGAGCATTATATGGGGTCCATTAGTCTGTATGGAGCATTATATGGGGTAAATTATTCTGTATGGAGCAATATATGGGGTCCATTATTATGTATGGAGCATTATATGGGGTCCATTATTCTGTTTGGAGGAATATATTGGGTCCATTATTGTGAATGCATAAATATATGGGTCCATTATTCTGTATGGTGTATTATATGGGGCCCATTATTCTCTGTGGAAAATTTTATGAGGCTCGGTATTCTGTATGGAGCATTAAATGGGGCTCATTATTCTGTATGGAGCATTATATTGAGTCCATTATTCTGTAAGAAGCATTATATGGGGTGCATGATTCTGTATGGAGCAAGATATGGGGTCCATTATTCTGTATAGAGTATTATATGAGGTCTATTAATCTGTATGGAGCAATATATGGGGTCCATTATTCTGTATAGAGCAATATATGGGTCCTTTATTCTGTATGGAGCAATATATGGGTCCATTATTCCGCATGGAGCATTATATGGGGACAATTATTCTGGATGGAGCAACATGTAGGGTGCATTATTTTGCATTGAGCAATATAAAGGGTCTATTATTCTGTATGGAGCATTATATGGGGCCCATTATTCTGTATGAAGCAATATATGGGGTCCATTATTCTGTATGGAGCAATATATGGGTCTATTATCATATATGTAGCATTATAAGGGCCATTATTCTTTATGGAGCAACATACAGGGCCCATTATTCTGTATGAAGCAAAATATGGGGTCCATTATTCTGTATGGAGCAATACATGTTTCCATTAATCTGCATAGAGCAATATATGGGGTCCATTTATCTGTATGCAGCAATACATGGGGTCCATTATTCCATATAGAGCATTATATGGGGTCCATAAGTGAGTATGGAGCAGTATATGGGTCCATTATTCAGTATGGAGCAAAACATGGGTTCCATTATTCTGTATGGAGCAATATATGGGGTCCATTATTCGGTATGGAGCAATATATGGGTCCATTATTCCGTATGGAGCATTATATGGGGACAATTATTCTGTACCGAGCAATAGATGGGGCCCATTATTCTGTATGGAGCATTACATGGGGCTCATTATACTGTATGGAGCATTATATGGGGTCCATTATTCTGTATGGAGCATTATATGGGGTCCATTATTCTGTATGGAGCAATATATGGGGTCCATTATTCTATATGGAGCAATATGTGGGGTCCATTATTCTGTTTGGAGCTACATATGGGTCTATTATTCTGTATGGAGCATTATATGGGGTCCATTATTCTGTACAGAGCATTATATGGGGTCCATTATTCTGTATGGAGCAATATATGAGATCCAGTATGCTGTATGGAGCAATATATGGGTCCATTATTCCATATGGAGCATTATATGGGGACAATTATTCTGTATGGAACTATATGTGGGGTCCATTATTCTGCATAGAGCAATATAAAAGGTCTATTATTCTGTATGGAGCATTATATGGGGCCCATTATTCTGTACGAAGCAATATATGGGGTCCATTATTCGTTAAGGAGAATTACATGGGATCCATTATTCTGTATGAAGCGATATATGGGATCCATTCTGTATGGAGCATTATATGAGGCTCATTATTCTGTATGGAGCAATATATGGGATCCACTATTCTGCATGGAGCAATATATGGGGTCCATTATTCTGTATGGAGCAATATATGGGACCCATTATTCTGTATGGAGCAATACATTGGACCCATTATTCTGTATGGATCAATATATGGGGTCCATTATTCTATATAGAGCATTATATGGGGTCCATTATTCTGTATGGATCAATATATGGGGTCCATTATGCAGCATGGAGCTATATATGGGGTACATTATTCTGTATTGAGCATTATATGGGGCCCATTATTATGTATGGAGCAATAAATGGGGTACATTATTTTGTATGGAGCAATATATGGGTCCATTATTCTGTATGGAGCAATATATGGAGTCCATTATTCTGTATGGAGCAATATATGGGGTCAATTAATCTGTATGGAGCAATATATGGGACCCATTATTCTGTATGGAGCAATACATTGGGTCCATTATTCTGTTTGGAGCTATATATGGGGTCTATTATTCTGTATGGAGATATATATGGGTCTATTATTCTGTATGGAGCATTATATTGGGTCCATTATTCTGTATGGAGCAATATATGGGGCTCATTATTCTGTATGGAGCATTTTATAGGGTCCATTAGTCTGTATGTAGCATTATATGGGGTCCATTATTCTGTATGGAGCAATATATGGGGTCCATTATTCTGTATGGAGCAATATATGGGGTCCATTATTCTGTATGGAGGAATATATTGGGTCCATTATTGTGAATGGAGAAATATATGGGTCCATTATTCTGTATGGTGTATTATCTGGGGCCCATTATTCTCTATGAAGAATTTTATGAGGCCTGTTATTCTGTATGGAGCATTAAATGTGGCTCATTATTCTGTATGGAGCATTATATGGGGTCCATTATTCTGTATGGAGCATTATATGGGGTCCATTATTCTGTATGGAGCAAGATATGGGGTCCATTATTCTGTATAGAGCATTATATGGGGTCTATTATTCTGCATGGAGCAATGTATGGGGTCCATTATTCTGTATGGAGCAATAAATGGATCCTTTATTCTGTATGGAGCAATATATGGGTCCATTATTCCGTATGGAGCATTATATGGGGACAATTATTCTGTATGGAGCAATATGTGGGGTCAATTATATTGCATAGAGCAATATAAAGGGTCTATTATTCTGTATGGATCATTATATGGGGCCCATTATTTTGTATGAAGCAAAATATAGGGTCCATTATTCTGTATGGAGCAATATATGGGGTCCATTATTCTGTATGGAGCAATACATGTTTCCATTAATCTTTATAGAGCAATATATGGGGTCCATTATTCTGTATGCAGCAATATATGGGGTCCATTATTCTGTATAGAGCATTATATGGGGTCCATTATTCCGTATGGAGCAGTATATGGGTCCATTATTCAGTATGGAGCAATATATGGGGTGCATTTTTCTGTATGGAGCAATATATGGGTCCATTATTCCGCATGGAGCATTATATGGGGACAATTATTCTGTATGGAGCAATATGTGGGGTCCATTATTCTGCATAGAGCTATATAAAGGGTCTATTATTCTGTATGGAGCATTATATGGGGCCCATTTTTCTGTACGAAGCAATATATGGGGTCCATTATTCGGTAAGGAGAAAAAGATGGAATCCATTATTCTGTATGAAGCGATATATGGGATCCATTCTGTATGGAGCAATATATGGGGTCCATTATTCTGTATGGAGCAATATATGGGACCAATTATTATGTATGGAGCAATATATTGGGTCCATTATTCTGTATGGAGCAATATATTGGACCCATTATTCTGTATGGAGCAATATATGGGGTCCATTGTTCTGTATGGAGCAAAATATGGGACCCATTATTCTGTATGGAGCAATACATTGGGTCCATTATTCTGTATGGAGCTATATATGGGGTCCATTATTCTGTATGGAGTTATACATGGGTCTATCATTCTGTATGTAGCATTATATGGGGTCCACTATTCTGTATGCAGCAATATATGGGACCTATTATTCTGTATGGAGCAATATATGGGGTCCATTATTCAGTATGGAGCAATATATGAGACCCATTATTCTGTATGGAGCTATATATGGGGTACATTATTCAGTATGGAGCTATATATGGGTTTATTATTCTGTATGGAACATTATATGGGGTCCATTATTCTGTATGGAGCAATATATGGGGTCCATTATTCTGTACAGAGCATTATATGGGGTTCATTATTCTGTATGGAGCAATATATGGGGTCCATTATGCAACATGGAGCAATATATGGGGTACATTATTCTGTATTGAGCATTATATGGGGCCCATTATTCTGTATGGAGCAATATATGTGGTACATTATTCTGTATGGAGCAATATATGGGTACATTATTCTGTACGGAGCATTATATGGGGCCCATTATTCTGTATGGAGCATTACATGGGGCTCAATATTCTGTAGGGAGCATTATATGGGGTCAATTATTCTGTATGGAGCATTATATGGGGTCCATTATTCTGTATGGAGCAATATATGGGGTCCATTATTCTGTATGGAGCAATATATGGGGTCCATTATTCTGTTTGGCGGAATATATTGGGTCCATTATTGTGAATGGAGAAATATATGGGACCATTATTCTGTATGGTGTATTATATGAGGCCCATTATTCTCTATGGAGAATTTTATGAGGCTCGTTATTCTGTATGGAGCATTAAATGGGGCTCATTATTCTGTATGGAGCATTATTTGAAGTCCATTATTCTGTAAGGAGCAATATATGGGGTCCAATATTCTGTATGGAGCAAAATATGGGGTCCATTATTCTGTATAGAGCATTATATGGGGTCTATTATTCTGTATGGAGCAATATATGGGGTCCATTATTCTGTATGGAGCAATATATGGGTCCTTTATTCTGTATGGAGCAATATATGGGTCCATTATTCCGTATGGAGCATTATATGGGTACAATTATTCTGTATGGAGCAATATGTGGGGTCCATTATTTTGCATGGAGCAATATAAAGTGTCTATTATTCTGTATGGAGCATTATATGGGGCCCATTATTCTGTATGAAGCAATATATGGGGTCCATTATTCTGTAAGGAGCAATATATGGGTCCATTATCCTATATGTAGCATTATGAGGGCCATTATTCTTTATGGAGCAATATATGGGTCCATTATAATTTATAGAGCAATATACAGGGTCTATTATTCTGTATGGAGCATTATATGGGGTCCATTATTCTGTATGAAGCAATATATGGGGTCCATTATTCTGTATGGAGCAATACATGTTTCCATTAATCTGTATAGAGCAATATATGGGGTCCATTATTCTGAATGCAGCAATATATGGGGTCCATTATTCTGTATAGAGCATTATATGGGGGTCCATTATTCTGTATGGAGCAGTATATGGGTCCATTATTCAGTATCGAGCAATATATGGGTTCCATTATTCTGTATTGAACAATATATGGGGTCTATTATTCTGTTTGGAGCATTATATGGGGTTATTTATTCTGTATGGAGCAATATATGGGGTCCATTATTCGGTATGGAGCAATATATGGGACCATTATTCCGTATGGAGCATTATATGGGGACAATTATTCTGTATGGAGCAATATGTGGGGTCCATTATTCTGTATAGAGCAATATATGGGGCCCATTATTCTGTATGGAGCATTACATGGGGCTCATTATTCTGTATGGAGCATTACATGGGGCTCATTATTCTGTATGGAGCAATATATGGGGTCCGTTTTTCTATATGGAGCTATATATGGGGTCCATTATTCTGTTTGGAGGAATATCTGGGGCCCATTATTCTGTATGGAGCATTGTATGGAGTCCATTATACTGTATGGAGCAATATATGGGGTCCATTATTCTGTATGGAGCAATATATGGGATCCATTATTCTTTATGGAGCAATATCTTAAGTCCATTAATCTGTATGGATCAATATATGGGACCCATTATTCTGTATGGAGCAATATATGGGTTACATTATTCTGTATGGAGCAATATATGGGACACATTATTCTGTATGGAGCAATACATTGGGTCCATTATTCTGTTTGGAGCTATATATGGGGTCTATTATTCTGTATGGAGATATATATGGGTCTATTATTCTGTATGGAGCATTATATTGGGTCCATTATTCTGTATGGAGCAATATATGGGGTCCATTATTCTGTACAGAGCATTACATGGGGTCCATTATTCTGTATGGAGCAAAATATGGGGTCCATTATGCAGCATGGAGCAATATATGGGGTACATTATTCTGTATCGAGCATTATATGGGGCCCTTTATTCTGTATTGAGAAATATATGTGGTACATTATTCTGTATGGAGCAATATATGGGTCCATTATTCTGTATGGAGCAATATATGGGGTCCATTATTCTGTACCGAGCAATATATGGGACCATTAATCTGTATGGAGCATTATATGGGGCCCATTATTCTGTATGGAGCATTACATGGGGCTCATTATTCTGTATGGAGCATTATATCGGGTCCATTATTCTCTATGGAGCATTATATGGGGTCCATTATTCTGTATGGAGCAATATATGGGGTCCACTATTCTGTTTGGAGGAATGTATTGGGTCCATTATTGTGTATGGAGAAATATATGGGTCCATTATTCTGTATGGTGTATTATATTGGGCCCATTATTCTCCATGGAGAATTTTATATGGCCCTTATTCTGTATGGAGCATTATATGGGGTCCATTATTCTGTATTGAGCATTATAAGGGGTCCATTATTCAGTATGGAGCAAGATATGGGGTCCATCATTCTGTATAGAGCATTAAATGGGGTCTATTATTCTGTATGGAGCAATATATGGGGTCCATTATTCTGTATGGAGCAATATATGGGTCCTTTATTCTGTATGGAGCAATATATGGGTCCATTATTGCATATGGAGCATTATATGGGGACAATTATTCTGTATGGAGCAATATGTGGGGTCCATTATTCTGCATAGAGCAATATAAAGGGTCTATTATTCTGTATGGAGCATTATAAGGGGCCCATTATTTTGTATGAAGCAATATATGAGGTCCATTATTCTGTATGGAGCAATATCTGGGTCCACTATTCTATATGTAGCATTATGAGGGCCATTATTTTTTATGGAGCAACATACAGGGCCCATTATTCTGTATGGAGCAATATATGTGGTACATTATTCTGTATGGAGCAATATATGGGTACATTATTCTGTACGGAGCATTATATGGGGCCCATTATTCTGTATGGAGCATTACATGGGGCTCAATATTCTGTAGGGAGCATTATATGGGGTCAATTATTCTGTATGGAGCATTATATGGGGTCCATTATTCTGTATGGAGCAATATATGGGGTCCATTATTCTGTATGGAGCAATATATGGGGTCCATTATTCTGTTTGGCGGAATATATTGGGTCCATTATTGTGAATGGAGAAATATATGGGACCATTATTCTGTATGGTGTATTATATGAGGCCCATTATTCTCTATGGAGAATTTTATGAGGCTCGTTATTCTGTATGGAGCATTAAATGGGGCTCATTATTCTGTATGGAGCATTATTTGAAGTCCATTATTCTGTAAGGAGCAATATATGGGGTCCAATATTCTGTATGGAGCAAAATATGGGGTCCATTATTCTGTATAGAGCATTATATGGGGTCTATTATTCTGTATGGAGCAATATATGGGGTCCATTATTCTGTATGGAGCAATATATGGGTCCTTTATTCTGTATGGAGCAATATATGGGTCCATTATTCCGTATGGAGCATTATATGGGTACAATTATTCTGTATGGAGCAATATGTGGGGTCCATTATTTTGCATGGAGCAATATAAAGTGTCTATTATTCTGTATGGAGCATTATATGGGGCCCATTATTCTGTATGAAGCAATATATGGGGTCCATTATTCTGTAAGGAGCAATATATGGGTCCATTATCCTATATGTAGCATTATGAGGGCCATTATTCTTTATGGAGCAATATATGGGTCCATTATAATTTATAGAGCAATATACAGGGTCTATTATTCTGTATGGAGCATTATATGGGGTCCATTATTCTGTATGAAGCAATATATGGGGTCCATTATTCTGTATGGAGCAATACATGTTTCCATTAATCTGTATAGAGCAATATATGGGGTCCATTATTCTGAATGCAGCAATATATGGGGTCCATTATTCTGTATAGAGCATTATATGGGGGTCCATTATTCTGTATGGAGCAGTATATGGGTCCATTATTCAGTATCGAGCAATATATGGGTTCCATTATTCTGTATTGAACAATATATGGGGTCTATTATTCTGTTTGGAGCATTATATGGGGTTATTTATTCTGTATGGAGCAATATATGGGGTCCATTATTCGGTATGGAGCAATATATGGGACCATTATTCCGTATGGAGCATTATATGGGGACAATTATTCTGTATGGAGCAATATGTGGGGTCCATTATTCTGTATAGAGCAATATATGGGGCCCATTATTCTGTATGGAGCATTACATGGGGCTCATTATTCTGTATGGAGCATTACATGGGGCTCATTATTCTGTATGGAGCAATATATGGGGTCCGTTTTTCTATATGGAGCTATATATGGGGTCCATTATTCTGTTTGGAGGAATATCTGGGGCCCATTATTCTGTATGGAGCATTGTATGGAGTCCATTATACTGTATGGAGCAATATATGGGGTCCATTATTCTGTATGGAGCAATATATGGGATCCATTATTCTTTATGGAGCAATATCTTAAGTCCATTAATCTGTATGGATCAATATATGGGACCCATTATTCTGTATGGAGCAATATATGGGTTACATTATTCTGTATGGAGCAATATATGGGACACATTATTCTGTATGGAGCAATACATTGGGTCCATTATTCTGTTTGGAGCTATATATGGGGTCTATTATTCTGTATGGAGATATATATGGGTCTATTATTCTGTATGGAGCATTATATTGGGTCCATTATTCTGTATGGAGCAATATATGGGGTCCATTATTCTGTACAGAGCATTACATGGGGTCCATTATTCTGTATGGAGCAAAATATGGGGTCCATTATGCAGCATGGAGCAATATATGGGGTACATTATTCTGTATCGAGCATTATATGGGGCCCTTTATTCTGTATTGAGAAATATATGTGGTACATTATTCTGTATGGAGCAATATATGGGTCCATTATTCTGTATGGAGCAATATATGGGGTCCATTATTCTGTACCGAGCAATATATGGGACCATTAATCTGTATGGAGCATTATATGGGGCCCATTATTCTGTATGGAGCATTACATGGGGCTCATTATTCTGTATGGAGCATTATATCGGGTCCATTATTCTCTATGGAGCATTATATGGGGTCCATTATTCTGTATGGAGCAATATATGGGGTCCACTATTCTGTTTGGAGGAATGTATTGGGTCCATTATTGTGTATGGAGAAATATATGGGTCCATTATTCTGTATGGTGTATTATATTGGGCCCATTATTCTCCATGGAGAATTTTATATGGCCCTTATTCTGTATGGAGCATTATATGGGGTCCATTATTCTGTATTGAGCATTATAAGGGGTCCATTATTCAGTATGGAGCAAGATATGGGGTCCATCATTCTGTATAGAGCATTAAATGGGGTCTATTATTCTGTATGGAGCAATATATGGGGTCCATTATTCTGTATGGAGCAATATATGGGTCCTTTATTCTGTATGGAGCAATATATGGGTCCATTATTGCATATGGAGCATTATATGGGGACAATTATTCTGTATGGAGCAATATGTGGGGTCCATTATTCTGCATAGAGCAATATAAAGGGTCTATTATTCTGTATGGAGCATTATAAGGGGCCCATTATTTTGTATGAAGCAATATATGAGGTCCATTATTCTGTATGGAGCAATATCTGGGTCCACTATTCTATATGTAGCATTATGAGGGCCATTATTTTTTATGGAGCAACATACAGGGCCCATTATTCTGTATGGAGCAATATTTGGGTCCATTATACTGTATAGAGCAATATACAGGGTCTATTATTCTGTATGGAGCATTATATGGGGTCCATCATTTTGTATGGAGCAATATATGGGGTCCATTATTCTGTATGGAGCAATACATGTTTACATTAATCTGTATAGAGCAATATATGGGGTCCATTATTCAGTATGCAGCAATATATGGGGTCTTTTATTCTGTATAGAGCATTACATGGGGTCCATTATTCTGTATGGAGCAGTATATGGGTCTATTATTCAGTTTGGAGCAATATATGGGGTCCATTATTCTGTATGGAGCAATATATGGGATCCATTATTCTGTATGGAGCATTATATGGGGTTATTTATTGTGTATGGAGCAATATATGGGGTCCATTATTCTGTATGGAGCAATATATGGGTCCATTATTCCGTATGGAGCATTATATGGGGACAAATATTCTGTATGGAGCAATATGTGGGGTCCATTATTCTGCATAGAGCAATATAAAGGGACTATTATTCTGTATGGAACATTATATGGGGCCCATTATTCTGTACGAAGCAATATATGGGGTCCATTAATCGGTAAGGAGAAAAAGATGGGATCCATTATTCTGTATGAAGCGATATATGGGATCCATTCTGTATGGAGCATTATATGAGGCTCATTATTCTGTATGGAGCAATATATGGGACCCATTATTCTGTATGGAGCAATATATTGGGTCCATTATTCTGTATAGAGCAATATATGGGGTCCATTATTCTGTATAGAGCATTTTATGGGTTCCATTATTCTGTAAGAAGCAATATATGGGGTCCATTGTGCAGCATGGAGCAATTTATGGGTCCATTAATCTGTATGGAGCATTATATGGGGCCCATTATTCTGTATGGAGCATTACATGGGGCTCATTATTCTGTATGGAGCATTATATGGGTTCCATTATTCTGTATGGAGCATTATATGGGGTCCATTATTCTGTATGGAGCAATACATTGGGTCCATTATTCTGTATGGAGCTATATATAGGGTCCATTATTCTGTATTTAGCTATATATGGGTCTATCATTCTGTATGGAGCATAATATGGGGTCCATTATTCTGTATGGAGCAATATATGGGACCCATTATTCTGTATGGAGCAATATATGGGGTCCATTATTCTGTATGGAGCAATATATGGGACCCATTATTCTGTATGGAGCAATACATTGGGTCCATTATTCTGTATGGAGCTATATATGGGTTACATTATTCTGTATGGAGCTATATATGGGTCTATTATTCTGTATGGAGCATTATATGGGGTCCATTATTCTGTATGGAGCAATATATTTTGTCCATTATTCTGTACAGAGCATTATATGGGGTCCATTATTCTGTATGGAGCAATATATGGGGTCCATTATGCAGCATGGAGCAATATATGGGGTAAATTATTCTGTATTGAGCATTATATGGGGCCCATTATTCTATATGGAGCAATATATGGGGTACATTATTCTGTGTGGAGCAATATATGGGTCCATTATTCTGTATGGAGCAATATATGGGGTCCATTATTCTGTACCGAGCAATATATGGGTCCACTAATCTGTAGGGAGCATTATATGGGGTCAATTATTCTGTATGGAGCATTTTATGGGGTCCATTATTATGTATCGAGCAATATATGGGGTCCATTATTCTGTATGGAGAAATATATGGGGTCCATTATTCTGTTTGGAGGAATATATTGGGTCCATTTTTGTGAATGGAGCAATATATGGGTCCATTATTCTGTATAGAGCAATATATGAGGTCCATTATTCTGTACCGAGCAATATATGGGTCCACTAATCTGTAGGGATCATTATATGGGGTCAATTATTCTGTATGGAGCATTATATGGGGTCCATTATTCTGTATGGAGCAATATATGGGACCAATTATTCTGTATGGAGCAATATATTGGGTCCATTATTCTGTATGGAGCAATATATGGGAACCATTATTCTGTATGGAGCAATATATGGGGTCCATTGTTCTGCATGTAGCAAAATATGGGACCTATTATTCTGTATGGAGCAATACATTGGGTCCATAATTCTGTATGGAGCTATATATGGGGTCCATTATTCTGTATGGAGCTATATATGGGTCTATCGTTCTGTATGGAGCATTATATGGGGTCCATTATTCTGTATGGAGCAATATATGGGACACATTATTCTGTATGGAGCAATATATGGGGTCCATTATTCTGTATGTCGCAATATATGGGACCCATTATTCTGTATGGATCAATACATTGGGTCCATTATCCTGTATGCAGCTATATATGGGGTACATTATTTTGTATGGAGCTATATATGGGTCTATTATTCTGTATGGAGCATTATATGGGGTCCATTATTCTGTACAGAGCATTATATGGGGTCCATTATTCTGTATGGAGCAATATATGGGTTCCATTAAGCAGCAAGGAGCAATATATGGGTTACATTATTCTGTATTGAGCATTATTTGGGGCCCATTATTCTGTATGGAGCAATATATGGGGTACATTATCCTGTATGGAGCAATATATGGGTCCATTATTCTGTATGGAGCAATATATGGGGTCCATTATTCTGTACCGAACAATATATGGGTCCATTAATCTGTATGGATCATTATATGGGGCCCATTATTCTGTACGGAGCATTACATGGGGCTAATTATTCTGTAGGGAGCATTATATGGGGTCCATTATTATGTATGGAGCATTATATGGGGTCCATTATTCTGTATGGAGCAATATATGGGGTCCATTATTCTGTATGGAGCAATATATGGGGTCCATTATTCTATTTGGAGGAATATATTGGGTCCATTATTGTGAATGGAGAAATATATGGGTCCATTATTCTGTATGGTGTATTATATGGGGCCCATTTTTCTCTATGGAGAATTTTATGAGGCCCGTTATTCTGTATGGAGCATTAAATGGGGCTCATTATTCTGTATGGAACATTATATGAGGTCCATTATTCTGTATGGAACATTATATGGGGTCTATTACTCTGTATGGAACAATATATGGGGTTCATTATTCTGTATGGAGCAATATATGGGTCCTTTATTCTGTAAGGAGCAATATATGGGTCCATTATTAGGTATGGAGCATTATATGGGGACAATTATTCTGTATGGAGCAATATGTGGGGTAAATTATTTTGCATAGAGCAATATAAAGGGTCTATTATTCTGTATGGAGCATTATATGGGGCCCATTATTCTGTATGAAGCAATATATGGGGTCCATTATTCTGTATGGAGCAATATATGGATCCATTATTCTATATGTAGCATTATGAGGGCCATTATTCTTTATGGAGCAACATACAGGGCCCATTATTCTGTATGGAGCAATTTATGGGTCCATTATACTGCATAGAGCAATATACAGGGTCTATTATTCTGTATGGAGCATTATATGGGGTCCATTATTCTGTATGGAGCAATATATGGGGTCCATTATTCTGTATGGAGCAATACATGTTTCCATTAATCTGTATAGAGCAAAATATGGGGTCCATTATTCTGTATGCAGCAATATATGGGGTCCATTATTCTGTATAGCGCATTATATGGGGTCCATTATTCCGCATGGAGCAGTATATGGGTCCATTTTTCAGTATGGAGCAATATATGGGTTCCATTATTCTGTATGGAGCAATATATGGGGTCCATTATTCTGCATGGAGCATTATATGGGGTTATTTATTCTGTATGGAGCAATATATGGGGTCCATTATTCTGTATGGAGCAATATATGGGTCCATTATTCCGTGTGGAGCATTATATGGGGACAATTATTCTGTATGGAGCAATATGTGGCATCCATTATTCTGCATAGAGCAATATAAAGGGTCTATTATTCTGTATGGGACATTATATGGGGTCCATTATTCTGTATGGAGCAATATATGGGGTCCATTATTCTGTACAGAGCATTATATGGGGTCCAATATTCTGTATGAAGCAATATATGGAGTCCATTAGGCAGCATGGAGCAATATATGGGGTACATTATTCTGTATTGAGCATTATATGGGGCTCATTTTTCTGTATGGAGCAATATATGGGGTACATTATTCTGTATGGATCAATATATGGGTCCATTATTCTGTATGGAGCAATATATGGGGTCCATTATTCTGTACCGAGCAATATATGGGTCCATTAATCTGTATGGAGCATTATATGGGGCCCATTATTCTGTATGGAGCATTACATGGGGCTCATTATTCTGTAGGGAGCATTATATGGGGTCCATTATTCTGTATGTAGCATTATATGGGGTCCATTATTTTGTATGTAGCAATATATGAGGTCCATTATTCTGTATGGAGCAATATATGGGGTCAATTATTCTGTTTGGAGGAATATATTGGGTCCATTACTGTGAATAGAGAAATATATGGGTCCATTATTCTGTATGGTGTATTATATGGGGCCCATTATTCTCTATGCAGCATTATATGAGGACAATTATTCTGTATGGAGCAATATGTGGGGTCCATTATTTTGCATAGAACAATATAAAGGGTCTATTATTCTGTATGGAGCATTATATGGGGCCCATTATTCTGTATGAAGCAATATATGGGGTTCATTATTCTGTATGGGGAAATATATGGGTCTATTATTCTATATGTAGCATTATGAGGGCCATTATTCTTTATGGAGCAACATACAGGGCCCATTATTCTGTATGGAGCAATATATGGGTCCACTATACTGTATAGAGCAATATACAGGGTCTATCATTCTGTATGGAGCACTATATGGGGTCCATTATTCTGTATGGAGCAATATATGGGGTCCATTATTCTGTATGGAGCAATACATGTTTCCATTAATCTGTATAGAGCAATATATGGGGTCCATTATTCTGTATGCAGCAATATATGGGGTCCATTATTCTGTATAGAGCATTATATGGGGTCCATTATTCCGTATGGAGCAGTATATGGGTCCATTATTCAGTATGGAGCAATATATGGGTTCCATTATTCTGTATGGAGTAATATATGGGGTCCATTATTCTGTATGGAGCATTATATGGGGTTATTTATTCTGTATGGAGCAATATATGGGGTCCATTATTCTGTATGGAGCAATATATGGGTCCATTATTCCATATGGAGCATTATATGGGGACAGTTATTCTGTATGGAGCAATATGTGGGGTCCATTATTCTGCATAGAGCAATATAAAGGGTCTATTATTCTGTATGAAGCATTATATGGGGCCCATTATTCTGTGCGAAGCAATATATGGGGTCCATTATTCGGTAAGGAGAAAAAGATGGGATCCATTATTCTGTATGAAGCGATATATGGGATCCATTCTGTATGGAGCATTATATGAGGCTCATTATTATGTAAGGAGCAATTTATGGGATCCACTATTCTGCATGGAGCAATATATGGGTTCCATTATTCTGTATGGAGCAATATATGGGACCCATTATTCTGTATGGAGCAATATATTGGGTCCATTATACTGTATGGAGCAATATATGACCCATTATTCTGTATGGAGCAATATATGGGGTCCATTGTTCTGTATGGAGCAAAATATGGGACCAATTATTCTGTATGGAGCAATACATTGGGTCCATTATTCTGTGTGGAGCTATATACGGGGTCCATTATTCTGTATGGAGCTATATATGGGTCTATCATTCTGTATGGAGCATTATATGGGGTCCATTATTCTGTATGCAGCAATATATGGGAAACATTATTCTGTATGAATCAATATATGGGGTCCATGATTCTGTATGGAGCAATATATGAGACTCATTATTCTGTATGGAGCAATACATTGGGTCCATTATTCTGTATGGAGCTATAAATGGGGTAAATTATTCTGTATGGAGCTATATATGGATCTATTATTCTGTATGGAACATTATATGGGGTCCATTATTTTGTATGGAGCAATATATGGGGTCCAATAATCTGTACAGAGCATTATATGGGGTCCATTATTCTGTATGAAGCAATATATGGGGTCCATTATGCAGCATGGAGCAATATATGGGGTACATTATTCTGTGTTGAGCATTATATGGGGCCCATTATTCTATATGGAGCAATATATGGGGTGCATTATTCTGTATGGAGCAATATATGGGTCCATTTTTCTGTATGGAGCAATATATGGGGTCCATTATTCTGTATACAGCTTCATATGGGGTCTATTATTCTGTATGGAGCAATATATGGGGTCCATTATTCTGTATGGAGCAATATATGGGTCCTTTATTCTGTATGGAGCAATATATGGGTCCATTATTCCATATGGAGCATTATATGGAGGCAATTATTCTGTATGGAGCAATGTGTGGGGTCCATTATTTTGCATAGAGCAATATAAAGGGTCTATTATTCTGTATGGAGCATTATATGGGGCCCATTATTTTGTATGGAGCATTATATGGGGTCCATTATTCTGTATGGAGCATTATATGGGTCCATTATTCTGTAATGATCAATATATGGGGTCCATTATTCTGTACCGAGCAATATAAGGGTCCATTAATCTGTATGAACCATTATATGGGGCCCATTATTCTGTATGGAGCATTACATGGGGCTCATTATTCTGTAGGGAGCATTATATGGAGTCCATTATTCTGTATGGAGCATTATATGAGGTCCGTTATTCTGTATGGAGCAATATATGGGGTCCATTATTCTGTATGGAGCAATATATGGGGTACATTATTATGTTTGGAGGAATATATTGGGTCCATTATTGTGAATGGAGAAATATATGGGTCCATTATTCTGTATGGTGTATTATATGGGGACCATTATTCTCTAAGGAGAATTTTATGAGGCTCGTTATTCTGTATGGAACATTAAATGGGGCTCATTATTCTGTACGGAGCATTATATGGAGTCCATTATTCTGTAAGGAGCATTTTATGGGGTCCATTATTCTGTATGGAGCAAGATATGGGGTCCATTATTCTGTATAGAGCATAATATGGGGTCTATTATTCTGTATGGAGCAATATATGGGGTCCATTATTCTGTATGGAGCAATATATGGGTCCTTTATTCTGTATGCAGCAATATATGGGTCCATTATTCCGTATGGAGCATTATATGGGGGCAATTATTCTGTATGGAGCAATATATTGGGTCCATTATTCTGTATGGAGCAATATATGGGAACCATTATTCTGTATGGAGCAATATATGGGGTCCATTGTTCTGCATGGAGCAAAATATGGGACCTATTATTCTGTATGGAGCAATACATTGGGTCCATAATTCTGTATGGAGCTATATATGGGGTCCATTATTCTGTATGGAGCTATATATGGGTCTATCGTTCTGTATGGAGCATTATATGGGGTCCATTATTCTGTATGGAGCAATATATGGGACACATTATTCTGTATGGAGCAATATATGGGGTCCATTATTCTGTATGTCGCAATATATGGGACCCATTATTCTGTATGGATCAATACATTGGGTCCATTATCCTGTATGCAGCTATATATGGTGTACATTATTCTGTATGGAGCTATATATGGGTCTATTATTCTGTATGGAGCATTATATGGGGTCCATTATTCTGTACAGAGCATTATATGGGGTCCATTATTCTGTATGGAGCAATATATGGGTTCCATTAAGCAGCAAGGAGCAATATATGGGTTACATTATTCTGTATTGAGCATTATTTGGGGCCCATTATTCTGTATGGAGCAATATATGGGGTACATTATCCTGTATGGAGCAATATATGGGTCCATTATTCTGTATGGAGCAATATATGGGGTCCATTATTCTGTACCGAACAATATATGGGTCCATTAATCTGTATGGATCATTATATGGGGCCCATTATTCTGTACGGAGCATTACATGGGGCTAATTATTCTGTAGGGAGCATTATATGGGGTCCATTATTCTGTATGGAGCAATATATGGGGTCCATTATTCTGTATGGAGCAATATATGGGGTCCATTATTCTGTATGGAGCAATATATGGGGTCCATTATTCTATTTGGAGGAATATATTGGGTCCATTATTGTGAATGGAGAAATATATGGGTCTATTATTCTGTATGGTTTATTATATGGGGCCCATTATTCTCTATGGAGAATTTTATGAGGCCCGTTATTCTGTATGGAGCATTAAATGGGGCTCATTATTCTGTATGGAACATTATATGAGGTCCATTATTCTGTATGGAACATTATATGGGGTCTATTACTCTGTATGGAGCAATATATGGGGTTCATTATTCTGTATGGAGCAATATATGGGTCCTTTATTCTGTAAGGAGCAATATATGGGTCCATTATTAGGTATGGAGCATTATATGGGGACAATTATTCTGTATGGAGCAATATGTGGGGTCCATTATTTTGCATAGAGCAATATAAAGGGTCTATTATTCTGTATGGAGCATTATATGGGGCCCATTATTCTGTATGAAGCAATAAATGGGGTCCATTATTCTGTATGGAGCAATATATGGATCCGTTATTCTATATGTAGCATTATGAGGGCCATTATTCTTTATGGAGCAACATACAGGGCCCATTATTCTGTATGGAGCAATTTATGGGTCCATTATACTGCATAGAGCAATATACAGGGTCTATTATTCTGTATGGAGCATTATATGGGGTCCATTATTCTGTATGGAGCAATATATGGGGTCCATTATTCTGTATGGAGCAATACATGTTTCCATTAATCTGTATAGAGCAAAATATGGGGTCCATTATTCTGTATGCAGCAATATATGGGGTCCATTATTCTGTATATCGCATTATATGGGGTCCATTATTCCGTATGGAGCAGTATATGGGTCCATTTTTCAGTATGGAGCAATATATGGGTTCCATTATTCTGTATGGAGCAATATATGGGGTCCATTATTCTGCATGGAGCATTATATGGGGTTATTTATTCTGTATGGAGCAATATATGGGGTCCATTATTCTGTATGGAGCAATATATGGGTCCATTATTCCGTGTGGAGCATTATATGGGGACAATTATTCTGTATGGAGCAATATGTGGCATCCATTATTCTGCATAGAGCAATATAAAGGGTCTATTATTCTGTATGGGACATTATATGGGGTCCATTATTCTGTATGGAGCAATATATGGGGTCCATTATTCTGTACAGAGCATTATATGGGGTCCAATATTCTGTATGAAGCAATATATGGAGTCCATTAGGCAGCATGGAGCAATATATGGGGTACATTATTCTGTATTGAGCATTATATGGGGCTCATTTTTCTGTATGGAGCAATATATGGGGTACATTATTCTGTATGGATCAATATATGGGTCCATTATTCTGTATGGAGCAATATATGGGGTCCATTATTCTGTACCGAGCAATATATGGGTCCATTAATCTGTATGGAGCATTATATGGGGCCCATTATTCTGTATGGAGCATTACATGGGGCTCATTATTCTGTAGGGAGCATTATATGGGGTCCATTATTCTGTATGTAGCATTATATGGGGTCCATTATTTTGTATGTAGCAATATATGAGGTCCATTATTCTGTATGGAGCAATATATGGGGTCCATTATTCTGTTTGGAGGAATATATTGGGTCCATTACTGTGAATAGAGAAATATATGGGTCCATTATTCTGTATGGTGTATTATATGGGGCCCATTATTCTCTATGCAGCATTATATGAGGACAATTATTCTGTATGGAGCAATATGTGGGGTCCATTATTTTGCATAGAACAATATAAAGGGTCTATTATTCTGTATGGAGCATTATATGGGGCCCATTATTCTGTATGAAGCAATATATGGGGTTCATTATTCTGTATGGAGAAATATATGGGTCTATTATTCTATATGTAGCATTATGAGGGCCATTATTCTTTATGGAGCAACATACAGGGCCCATTATTCTGTATGGAGCAATATATGGGTCCACTATACTGTATAGAGCAATATACAGGGTCTATCATTCTGTATGGAGCACTATATGGGGTCCATTATTCTGTATGGAGCAATATATGGGGTCCATTATTCTGTATGGAGCAATACATGTTTCCATTAATCTGTATAGAGCAATATATGGGGTCCATTATTCTGTATGCAGCAATATATGGGGTCCATTATTCTGTATAGAGCATTATATGGGGTCCATTATTCCGTATGGAGCAGTATATGGGTCCATTATTCAGTATGGAGCAATATATGGGTTCCATTATTCTGTATGGAGTAATGTATGGGGTCCATTATTCTGTATGGAGCATTATATGGGGTTATTTATTCTGTATGGAGCAATATATGGGGTCCATTATTCTGTATGGAGCAATATATGGGTCCATTATTCCATATGGAGCATTATATGGGGACAGTTATTCTGTATGGAGCAATATGTGGGGTCCATTATTCTGCATAGAGCAATATAAAGGGTCTATTATTCTGTATGAAGCATTATATGGGGCCCATTATTCTGTGCGAAGCAATATATGGGGTCCATTATTCGGTAAGGAGAAAAAGATGGGATCCATTATTCTGTATGAAGCGATATATGGGATCCATTCTGTATGGAGCATTATATGAGGCTCATTATTATGTATGGAGCAATTTATGGGATCCACTATTCTGCATGGAGCAATATATGGGTTCCATTATTCTGTATGGAGCAATATATGGGACCCATTATTCTGTATGGAGCAATATATTGGGTCCATTATACTGTATGGAGCAATATATGACCCATTATTCTGTATGGAGCAATATATGGGGTCCATTGTTCTGTATGGAGCAAAATATGGGACCAATTATTCTGTATGGAGCAATACATTGGGTCCATTATTCTGTGTGGAGCTATATACGGGGTCCATTATTCTGTATGGAGCTATATATGGGTCTATCATTCTGTATGGAGCATTATATGGGGTCCATTATTCTGTATGCAGCAATATATGGGAAACATTATTCTGTATGAATCAATATATGGGGTCCATGATTCTGTATGGAGCAATATATGAGACTCATTATTCTGTATGGAGCAATACATTGGGTCCATTATTCTGTATGGAGCTATAAATGGGGTAAATTATTCTGTATGGAGCTATATATGGATCTATTATTCTGTATGGAACATTATATGGGGTCCATTATTTTGTATGGAGCAATATACGGGGTCCATTAATCTGTACAGAGCATTATATGGGGTCCATTATTCTGTATGAAGCAATATATGGGGTCCATTATGCAGCATGGAGCAATATATGGGGTACATTATTCTGTGTTGAGCATTATATGGGGCCCATTATTCTATATGGAGCAATATATGGGGTACATTATTCTGTATGGAGCAATATATGGGTCCATTTTTCTGTATGGAGCAATATATGGGGTCCATTATTCTGTATACAGCTTCATATGGGGTCTATTATTCTGTATGGAGCAATATATGGGGTCCATTATTCTGTATGGAGCAATATATGGGTCCTTTATTCTGTATGGAGCAATATATGGGTCCATTATTCCATATGGAGCATTATATGGAGACAATTATTCTGTATGGAGCAATGTGTGGGGTCCATTATTTTGCATAGAGCAATATAAAGGGTCTATTATTCTGTATGGAGCAATATATGGGGTCCATTATTCTGTATGGAGCAATATATGGGTCCTTTATTCTGTATGGAGCAATATATGGGTCCATTATTCCATATGGAGCATTATATGGAGGCAATTATTCTGTATGGAGCAATGTGTGGGGTCCATTATTTTGCATAGAGCAATATAAAGGGTCTATTATTCTGTATGGAGCATTATATGGGGCCCATTATTTTGTATGGAGCATTATATGGGGTCCATTATTCTGTATGGAGCATTATATGGGTCCATTATTCTGTAATGATCAATATATGGGGTCCATTATTCTGTACCGAGCAATATAAGGGTCCATTAATCTGTATGAACCATTATATGGGGCCCATTATTCTGTATGGAGCATTACATGGGGCTCATTATTCTGTAGGGAGCATTATATGGAGTCCATTATTCTGTATGGAGCATTATATGGGGTCCGTTATTCTGTATGGAGCAATATATGGGGTCCATTATTCTGTATGGAGCAATATATGGGGTACATTATTATGTTTGGAGGAATATATTGGGTCCATTATTGTGAATGGAGAAATATATGGGTCCATTATTCTGTATGGTGTATTATATGGGGACCATTATTCTCTAAGGAGAATTTTATGAGGCTCGTTATTCTGTATGGAACATTAAATGGGGCTCATTATTCTGTACGGAGCATTATATGGAGTCCATTATTCTGTAAGGAGCATTTTATGGGGTCCATTATTCTGTATGGAGCAAGATATGGGGTCCATTATTCTGTATAGAGCATAATATGGGGTCTATTATTCTGTATGGAGCAATATATGGGGTCCATTATTCTGTATGGAGCAATATATGGGTCCTTTATTCTGTATGCAGCAATATATGGGTCCATTATTTCGTATGGAGCATTATATGGGGGCAATTATTCTGTATGGAGCAATATGTGGGGTCCTTTATTTTGCATAGAGCAATATAAAGGGTCTATTATTCTGTATGGAGCATTATATGGGGTCCATTATTCTGTATGGAGCAATATATTGGTCCATTATCCTATATGTAGCATTATGAGGGCCATTATTCTTTATGGAGCAACATACAAGGCCCATTATTCTGTATGGAGCAACCTATGGGTCCATTATACTGTATAGAGCAATATACAGGGTTTATTATTCTGTATGGAGCATTATATGGGGTCCATTATTCTGTATGGAGCATTATATTGGGTCCATTATTCTGTATGGAGCAATATATGGGGTCCATTATTCTGTACAGAGCATTATATGGGGTCCATTATTCTGTATGGAGCAATATATGGGGTCCATTATTCTGTATGGAGCAATATATGGGGTCCATTATTCTGTTTGGAGGAATATATTGGGTCCATTATTGTGAAAGGAGAAATATATGGGTCCATTATTCTGTATGGTGTATTATATGCGGCCCATTATTTTATATGAAGAATTTTATGAGACTCGTTATTCTGTATGGAGCATTAAGTGGGGCTCATTATTCTGTATGGAGCATTATATGGAGTCCATTATTCTGTAAGGAGCATTATATGGGGTCCATTATTCTGTATGGAGCAAGATATGTGGTCCATTATTCTGTATATAGCATTATATGGGGTCTATTATTCTGTATGGAGCAATATATGTGGTCCATTATTCTGTATGGAGCAATATATGGGTCCTTTATTCTGTATGGAGTAATATATGGGTCCATTATTCCGTATGGAGCATTATATTGGTACAATTATTCTGTATGGAGCAATATGTGGGGTCCATTATTTTGCATAGTGCAATATAAAGGGTCTATTATTCTGTATGGAGCATTATTTGGGGCCCATTATTCTGTATGAAGCAATATATGGGGTCCATTATTCTGTATGGAGAAATATATGGGTCCATTATTCTATATGCAGCATTATGAGGGCCATTATTTTTATGGAGCAACATATAGAGCCCATTATTCTGTATGGAGCAAAATTTGGGTCCATTATACTGTATAGAGCAATATACAGGGTCTATTATTCTGTATGGAGCATTATATGGGGTCCATCATTCTGTATGGAGCAATATATGGGGTCTATTATTCTGTATGGAGCAATACATGTTTCCATTAATCTGTATAGAGCAATATATGGGGTCCATTATTCAGTATGCAGCAATATATGGGGTCTATTATTCTGTATAGATAATTATATGGGGTCCATTATTCTGTATAGAGCAGTATATGGGTCTATTATTCAGATTGGAGCAATATATGGGGTCCATTATTCTGTATGGAGCAATATATAGGGTCCATTATTCTGTATGGAGCATTATATGGGGTTATTTATTCTGTATAGAGCAATATATGGGGTCCATTATTCTGTATGGAGCAATATATGGGTCCATTATTCCGTATGGAGCATTATATGGGGACAATTATTCTGTATGGAGCAATATGTGGGGTCCATTATTCTGCATAGAGCAATATAAAGGGTCTATTATTCTGTATGGAGAATTATATGGGGCCCATTATTCTGTACGAAGCAATATATGGGGTCCATTATTCGGTAAGGAGAAAAAGATGGGATCCATTATTCTGTATGAAGCGATATATGGGATCCATTCTGTATTGAGCATTATATGAGGCTCATTATTCTGTATGGAGCAATATATGGGATCCACTATTCTGCATGGAGCAATATATGGGGTCCATTATTCTGTATGGAGCAATATATGGGACCCATTATTCTGTATGGAGCAATATATTGGGTCCATTATTCTGTATGGAGCAATATATGGGACCCATTATTTTGTATGGAGCAATATATGGGGTCCATTATTCTGTATAGAGCAATATATGGGACCCATTATTTTGTATGGAGCAATACATTGGGTCCATTATTCTGTATAGAGCTATATATGGGGTCCATTATTCTACATGGAGCTATATATGGGTCTATTATTCTGTATGGAGCATTATATGGGGTCCATTATTCTGTATGGAGCAATATATGGGGTCCATTATTCTGTACAGAGCATTATATGGGGTCCATTATTCTGTATGAAGCAATATATGGGGTCCATTATGCAGCATGGAGCAATATATGGGGTACATTATTCTATATCGAGCAATATATAGGGTCCATTATTCTGTATGGAGCAATATATGGGACCCATTTTTTTGTATGGAGCAATATATGGGGTCCATTATTTTGTATAGAGCAATATATGGGGTCCATTATTCTGTTTGGAGGAATATCTGGGGCCCATTATTCTGTATGGAGCATTGTATGGAGTCCATTATACTGTATGGAGCAATATATGGTGTCCCTTATTCTGTATGGAGCAATATATGTGAACCATTACTCTGTATGGAGCAGTATATGGGGTCCATTATTCTGTATGGAGCAATATATGGGGTCCATTTTTCTGTATGGAGCAATATATGGGTCTATTATTCTGTATGGAGCAATATATGGGTCTATTATTCTGTATGGAACATTATATGGGGTCCATTATTCTGTACGGAGCAATGTATGGGTCCATTATTGTGTATGGAGCATTATATGGGGCCCATTATTCTGTATGGAGCATTACATGGGGCTCATTATTCTGTATGGAGCATTATATGGGGTCCATTATTCTCCATGGAGCATTATATGGGGTCCATTGTTCTGAATGGAACAATATATGGGGTTCATTATTCTGTATGGAGCAATATATGAGTCCATTATTCTGTATGGAACATTACATGGGTTCCATTATTCTGTATGGAGCAATATATGGGGTCCATTATTCTGTATGGAGCAATATATGGGTCCATTATTCTTTATGGAGCAATATATGGGGTCCATTATTCTGTATGGAGCAATATATGGGTCCATTATTCGGTATGGAGCATTATATGGGGCCCATTATTCTGTATCGAGCATTACATGGGGCTCATTATTCTGTATGGAGCAATATATGGGGCCCATTATTCTGTATGGAGCATTACATGGGGCTCATTATTCTGTATGGAGCATTATATGGGGTCCATTATTCTCCATGGAGCTTTATATGGGGTCCGCTGTTCTGAATGAAGCAATATACGGGGTCCATTTTTCTGTATGGAGCAGTATATGAGTCCATTATTCTATTTGGAGCATTACATGGGGCTCATTATTCTGTATGGAGCATTACATGGGGTCCATTATTCTATATGGATCAATATATGGGTCCATTATTCTTTATGGAGCAATATATGGGGTCCACTATTCTGCATGGAGTAATATATGGGGCCCATTATTCTGTATAGAGCAATATATGGAATCCATTATTCTGTATGGAGCTTTATATGGGGTCATTTATTCTGTATGGAGCATTATATGAGGCCCATTATTCTGTTTGGAGTAATATATGGGGTCCACTATTCTGCATGGATTAATATATGGGGTCCACTATTCTGCATGGAGCAATATATGGGGTCCATTATTCTGTATGGAGCAATATATGGTACCCATTATTCTGTATGTAGCAATATATGGGGTCCATTATTCTGTATGGAGCAATATATTTGGTCCATTATTCTGTATGGAGAAATATGTGGGGTCGATTATTCTTTATGGAGCATTATATGGGGCCCATTATTCCGTATGGACCATTATATGGGGCCCGTTCTGTATTGAGCATTGCTTGGAGCTCATAATTCTGTATGGAGCATAATATGGGGTCCATTATTCTGTACGGAGCATTATATGGGGTCCATTATTCTGTATGGAGCAATATATGGGGTCCATTATTCTGTATGAAGCAATATTTGGGGTCCATTTTTCGGTAAGGAGTATTATATGGGATCCATTATTCTGCATGAGCGATATATGGGATCCATTCTGTATGGAGCATTATATGAGGCCCATTATTCTGTATTGAGCAATATATGGGGTCCACTATTCAGAATGGAGAAATATATGGGGTCCATTATTCTGTATGGAGCAATATATGGGGTTAATTATTCTGCATGGAGCATTATATGGGGTCCATTATTCTGTATGGAGCAATATATGGGGTACATTATTTTGTATGGAGCAAAATATTGGGTCCATTATTCTGTATGTAGCAATATATGAGTCCATTATTCTGTAGGGTGTATTATATGGGGCCCATTATTCTCTATGGAGCATTTTATGAGGCCCGTTATTTTGTATGGAGCATTAAATGGGGCTCATTATTCTGTATCGAGCATTATATGGCGTCCATTATTCTGTATGGAGCATTATATGGGGTCCATTATTCTGTATGGAGCAATCTATGGGGTCCATTATTTTGTATGGAGCAATATATGGGTCCTTTATTCTGTATGGAGCAATTGTTAGAACTCTCCTGTTAGGTTTTTTTTAGTTTGCTGGTCACATGACCATTTTTGCCTATTTAATCCGGCTCCGCCCTCCTGGTCTTGCTGGACTTCATTGTATTTACTACTCTTGAGCTAGCTTGGTGCTCTGTTGCCGTTCTCTGTTAGTTTTGCTAGGTCTTCTGACCTCTATGCTTTTTGTTGTGTGTTTGTCTTTGACTGCTACTATTTCTGCTAGGAGGTGTCCAACTTATCCCAGTCCCTAGTTCTTGTAGGGATCCCTCCCTCCAATCTATAGGTCTTCGTTCAGACTAGCCGAGGACTTTAGCTGGTCTGATCGCAGGATCAGTTTCCCCGTTACATCGTAGGGATCTAGTTTAGTTCTATTGTAGGGACAGTTCTCCTGTCTTTCCTTAGTCCCTGTAGCAGATCATAACAGTAAGTCCAGCCCTAAAAGAAAAAAAAAATTTTCTCTAAGGAAAGACCTCCAGTTTTCCATCATGGTCTCGGTTCAAGATTTGGCTCAACGCTTGCAGGGACTCTCTCTGGAGGTGGCCAAGCTCCAACAACACGTGAGTAGCTGTTCTGGAGCTCATTTTGTGGATCCAAAGGTACGTCTGCCTGATTTATTTTTTGGCGAACAACAAGATTTTTTTTCTTTTAAAAATGCTTGTTTATTGTATTTTCGTTTGAGACCCGGATCCTCTGGTAATGAATCACAGCGCATAGGGTTCATAATGTCACTTTTGCGCAAAGATCCTCAGGGATGGGCCTTCTCTCTCCAACCTAGTGATCCATGCTTTAGATCAGTGGATAGTTTTTTTTCTTCTCTGGGTTTGTTGTATGATGTTCCTGATCGTGTCTCATCTGCTGAGTCTGAATTGAGACGTTTGAGGCAGGGATCAGGTAATGTGGAAAAATATTGTTCTCACTTCCGTCGGTGGTCTGCCCAGGTGGGGTGGAACGATTCAGCTTTGAAAAGCTTGTTTCTTGCAGGGCTAGGTGAAAGGGTTAAGGATTTACTGATTGCTTATCCCACACCTGGAAACTTGCAGGAGGCTATGCAATTAGCTATACGGGTGGACAGGAGACTGCGTGCAAGGGTTAATGAGAGCAAATCCTCTGCTATGTCAGCTCCGAGTCTTGAGAGGGTCTGTGCTGACAATGGAGAGCCGATGGAGATTGGGGCGATGCCACCCCGCTCTCAGGAAAAAGATCGCAGACTTTCTGAAGGCTTGTGCTTCTATTGCGGAAATTCTGGTCATTTTATTAAGAACTGTGTGCTTCGTTTGAAGAAAGAAAAAAAAAATGGTCAGTTATGCACGTATTGCCTGTTTAAATTCTAAGGGAGTATTACTATCTGCCACTACTGCTGCTCAGGATGAATTAATTGAATTTCGGGTATTTGTGGATTGTGGTTCTACTCTGAATGTGATTGATGGGGGATTCTTGGAAAAACTTAGATTAGAACCTAAAACTTTGTCATCCCCTATTGCTGTGGTTTCTGTTGATGGCTCTCCCTTGAAGAGTTTTACTCATAAGGTCTGTGAATTTCCCCTCACTATTAATGGTATTCACCAAGAAAATTTGGATTTGGTGGTATTGGATAATTTGCCTTCTCCAGTAATATTGGGGTTACCCTGGTTAAAATTGCACAATCCTGTACTGGATTGGTCTACTAATGAAATTAAGTCCTGAGCCCTAAGTGTTATGACAAGTGTTGTAACGGACGTATTGCTGCTGTGGATAAAGGGGAATTGCCTGTACCTATTCAGGATTTTTGGAGAGTTTTTTCTGAGGAGGAGTCACAAATTTTGCCTCCCCATAGAGACTATGATTGTACCATTGAATTTGTCCCTGGAGCGACTCTTCCTAAAAGTCGTTTATTTAATCTTACTATTACTGAGAGAAAGGCTTTGGAGGAATACATACAGACAAGCTTGGCCGCCGGTCACATTAGGCCTTCCAAGTCTCCTGTGGCCATTGAATTTGTCCCTGGAGCGACTCTTCCTAAAAGTCGTTTATTTAATCTTACTATTACTGAGAGAAAGGCTTTGGAGGAATACATACAGACAAGCTTGGCCGCCGGTCACATTAGGCCTTCCAAGTCTCCTGTGGCTGTTGGATTTTTTTTTGTAAAAAAAAAAGATGGCGGTTTACGTCCTTGTCTGGACTTTCGTGAGATTAATAAAATTACTGTACGCAATCCTTACCCACTGCCATTGATTTCTGATTTATTCGCCTGATCTGGAGTCTCATTGGCGGAGCGTACGTGAGGTATTACAGTTATTAATGGACAATTCGCTTTTTGCTAAGCTGGAGAAATGTGAGTTCGCTGTACAGAGAATTAGTTTTTTGGGCTACATTATCTCCAGTGAAGGTTTTGAGATGGACCCAGTTAAAGTTCAAGCTGTGCAGGAATGGCCTAGGCCTATTGGTTTGAAATCGATACAGAGGTTTTTGGGTTTCGCCAATTATTACAGAAAATTCATAAAAAATGTTTCTATTATTGTCAAACCGCTGACCGATCTCACCAGGAAAGGTGCTAATGCGGTTCAGTGGACTTCTGAAGCCATTGTAGCTTTTGTGTTTCTAAAGGAGAGGTTCACCTCTGCTCCCATCCTTATGCAGCCTGATGTGACTAAGCCGTTTTTGGTTGAGGTTGATGCTTCTTCGGTGGGGGTCGGTGCGGTGTTGTCTCAGGAAAACAAGGATGGAGTTATATCCCTGTGCCTTTTTTCAAAAAAAATTTCTGAGACTGAACTTAATTACGATATTGGTAATCGGGAATTGCTGGCGATTAAACTCGCATTTGAACACTGGCGTCACCTCTTGGAAGGTGCTGAATTTCCCATTCAGGTTTTCACTGATCATAAAAATCTGATCTATCTTGATGCTGCCAAGCGCTTGAATGCCCGTCAGGCTAGGTGGGCACTTTTTTTCTCGCGGTTTAATTTTTCCTTTACTTACATCCCGGGTACCAAGAATGTTAAAGCGGATGCTTTGTCTCGCAGCTTTTCTCCCATGGTCGGTGTTGAGGAGGAAGAGGAGAGCATTTTACAAGAAGGTGTTGTGATTGCTGCTTTGGACTCCGTTTTGGAGGATGAGATTCTTAAAGCTCAGGAGAATGCCCCATCTAACACTCCCCATGGGAGGTTGTTTGTGCCTAGGACCTTTAGGAGAGATTTGTTTGTTGAGTGTCATGAGTCTCGGTTGGCAGGTCATCCAGGAATTTCTGAGACCAAGAGACTTGTGGGTCGCAGTTTTTGGTGGCCTGGATGGCAGAAGGAAGTCATTAAGTGGGTGCGCCAATGTACTGTGTGTGCTAGATCCAAGTCTTCGCATGCTCCTGCTGCGGGGTTGCTTTGCCCTCTGGAGGTTCCTAGTGCACCTTGGACACATCTGGCTATGGACTTTATTACTGACCTTCCCCCCTCTGAAGGTTTCACGGTCATCTGGGTGGTCGTGGACCGTTTTAGCAAGATGTGTCACTTGGTTCCCTTCATCAAACTGCTTTGCACTAAGACACTCGCTAAGGCCTTTGTCAAGGAAATTTTCAGACTACATGGTGTTCCTACTGACATTGTTTCTGATAGGGGACCTCAGTTCATGGCTCGTTTTTGGCGTGCCCTTTGTGACAGGTTGGGAGTTCATTTGTCGTTTTCATCTGGATATCATCCTGAGTCTAATGGCCAGACAGAAAGGAAGAACCAGGATGTTGAGCAGTTCTTGCGTTGTTTTGTGGCAGACAATCAAGAGGGGTGGTCTGAGTTTCTGCCACTTGCTGAATTTGCTCTTTACAACCATACATCCTCTTCTGCTGGGTGTTCGCCTTTTTTTTGTTGTTCTGGGAGACATCCGTCTTTTGGGTCATTATCCAAATTGGTTTCGGCTGTGCCTGAGGAGGAGAGTTTTTCCGGTGATTTGGAGAGAGTTTGGAAGGTTGTGCGTGGTAATCTTCAGGAGGCTAACAAAAAATCTAAGAGGTACTTTGATAGGAAACGGCAAGAGGTTTTGTTTGCTGTTGGTGACATGGTTTGGTTGTCCTCTAAGAATCTGCGATTGAGGATTCCTTCTAAAAAATTGGGTCCCAAGTTCGTAGGGCCCTTTAAGGTGCTTCAGATAGTTAACCAATCTGCTGTTAGGTTGGAGGTCCCTACGTCCTGGAAGATTAACCCGGTGTTTCATGTTTCTCTGTTGAAAAAAGCTGATGTGTCTGATGGTGACGCCTCTGCCACTGTTACTCCGGTGGTGGAGGACGGGGAATATTAAATTTCCCGCATCCTAAATTCTAGACGGTATAGAGGGAGTTTGCAGTATCTCGTCGCTTGGAAGGGTTTCGGACCTGAGGATAACTCATGGGTGAGGGCGGATGATGTTTCTGCTTCCAGACTTGTCAGAGCGTTTCACAGGAGGTTTCCTGGTAAGCCTGGGCCTAGGGGATCCGGAGGATCCTCTTAGAAGAGGGGGTACTGTTAGAACTCTCCTGTTAGTTTTTTTTTAGTTTGCTGGTCACATGACCATTTTTGCCTATTTAATCCGGCTCCGCCCTCCTGGTCTTGCTGGACTTCATTGTATTTACTACTCTTGAGCTAGCTTGGTGCTCTGTTGCCGTTCTCTGTTAGTTTTGCTAGGTCTTCTGACCTCTATGCTTTTTGTTGTGTGTTTGTCTTTGACTGCTACTATTTCTGCTAGGAGGTGTCCAACTTATCCCAGTCCCTAGTTCTTGTAGGGATCCCTCCATCACATCTATAGGTCTTCGTTCAGACTAGCTGAGGACTTTAGCGGGTCTGATCGCAGGATCAGTTTCCCCGTTACATCGTAGGGATCTAGTTTAGTTCTAGTGTAGGGACAGTTCTCCTGTCTTTCCTTAGTCCCTGTAGCAGATCATAACAGCAATATATGGGTCCATTATTCCATATGGAGCATTATATGGGGACACTTATTCTGTATGGAGCAATATGTGCAGTCTATTATTCTGCATGGAGCAATATAAAGGGTCTATTATTCTGTATTAAGCATTATATGGGGCCCATTATTCTGTATGAAGCAATATATGGGGTCCATTATTCTGTATGGAGCAATATATGGGTCCATTATTCTATATGTAGCATTATGAGGCCCAATATTCTTTATGGAGCAACATACAGGGCCCATTATTCTGTATGGAGCAATATATGGGTCCATTATACTGTATAGAGCAATAGACAGAGTCTATTATTCTGTATGGAGCATTATATGGGGTCCATTATTCTGTATGGAACAATATATGGGGTCCATTATTCTGTATAGAGCAATACATGGATCCATTAATCTGTATAGAGCAATATATGGGGTATATTATTCTGTATGCAGCAATATATAGGGACCATTATTATGTACAGAGCATTATATGGGGTCCATTATTCTGTATGGAGCAGTATATGGGTCCAGTATTCAGTATGGAGCAATATATGGGGTCCATTATTCTATATGGAGCAATATATGGGGTCCATTATTCTGTATGGAGCATTATATGGGGTTATTTATTCTGTATGGAGCAATATATGGGGTCCATTATTTTGTATGGAGCAAAATATGGGTCCATTATTCCGTATGGAGCATTATATGGGGACAATTATTCTGTATGGAGCAATATGTGGGGTCCATTATTCTGCATAGAACAATATAAAGGGTCTATTATTCTGTGCGGAGCAATATATGGGACCCATTATTCTGTATGGAGCTATATATTGGGTCCATTATTCTGTATGGAGCAATATATAGGACCCATCATTCTGTATTGAGCATGTCACGAAAACAACACCCACTCTTGGGTCAGACCTTGAAGCTCTCTGGCGCCCCCTTATCCTGCTGGTCAAACACGGTATTGACAGAGGATAAGCACGGGTGCAGTTGCTCTAATTTATGTCGACTATTGTGGCACGTGGTGTGACAGGACGTATATATACCACCAGTTCCTTCCAGGAACGTATATATACCTCCGACCAGCCACCCTCAAACCACAATATCACATAAATACTGGTATACTGCCACCACCGATCGCTTAACAGGTGGATCGGGTACCTGGTAGGTAACGTGAATTAGCGAGTGAGGAACGTGTTTGCTCGACATAGGACAAGAAGAAAGAAACTGGTAAATAATTAATGATTTACTCCCAAAAGGTGGGCAGTGTTTACAAAATATATACAAGATATTATAAAGGAGACAATTTACATGTATGCATAAACAGTTATTAAAATAAAAGGGATAAGTAATAGCAAAACCTGCTTCACAAGGTGATGGTCTCAGATTCTGTGGGGGGGACGGCTCCCCGGAAATTAGAGGTGATTCTTCTTACGCCGCGTGATGTGCGTGCGTTCGACGTCCCTGAGAAGAATGACCTGAAAATGGCCGATTTGCTTTTTAGTAAGCAGCCAAAACTCTGGGGAACACCCCTTATTTACCTTACAAGGGGGGCTCGGCTTTGCGAGCCCACCCAGCTGCAGAAGACCTAACAGATCCTTCAGATTCCATATCTTGGTGTGGGGGGGTCCCACATCCAAGAGGGAGACATCATCTTGACCGTCACCAATATTCATGAAGATAGATATTAAATATGAAACCTCTATGACGCTCAGAAGCTCAGAATCCATTATCTCAGTTCCCGGTCATTCCTCAGTTATGCAAGTTATACTATTGTAATGGGAAAAAGGTAAGCATTCAAAAAACGTGGTTCCGATGTTTCTGTCAGACCTGTGCGTGATTAAAATTGTCATAAAACGTTTGTACAATTAAACAATGGGATTTTTTGGAGGGGTTTTCCGGTTTGTTCCAGTGCTTGCACTGGACTGAGGTTTTATGGCGGGTCATAAAAATTCCTGGTTTGGGGAAAAGCAAAAGTGAGTTCTATGTCTTCACTTACAAACAGATAGGGGGTGGGTTTTTTTTTTCTTTTTTAAAAACATCTCTCATTTTTTAAAACTCGGGCAAAAATACCTTTTGCCTGACACCTCCCCCTTTTTGACTGCGCTATGGAGGTAGGACCTTCTGGTACTCCTCCAAGCGTATGTCTGGAGGCTCCCCTCGCCGGGACAACCCATCGGCATTGCCATGCTCGCTGCCCCTGCGGTGTTGAACGGTAAAGTCGTACTGCTGGAGGGTGAGGCTCCAGCGTAACAACCTTCCGTTGGCACCTGACATGGTGTGCAGCCAACTCAGGGGGTTGTGGTCAGTCACGACAGTGAAGGGGCGCCCGTACAAGTAAGGCTGTAAGCGGTTGAGGGCCCATACAATGGCCAGGCACTCTTTCTCTATGGTGGAATAGGCCACTTCCCTCGGCAGCAGTTTCCGGCTTAGGTACAACACGGGGTGTTCTTGGTTCCCCGAGTCGACCTGGCTGAGTACAGCACCGAGGCCAAATTCACTGGCGTCGGTCTGTACTAAGAGTGGCCGTGTGCCGTCGACCGCCTTTAGTACAGGAGAGCTGCTCAGGGCAGTCTTCAAAGCCCTAAAGGCCACCTCGCATTCATCCGTCCATTTGACGGAATGGGGTAGGCTCTTCCTGGTGAGGTCTGTCAAGGGCTTCGCAAGGCTACTATAGTCCTGCACAAAGCGTCTATAGTACCCTGCGGTGCCCAAGAAGGACTGCACCTGCTTCTTGGTCCTGGGGGTGGGCCAGGACACGATAGCGTCCACCTTCCCAGGCTCTGGCTTCAGAGTACCCCCACCTACCCGGTGCCCCAGGTAGTGGACCTCGTTCATGCCCATCTGGCACTTTCCCGGCTTGATGGTCAAGCCCGCCTGGTGAATGCGCCCGAGCACCTGCTGCACATGCTCGAGGTGATCCTCCCAGGTGGGACTGAAGATGGCAATGTCATCCAGGTACGCTACTGCGTACCTCTCCAGTCCCTGGAGCAGGTGGTTGACCATTCGCTGGAACGTGGCAGGGGCATTTTTCATGCCGAAGGGCATGACCGTGGATTCATACAATCCGAAGGGGGTGATAAAGGCGGACTTCTCCTGAGCCCCGGGGCTCAAGGGAATCTGCCAATATCCCCGACTCAAATCCATAATGGAGAGATAGCTCGCGCTGGCTAACCGCTCCAGCAGCTCCTCAATGCGTGGCATTGGTTGTGCGTCAGAGGCGGTGATAGCGTTGAGCCCCCTGTAGTCCACACAGAACCGGGTGGTCCGGTCCTTCTTAGGCACCAGGACTACAGGTGAGGCCCACGCGCTCTTGGACCGCTTAATCACCCCCAACTGCAGCATCTCCTCGACCTCCTGGCGCATGACATGCTGCACCTCGTCGGAGATTCGATAGGCTGTCCGCCGGAGTGGGGCATGATTCCCGGTGTCCACTTCATGGACCGCCACTTCAGTCCTGCCAGGCAGGTTGGTGAACACTGCTTGGAATGGTTTCAGCACTGCTTGCATCTGAGACCTCTGGTCTGCGGATAGCAAGTCGCTTAGCTCTACATCCTCTAGGGACCCGCTGGCCTTTGCTTGGGCGAGCATGTCCAAGAGGGGGTCATCCTCCCCATCCTCGGGCAGGTTGCAGACCGGTAGAACGCAGGTTCCACGTTCTTGATGAGCCTTCATCATATTAACGTGAAACGCCTTCCGCCTACCCCGCTCGTGGTCAAGGGTGATCACGTAGGTGACCGGGTTGAGCTGTTGGTGAATGACGTACGGGCCTTCCCAGGCCGCCTGAAGCTTGTCCTTTGGTACGAGGACCAGCACCCACACCTTCTGACCCACCTGGTAGGTCCGTTCTCGGGCGTTCTGGTCGTACCAATGCTTCTGGTCAGCCTGGGCTTGCGCCATGTTGTCATGCACCAACTGCGTCAAGGTCTGCATCTTGTCACGGAAGCGCATGACATACTCCACGATGGACACTCCTGGGGAGCTCGGCTCTTCTTCCCAGAATTCCCTTATCAACCCAAGGGGTCCTCGGACACGCCTGCCATACAGGAGCTCAAAGGGGGAGAACCCCGTCGAGGCCTGTGGAACCTCTCTGTAAGCAAATAGCAGGTGTGGGAGGTAACGCTCCCAGTCGCGACCCTGGGTCTCAACCAGCATTTTTGACATCTGTTTGAGGGTACCGTTGAATCGCTCACACAAACCATTGGTCTGTGGGTGATACGCACTCGATACCAGATGCTGCACCTGCATTTTCTTACATAGGGCCTCCATTAAGCGTGACATGAACTGAGTCCCCTGGTCGGTAAGCATCTCCCTGGGAAATCCTACTCGCGAAAAGATGGCCAAGAGGGCGTCCGCCACCTTATCCGCCCTAATTGAGGACAGGGCTACTGCCTCCGGATACCGGGTAGCATAGTCTACCACGGTAAGGATGAATCGTTTTCCAGAGCTGCTGGGTATGGCCAGTGGTCCCACAATGTCCACAGCAATCCTCTGGAAAGGCTCCTCTATCACTGGCAAAGAGATCAGGGGGGCTTTGGGGGCCGGCCCTGACTTTCCCACTCTTTGACACGTGGTACAGGAGCGACAGTAGTTCATCACATCTGTCCTCATTTTGGGCCAATAAAAGTGATGAGACAGCCGGGCCTTGGTTTTGCTAACCCCCAAGTGTCCAGCGAGTGGAATTTCATGGGCGATCCGCAACAACTCGTCCCTGAATTGGTAGGGGACGACCAGCTGTCTTTCCCTCAGCCACTCCTGTTGGGGTGTACAGGGAACTGTCTCCCGGTACAACCTCCCTTGGTCCCAGAATACCCTCTCCTTATCCGACTCGGAGGTGGGTTTCTCCGCGAGGCTCCTTAACGTCTCCAGACTATCATCTGAGTGCAGAGCTGCCTGAAACTCCTGGCTGGAGGAAGCCAGAAGTGAGGTTAAGGCCACATCCTCACTGGGACCCTCTGGGACCGGCTCTGGGTCCATACCTGATCCTGTTATTCCTCTGTCCGAGGAGGGTCCAGAAGGCAGGGCGTTACTTGCATTCTGGGCACTCTGACTGCGGGTAACAGCGGCTATATAGGCCGTCTCCCCTGGGAATAACACCGTCTCATTAGCCTGAGAGGCCATGAGAACTACTTCTCCATCATCCTCCATTACCTCAGGCACAGTGCTACGTATGCGGCAGCTACCATCAGCCAGGTCACCTTCTGTTGTGACACTGGTCACTGGCACAGCACCACCTGCTTCATGGTCCTCGTGCCTCTCCCCATTACCCTTGGCACTGACATTTGCTCCTGCTAGGGGATCCTCAGCAACATAACCCCGCAGAGTGACATGGCTGAGTTCTCCTGCACCTTCCAATACAACAACATCATCATCATCATCATCATCATCATCATCATCACCATCATCATGTAAAGCATTGACATTCACATTATTAGCATTAACCTTACCAACCGTATCAGATCGGGGAGGGGTGTCAGGGACATAATAAGCAAACATCCTCCCCAAATCAGTTCCCAACAAAACATTTGCAGGTAGGTTTTTGGATACTCCCACTTCCTTCACCCCACTCCCCGCACCCCAATCAATAAAAACCCGGGCCATGGGCAAGGGGCATCGGACGCCCCCAATCCCAGTGACAGTCAGGGTCTTTCCTGGAATAAGCGCTTCAGGGGACACCAGTTCGGGTCGGATGAGGGTTCGTTCGGCCCCAGTGTCCTTGAGGCCTACAGTGAGAGTGTCCCCCACCCTGACAGACTGAAAGTTTTCACAGGCCCTCCCAACCGGCCCACCCACCAAAAGAACTGAAGCATTAGGCCCTGGGGCCTTGGATGGGGGGTTCTTCCTCTGCTTCTCTGGGCAAGTGGCGCTGAGATGACCAGTCTGGTTGCAGGAATAACACCTGCGGGCATCGGATGCAGGCAGGGCCTTGGCAACGGGAAAAAGGCCTCCGGAAGGTCGGCTGGCAGGGGCAGGGATGGTGGTTGATGGCTTACCCCCTTTCCAGCTGGCGACGACCGGCTTCCGCACCTCTGGTCTCCGGTTGGCCTCGTAGGTGTCTGCGATCTGCGCTGCTTTATTGGCATCAGGTGGCTCCCGATCCATCACGAACTGCCGTACCTCAGTCGGACACAGATGCAGGAACTGGTCTTTCACCATCAGGTCCTTTAGCTGCTCAAAGGTGGTCGCTGACAGTCCTTGGATCCACTGCTCAAAGTTGGTTCTGAGCCCGTCTAACACATCGCTGTAGGTGTCATGTGGTCCACGTTGGAGGGTTCTGAATTTTTTCCGGTAAACCTCCGGAGTCAGCTGGTACTTTTTTATCAGGGCCTGCTTGACGGCCTCATAGTCTCCATCTTGTTCTCGAGGGAGGGAAGCAAACACCTCCAAAGCTTTTCCTCGGAGCCCTGGAGTCAAATATCTTGCCCATTGGTCGATGGGCAGCTGATACTGCCTGCAGGCCTTTTCAAAGCCTCGCAGAAATGTGTCCAAGTCCCCATCCTTTTCCATCACAGGGAAGTGCTCAGGACGAGGTTTAAAGCAGCTGGCACTGTTGGACTCACGGGTCTGCGTAGAGGGCGACTCCTTCTGAATCCGGGCTAGCTCCAGCTGGTGTTGTCGGTCAGCTTGTCGCTCAGCAGCCTCTCGGTCAGCTTGTCGCTCAGCAGCCTCTCGGTCAGCTTGTCGCTCAGCCCGCTCCTGGAATTTCAGGATCAGCTCCAGTCGTCCATCATGATTGTCTGTGGCGAGCTCCTCCAAGGCCATCTGCAGGTGGGGGTCCACACTACCCTGGTTGCGGGTATGGCTGGCAATCACCGGTTGGACCCCGGCAGCAACACCATCCGGGCCTTGGCTGGCCGCCCCCTCATCAGGGCTCTGCTGTCGGACGGGCTCTGCAGCATCTTGTAACAGTTCAGAAATCATTTGTTCTTTGCTTTTGCCGTGGGGGTCAATGCCTTTGGTTATACATATTCCAGTAAGAGTGTCCTTTTTCTGCTGGCGGTACCAGGACTCCCCAACTACGACCATGATCACCAAAATAAAAATAGAAAAGAAAAAGCGAAGAAGGGTAGGGGTAACTGCTACACATACAGTATTGTCTCAGATCTAATAAACACTGAGTTCGATCTTCAAAACTTTTGTGCAAGTTTTTAGTGAGAGGAATGATTGCTCAAACCCGATCACTAATGTCCTATGATCCCACCGCCTGCCACCAATTTGTCACGAAAACAACACCCACTCTTGGGTCAGACCTTGCAGCTCTCTGGCGCCCCCTTATCCTGCTGGTCAAACACGGTATTGACAGAGGATAAGCACGGGTGCAGCTGCTCTAATTTATGTCGACTATTGTGGCACGTGGTGTGACAGGACGTATATATACCACCAGTTCCTTCCAGGAACGTATATATACCTCCGACCAGCCACCCTCAAACCACAATATCACATAAATACTGGTATACTGCCACCACCGATCGCTTAACAGGTGGATCGGGTACCTGGTAGGTAACGTGAATTAGCGAGTGAGGAACGTGTTTGCTCGACATAGGACAAGAAGAAAGAAACTGGTAAATAATTAATGATTTACTCCCAAAAGGTGGGCAGTGTTTACAAAATATATACAAGATATTATAAAGGAGACAATTTACATGTATGCATAAACAGTTATTAAAATAAAAGGGATAAGTAATAGCAAAACCTGCTTCACAAGGTGATGGTCTCAGATTCTGTGGGGGGGACGGCTCCCCGGAAATTAGAGGTGATTCTTCTTACGCCGCGTGATGTGCGTGCGTTCGACGTCCCTGAGAAGAATGACCTGAAAATGGCCGATTTGCTTTTTAGTAAGCAGCCAAAACTCTGGGGAACACCCCTTATTTACCTTACAAGGGGGGCTCGGCTTTGCGAGCCCACCCAGCTGCAGAAGACCTAACAGATCCTTCAGATTCCATATCTTGGTGTGGGGGGGTCCCACATCCAAGAGGGAGACATCATCTTGACCGTCACCAATATTCATGAAGATAGATATTAAATATGAAACCTCTATGACGCTCAGAAGCTCAGAATCCATTATCTCAGTTCCCGGTCATTCCTCAGTTATGCAAGTTATACTATTGTAATGGGAAAAAGGTAAGCATTCAAAAAACGTGGTTCCGATGTTTCTGTCAGACCTGTGCGTGATTAAAATTGTCATAAAACGTTTGTACAATTAAACAATGGGATTTTTTGGAGGGGTTTTCCGGTTTGTTCCAGTGCTTGCACTGGACTGAGGTTTTATGGCGGGTCATAAAAATTCCTGGTTTGGGGAAAAGCAAAAGTGAGTTCTATGTCTTCACTTACAAACAGATAGGGGGTGGGTTTTTTTTTTTCTTTTTTAAAAACATCTCTCATTTTTTAAAACTCGGGCAAAAATACCTTTTGCCTGACAGAGCAATATATGGAGTCCAGTATTCTGTATGGAGCAATATATGGGACCCATTATTCTGTATGGAGCAATATATTGGGTCCTTTATTCTGTATGGAGCTATATATGTGGTCCATTATTCTGTATGGAGCTATATATGGGTCTATTGTTCTGTATGGAGCATTATATTGGGTCCATTATTCTGTATGGAGCAATATATCGGGCCCATTATTCTGTATGGAGCAATATATGGGTCCATTATTCTGTATGGAGCATTATGAGGCCCATTATTCTGTATGATGCAACATATAGGGTCCATTGTTATGTATGCAGCAATAAATGGGGTCCATTATTCTGTTTGGAGGAATATCTGGGGCCCATTATTCTGTATGGAGCATTGTATGGAGTCCATTATACTGTATGGAGCAATATATAGGATCCAATATTCTGTATGGAGCAATATATGGGTCGATTATGCTGTATAGAGCAATAAAAATGGTTTATAATTTTATATGGAGCATTATATGGGGTCCATTATTCTTTTTGGATTCATTACTCTGTATGGAGCAATACATGGGTCAATTACTCTGTATGAGCAATATATGGGGTCCATTTTTCTGTATGGAGCAATATATTGGGTCCATTATTCTGTACAGAGCATTATATGGGGTCCATTATTCTGTATGGAGCAATATATGGGTCCATTATTCTGTATGGATCATTATATGGGGTAATTTACTCTGTATTGAGCAATATATGGAGTCCATTATTCTATATGGAGCAATATATGGGGTCCATTAGTCTGTATGGAGCAATATATGGGTCCATTATTCTTTATGGAGCATTATATGGGGTCCATTATTCTGTATGGAGCAATATATGGTGTCCATTATTCTGTATAGAGCAATAAACAGGGTCTATTATTCTGTATGGAGCATTATATGGGGCCCATTATTCTGTATGAAGCAATATATGGGGTCCACTATTCTGTATGGAGCAATATATTGGGTCCATTATTCTGTATGGAGCAATATACGGGACCCATTATTCTGTATGGAGCAATATATGGGGTCCATTATTCTGTATAGAGCAATATATGGGGTCCATTATTCTGTATGGAGAAATATATGGGGTCCATTATTCTTTATGGAGCATTTAATGGGGCCCATTATTCCGTATGGACCATTATATGGGGCCCGTTATTCTGTATTGAGCATTGCTTGGAGCTCATAATTCTGTATGGAGCATAATATGGGGTCCATTATTCTGTACGGAGCATTATATGGGGTCCATTATTCTGTATGGAGCAATATTTGGGGTCCATTATTCTGTATGAAGCAATATATGGGGTTCATTCGGTAAGGAGAATTATATGGGATCCATTATTCCGCATGAGCGATATATGGGATCCATTCTGTATGGAGCATTATATGAGGCCCATTATTCTGTATGAAGCATTATATGGGGTTATTTATTCCGTATGGAGCATTATATGGGGACAATTATTCTGCATGGAGCAATATATGGGGTCCATTATTCTGCATAGAGCAATATAAAGGGTATATTATTCTGTGCGGAGCAATATATGGGACCCATTATTCTGTATGGAGCTATATATTGGGTCCATTTTTCTGTATGGAGCAATATATGGGACCCATCATTCTGTATTGAGCAATATATGGAGTCCAGTATTCTGTATGGAGCAATATATGGGACCCATTATTCTGTATGGAGCAATATATTGGGTCCTTTATTCTGTATGGAGCTATATATGGGGTCCATTATTCTGTATGGAGCTATATATGGGTCTATTTTTCTGTATGGAGCATTATATGGGGTCCATTTTTCTGTATGGAGCAATATATCGGGCCCATTATTCTGTATGGAGCAATATATGGGTCCATTATTCTGTATGGAACATTATGAGGCCCATTATTCTGTATGAAGCAACATATAGGGTCCATTATTCTGTATTGACTAATAAATGGGGTCCATTATTCTGTTTGGAGGAATATCTGGGGCCCATTATTCTGTATGGAGCATTGTGTGGAGTCCATTATACTGTATGGAGCAATATATAGGGTCCATTATTCTGTATGGAACAATATATGGGTCGATTATGCTGTATAGAGCAATAAAAATGGTTTATAATTTTGTATGGAGCATTATATGGGGTCCATTATTATTTTTGGAGCAATATATGGGGTCCATTATTCTGTACAGAGCATTATATGGGGTCCATTATTCTGTATGGAGCAAAATATGGATCCATTATTCTGTATGGAGCATTATATGGGGTCATTTACTCTGTATTGAGCAATATATGGAGTCCATTATTCTGTATGGAGCAATATATGGGGTCCATTAGTCTGTATGGAGCAATATATGGGTCCATTATTCTTTATGGAGCATTATATGGGGTCCATTATTCTGTATGGAGCAATATATGGGGTCCATTATTCTGTATAGAGCAATAAACAGGGTCTATTATTCTGTATGGAGCATTATATGGGGCCCATTATTCTGTATGAAGCAATATATGGGGTCCACTATTCTGTATGGAGCAATATATGGGGTCCATTATTCTGTATGGAGCAATATACGGGACCCATTATTCTGTATGGAGCAATATATGGGGTCCATTATTCTGTATAGAGCAATAAATGGGGTCCATTATTCTGTATGGAGAAATATATGGGGTCCATTATTCTTTATGGAGCATTATATGGGGCCCATTATTCCGTATGGACCATTATATAGGGCCCGTTATTCTGTATTGAGCATTGCTTGGAGCTCATAATTCTGTATGGAGCATAATATGGGGTCCATTATTCTGTACGGAGCATTATATGGGGTCCATTATTCTGTATGGAGCAATATTTGGGGTCCATTATTCTGTATGAAGCAATATATGGGGTCCATTATTCGGTAAGGAGAATTATATGGGATCCATTATTCTGCATGAGCGATATATGGGATCCATTCTGTATGGAGCATTATATGAGGCCCATTATTCTGTATTGAGCAATATATGGGGTCCACTATTCAGAATGGAGCAATATATGGAGTCCATTATTCTGTATGGAGCAATATATGGGGTTAATTATTCTGCCTAGAGCAATATATGGGGTGCATTATTTTGTATGGAGCAATATATGTGTCCATTATTCTGCATCGAGCATTATATGGGGCCCAATATTCTGTATGGAGCAATATATGAGGTCCATTATTCTATATGGATCAATATATGTGTCCATTATTCTTTATTGAGCAATATATTGGGTCCATTATTCTGTATGGAGCAATATATGGGTCCATTATTCTGTAGGGTGTATTATATGGGGCCCATTATTCTCTATGGAGCATTTTATGAGGCCCGTTATTTTGTATGTAGCATTAAAAGGGGCTCATTATTCTGTATGGAGCATTATATGGCGTTCATTATTCTGTATGGAGCATTATATGGGTCCATTATTCTGTATGGAGCATTAAGAGGCCCATTATTCTGTATGAAGCAACATATAGGGTCCATTATTCTGTATGGAGCAATATATGGGGACCATTATTCTGTTTGGAGGAATACCTTGGGCCCATTATTCTGTATGGAGCATTGTATGGAGTCCATTATACTGTATGGAGCAATATATAGGGTCCATTATTCTGTATGGAGCAATATATGGGTCGAATATGCTGTATAGAGCAATAAAAATGGTTTATAATTTTGTATGGAGCATTATATGGGGTCCATTATTCTTTTTGGAGCAATATATGGGGTCCATTACTCTGTATGGAGCAATACATGGGTCAAATACTCTGTATGGAGCAATATATGGGGTCCATTATTCTGTATGGAGCAATATATGGGGTCCATTATTCTGTATAGAGCATTATATGGGGTCCATTATTCTGTATAGAGCAATATATGGTTCCATTATTCTGAATGGAGCATTATAAGGGGTCATTTATTCTGTATTGAGCAATATATGGAATCCATTATTCTGTATGGAGCAATATATGGGGTCCATTAGTCTGTATGGAGCAATATATGGGTCCATTATTCTTTATGGAGCATTATTTGGGGTCCATTATTCTGTATGGAGCAATATATGGGGTCCATTATTCTGTATAGAGCAATAAACAGGGTCTATTATTCTGTATGGAGCATTATATCGGGCCCATTATTCTGTATGAAGCAATATATGGGGTCCACTATTCTGTATGGAGCAATATATGGGGTCCATTATTCTGCATGGAGCAATATACGGGACCTATTATTCTCTATGGAGCAATATATGGGGTCCATTATTTTGTATGGAGCAATATATGGGGTCCATTATTCTGTATGGAGCAATTTATGGGACCCATTATTCTGTATGGAGCAATATATGGGGTCCATTATTCTGTATGGAGCAATATATGGGACCCACAATTCTGTATGGAACCAATATATGGGTTCATTATTCTGTATGGAGCATTATATGGGGCCCATTATTCTGTATTGAGCATTACATGGGGCTCATTATTCTGTATGGAGCATTATATGGGGTCCATTATTCTGCATGGAGCATTATATGGGGTCCATTATTCTGAATGGAGCAATATATGGGGTCCATTATTCTGTATGGAGCAATATATGGGGTCCATTATTCTGTATGGAGCAATATATGGGGTCCATTATTCTGTATGGAGCAATATATGGGTCCATTTTTCTGTATGGAGCAATATATGGGGTCCATTATTCTGTATGGAGTAATATTTCGGTCCATTATTCTGTATGGAGCATTATGAGGCCCATTATTCTGTATGAAGCAACATATAGGGTCCATTATTCTGTATGGCGCAATATATGAGGTCCATTATTCTGTTTGGAGGAATATCTGGGGCCCATTTTTCTGTATGGAGCATTTTATCAGGTCCATTATACTGTATGGAGCAATATATGGGGTCCATTATTCTGTATGGAGCAATATATGGGTCCATTATGCTGTATAGAGCAATATATGGAGTCCATTATTCTGTATGGAGCAAAATATGGGGTCCATTATTCTGTATGGAGGAATACATGGGTCCATTACTCTGTATGGAGAAATATATGGGGTTCATTATTCTGTATGGAGCAATATATGGGGTCCATTATTCTGTATAGAACCTTATATGGGGTCCAATATTCTGTATGGAGCAATATATGGGTCCGTTATTCTGTATGGAGCATTATATGGGGCCCATTATTCTGTATAGAGCAATATGTGGAGTCCATTATTCTGTATGGAGCTTTATATGGGGTCATTTATTCTGTATGGATCAATATATGGGGTCCATTATTCTGTATGGAGCAATATATGGGGTCCATTAGTCTGTATGGTTCAATATATGGGTCCATTATTCTTAATGGAGCATTATATGGGGCCCATTATTCTGTATGGAGCAATATATGGAGTCCATTATTCTGTATAGAGCAATACATAGGGTCTATTATTCTGTGTGGAGCATTATATGGGGCCCATTATTCTATATGAAGCAATATATGGGGTCCACTATTCTGCATGGAGCAATATATGGGGTCCATTATTCTGTATGGAGCAATATATGGGACCCATTATTCGGCATGAAGCAATATATGGGGTCCATTATTCAGTATGGAGCAATATATGGGATCCATTAATCTGTATGGAGCAATATATGGGTCTATTATTCTGTATGAAACATTATATGGGGTCCATTATTCAGTATGAAGAGATATATGGGATCCATTCTGTATGGAGCACTATATGATGCCCATTATTCTGTTTGGAGCAATATATGGGGTCCACTGTTCTGCATGGAGCAATATATGGGGTCCATTATTCAGTATGGAGCAATATATGGGGTCTATTATTCAGTATGGAGCAATATATGGGGTCCATAATTCTGTATAGAGCAATATACGGGGTCTATTATTCTGTATGGAGCATTATATGGGATCCATTAGTATGTATGAAGCGATATATGGGATTCATTCTGTAAGGAGCATTGCATGAGGTCCATTATTCTATTTGGAGCAATATATAGGGTCCACTATTCTGCATGGAGCAATATATGGGGTCCATTTTTCTGTATGGACCAATATATGGGACCCATTTTTCTGTATGGAGCAATATATGGGGTCTATTATTCTGTATTGAGCAATATATGGGGTCCAGTATTCTGTATGAAGCAATATATGGGGTCCAATATTGTGTATGGAGAAATATATGGGGTCCATTGTTCTGGATAGAGCATTATATGGGGTACATTATTCTGTATGGAGGAATATATGGGTCCATTATTCTACATCGAACATTATATGGGGCCCAATATTCTGTATGGAGCAATATATGGGGTCCATTATTCTGTATGGAGCAATATATGGGTCCCTTATTCTGTATGGAGCAATATATTGGGTCCATTAATCTGAATGGAGCAATATATGGGTCCATTATTCTGTATGGTGTATTATATGGGGCCCATTATTCTGTAGGGAGCAATATATTGGGTCCTTTATTCTGTATGGAGCAATACATTGGGTCCTTTATTCTGTATGGAGCTATATATGGGTCTAATTTTCTGTATGGAGCATTATATGGGGTCCATTATTCTGTATGGATCAATATATGGGGTCCATTATTCTGTACAGAGCATTATATGGGGTCCATTATTCGGTATGGAGCAATATATGGGGTCCATTATTCTGCATGGAGCAATATATGGGGTACATTCTTCTGTATCGAGCATTATATAGGGCCCATTATTCTGTATGGAGCAATATCTGGGGTACATTATTCTGTATGGAGCAATATATGGGTCCATTATTCTGTATGGAGCATTATATCGGGCCCATTATTCTGTATGGAGCAATATATGGGTCCATTATTCTGTATGGAGCATTATGAGCCCCATTATTCTGTATGGAGCAATATATGGGGTCCATTATTATGTTTGAAGGAATATCTGGGGCCGATTATTCTGTATGGAGCATTGTATGAAGTCCATTATACTGTATGGAGCAATATATAGGGTCCATTATTCTGTATGGAGCAATATATGGGTCGATTATGCTGTATAGAGCAATAAAAATGGTTTATAATTTTGTATGGAGCTTTATATGGGGTCCATTATTCTTTTTGGAGCAATATATGGGGTTCATTACTCTGTATGGAGCAATACATGGGTCAATTACTCTGTATGGAGCAATATAAGGGGTCCATTATTCTGTATGGAGCAATACATGGGGTCCATTATTCTGTACAGAGCATTATATGGGGTCCATTATTCTGTATGGAGCAATATATGGGTCCATTATTCTTTATGGAGCATTATATGGGGTCATTTATTCTGTATTGAGCAATATATGGAGTCCATTATTCTGTATGGATCAATATATGGGGTCCATTAGTCTGTATGGAGCAATATATGGGTCCATTATTCTTTATAGATCATTATATGGGGTCCATTATTCTGTATGGAGCAATATATGGGTTCCATTATTCTGTATAGAGCAATAAACAGGGTCTATTATTCTGTATGGAGCATTATATGGGGCCCATTATTCTGTATGAAGCAATATATGGGGTCCACTATTCTGTATGGATCAATATATGGGGTCCATTATTCTGTATGGAGCAATATACGGGACTCAATATTCTGTATGGAGCAATATATAGGGTCCATTATTCTGTATGGAGCAATATATGGGGTCCATTATTCTGTATGGAGCAATACATGGGTCCATTACTCTGTATGGAGAAATATATGGGGTTCATTATTCTGTATGGAGCAATATATCGGGTCCATTATTCTGTATAGAGCCTTATATGGGGTACAATATTCTGTATGGAGCAATATATGGGTTCATTATTCTGTATGGAGCATTATATGGGGCCCATTATTCTGTATAGAGCAACATATGGAGTCCATTATTATGTATGGAGCAATATATGGGGTCCATTATTCTGTATGGAGCAATATACGGAACCCATTATTCTGTATGGAGCAATATATGGGGTCCATTATTCTGTATAGAGCAATATATGGGGTCCATTATTCTGTATGGAGAAATATATGGGGTCCATTATTCTTTATGGAGCATTATATGGGGCCCATTATTCCGTATGGACCATTATATGGGGCCCATTATTCTGTATTGAGCATTGCTTGGAGCTTATAATTCTGTATGGAGCATAATATGGGGTCCATTATTCTGTACGGGGCATTATATGGGGTCCATTATTCTGTATGGAGCAATATTTGGGGTCCATTATTCTCTATGAAGCAATATATGGGGTCCATTATTCGGTAAGGAGAATTATATGGGATCCATTATTCTGCATGAGCGATATATGGGATCCATTCTGTATGGAGCATTATATGAGGCCCATTATTCTGTATTGAGCAATATATGGGGTCCACTATTCAGAATGGAGCAATATATTGGGTCCATTATTCTGTATGGAGCAATATATGGGGTTAATTATTCTGCCTAGAGCAATATATGGGGTGCATTATTTTGTTTCGAGCAATATATGTGTCCATTATTCTGCATCGAGCATTATATGGGGCCCAATATTCTGTATGGAGCAATATATGGGGTCCATTATTCTATATGGATCAATATATGGGTCCATTATTCTTTATTGAGCAATATATTGGGTCCATTATTCTGTATGGAGCAATATATGGGTCCATTATTCTGTAGGGTGTATTATATGGGGCCAATTATTCTGTATGGAGCATTTTATGAGGCCCGTTATTTTGTATGGAGCCCTAAAAGGGGCTCATTATTCTGTATGGAGCTTTATATGGCGTTCATTATTCTGTATGGAGCATTATATGGGTCCATTATACTGTATGGAGCATTATGAGGCCCATTATTCTGTATGAAGCAACATATAGGGTCCATTATTCTGTATGGAGCAATATATGGGGTCCATTATTCTGTTTGGAAGAATATCTGGGGCCCATTATTCTGTATGGAGCATTGTATGGAGTCCATTATACTATATGGAGCAATATATAGGGTCCATTATTCTGTATGGAGCAATATATGGGTCGAATATGCTGTATAGAGCAATAAAAATGGTTTATAATTTTGTATGGAGCATTATATGGGGTCCATTATTCTTTTTGGAGCAATATATGGGGTCCATTACTCTGTATGGAGCAATACATGGGTCAATTACTCTGTATGGAGCAATATATGGGTCCATTATTCTTTATGGAGCATTATATGGGGTCCATTATTCTGTATGGAGCAATATATGGGGTCCATTATTCTGTATAGAGCAATAAACAGGGTCTATTATTCTGCATGGAGCATTATATGGGGCCCATTATTCTGTATGAAGCAATATATGGGGTCCACTATTCTGTATGGAGCAATATATGGGGTCCATTATTCTGTATGGAGCAATATACGGGACTCATTATTCTGTATGGAGCAATATATGGGGTCCATTATTCTGTATGGAGCAATATATGGGGTCCATTATTCTGTATGGAGCAATATATGGGTCGAATATGCTGTATAGAGCAATAAAAATGGTTTATAATTTTGTATGGAGCATTATATGGGGTCCATTATTCTTTTTGGAGCAATATATGGGGTCCATTATTCTGTATGGAGCAATACATTGGTCAATTACTCTGTATGGAGAAATATATGGGGTCCATTATTCTGTATGGAGCAATATATGGGGTCCATTATTGTGTATAGAGCATTATATGGGGTCCATTATTCTGTATAGAGCAATATATGGGTCCATTATTCTGAATGGAGCATTATAAGGGGTCATTTATTCTGTATTGAGCAATATATGGAGTCCATTATTCTGTATGGAGCAATATATGGGGTCCATTAGTCTGTAATGAGCAATATGTGGGTCCATTATTCTTTATGGAGCATTATATGGGGTCCATTATTCTGTATGGAGCAATATATGGGGTCCATTATTCTGTATAGAGCAATAAACAGGGTCTATTATTCTGTATGGAGCAATATATGGGGCCCATTATTCTGTATGAAGCAATATATGGGGTCCACTATTCTGTATAGAGCAATATATGGGGTCCATTATTCTGTATGGAGCAATATACGGGATTCATTATTCTGTATGGAGCAATATATGGGGTCCATTATTCTGTATGGAGCAATATATGGGGTCCATTATTCTGTATGGAGCAATTTATGGGACCCATTATTCTGTATGGAGCAATACATGGGGTCCATTATTCTGTATGGAGCAATATATGGGACCCACAATTCTGTATGGAGCAATATATGGGTTCATTATTCTGTATGGAGCATTATATGGGGCCCATTATTCTGTATTGAGCATTACATGGGGCTCATTATTCTGTATGGAGCATTATATGGGGTCCATTATTCTGCATGGAGCATTATATGGGGTCCATTATGTTGAATGGAGCAATATATGGGGTCCATTATTCTGAATGGAGCAATATAGGGGGTCCATTATTCTGAATGGAGCAATATATGGGGTCCATTATTCTGTAAGGAGCAATATATCGGGTCCATTATTCTGTATAGAGCCTTATATGGGGTCCAATATTCTGTATGGAGCAATATATGGGTCCATTATTCTGTATGTAGCATTATATGGGGCCCATTATTCTGTATAGAGCAACATATGGAGTCCATTATTCTGTATGGAGCAATATATGGGGTCCATTATTCTGTTTGGAGCAATATACGGGACCCATTATTCTGTATGGAGCAATATATGGGGTCCATTGTTCTGTATAGAGCAATATATGGCGTCCATTATTCTGTATGGAGAAATATATGGGGTCCATTATTCTTTATGGAGCATTATATGGGGCCCATTATTCCGTGTGGACCATTATATGGGGCCCGTTATTCTGTATTGAGCATTGGATGGAGCTCATAATTCTGTATGGAGCATAATATGGGGTCCATTACTCTGTACGGAGCATTATATGGGGTCCATTATTCTGTATGGAGCAATATTTGGTGTCCATTATTCTGTATGAAGCAATATATGGGGTCCATTATTCGGTAAGGAGAATTATATGGGATTCATTATTCTGCATGAGCGATATATGGGATCCATTCTGTATGGAGCATTATATGAGGCCTTTATTATTCTGTATTGAGCAATATATGGGGTCAACTATTCAGAATGGAGCAATATATGGGGTCCATTATTCTGTATGGAGCAATATATGGGGTTAATTATTCTGCCTAGAGCAATATATGGGGTGCATTATTCTGTTTGGCGGAATATCTGGGGCCCATTATTCTGTATGGAGCATTGTATGGAGTCCATTATACTGTATGGAGCAATATATATCGTCCATTATTCTGTATGGAGCAATACATGGGTCGAATATGCTGTATAGAGCAATAAAAATGGTTTATAATTTTGTATGGAGCATTATATGGGGTCCATTATTCTTTTTGGAGCAATATATGGGGTCCATTACTCTGTATGGAGCAATACATGGGTCAATTACTCTGTATGGAGCAATATATGGGGTCCATTATTCTGTATGGAGCAATATATGGGGTCCATTATTCTGTATGAAGCAACATATACGGTTCATTATTCTGTATGGCGCAATATATGAGGTCCATTATTCTGTTTGGAGGAATATCTGGGGCCCATTATTCTGTATGGAGCGTTTTATGAGGTCCATTATACTGTATGGAGCAATATAAGGGGTCCATTATTCTGTATGGAGCAATATATGGGTCCATTATGCTGTATAGAGCAATATATGGAGTCCATTATTCTGTATGGAGCAAAATATGGGGTCCATTATTCTGTATGGAGCAATATGTGGAGTCCATTATTCTGTATGGAGCTTTATATGAGGTCATTTATTCTGTATGGATCAATATATGGGGTCCATTATTCTGTATGGAGCAATATATGGGGTCCATTAGTCTGTATGGAGCAATATATGGGGTCCATTATTCTGTATACAGCAATACATAGGGTCTAATATTCTGTGTGGATCATTATATGGGGCACATTATTCTATATGAAGCAATATATGGGGTCCACTATTCTGCATGGAGCAATATATGGGGTCCATTATTCTGTATGGAGCAATATATGGGACCCATTATTCGGCATGGAGCAATATATTGGGTCCATTATTCAGTATGGAGCAATAAATTATGGGGTCCATTATTCTGTATGGAGCAATATATGGGTCTGTTATTCTGTATGAAACATTATATGGGGTCCATTATTCTATATGAAGAGATATATGGGATCCATTCTGTATGGATCACTATATGAGGCCCATTATTCTGTTTGGAGCAATATATGGGGTCCACTGTTCTGCATGGAGCAATATATGGGGTCCATTATTCTGTATGGAGCAATATATGGGGTCCATTATTCTGTATAGAGCATTATATGGGGTCCATTATTCTGTATGGAGCAATATATGGGGTCTATTATTCAGTATGGAGCAATATATGGGGTCCATAATTCTGTATAAAGCAATATACGGGGTCTATTATTCTGTATGGAGCATTATATGGGATCCATTATTATGTATGAAGCGATATATGCGATTCATTCTGTAAGGAGCATTGCATGAGGCCCATTAGTCTATTTGGAGCAATATATAGGGTCCACTATTCTGCATGGAGCAATATATGGGGTCCATTTTTCTGTATGGACCAATATATGGGACCCATTTTTCTGTATGGAGCAATATATGGGGTCTATTATTCTGTATTGAGCAATATATGGGGTCCAGTATTCTGTATGAAGCAATATATGGGGTCCAATATTGTGTATGGAGAAATATATGGGGTCCATTGTTCTGGTAGAGCATTATATGGGGTCCATTATTCTGTATGGAACAATATATGGGTCCATTATTCTGCATCGAACATTATATGGGGCCCAATATTCTGTATGGAGCAATATATGGGGTCCATTATTCTGTATGGAACAATATATGGGTCCCTTATTCTGTATGGAGCAATATATTGGGTCCATTAATCTGAATGGAGCAATATATGGGTCCATTATTCTGTATGGTGTATTATATGGGGCCCATTATTCTGTATGGAGCAATATATTGGGTCCTTTATTCTGTATGGAGCTATATATGGGGTCCATTATTCTGCATGGAGCTATATATGGGTCTATTGTTCTGTATGGAGCATTATATGGGGTCCATTATTCTGTATGGAGCAATATATGGGGTCCATTATTCTGTACAGAGCATTATATGGGGTCCATTATTCGTCATGGAGCAATATATGGGTTCCATTATTCTGCATGGAGCAATATATGGGGTACATTATTCTGTATCGAGCATTATATAGGGCCCATTATTCTGTATGGAGCAATATCTGGGGTACATTATTCTCTATGGAGCAATATATGGGTCCATTATTCTGTATGGAGCATTATATAGGGCCCATTATTCTGTATGGAGCAATATATGGGTCCATTATTCTGTATGGAGCATTATGAGGCCCATTATTGTGTATGAAGCAACATATAGGGTCCATTATTCTGTATGGAGCAATATATGGGGTCCATTATTCTGTTTGGAGGAATATCTGGGGCCCATTATTCTGTATGGAGCATTGTATGGAGTCCATTATACTGTATGGAGCAATATATAGGGTCCATTATTCTGTATGGAGCAATATATGGGTCGATTATGCTGTTTAGAGCAATAAAAATGGTTTATAATTTTGTATGGAGCTTTATATGGGGTCCATTATTCTTTTTGGAGCAATATATGGGGTTCATTACTCTGTATGGAGCAATACATGGGTCAATTACTCTGTATGGAGCAATATATGGGTTCCATTATTCTGTATGGAGCAATATATGGGGTCCATTATTCTGTACAGAGCATTATATGGGGTCCATTATTCTGTATGGAGCAATATATGGGTCCATTATTCTTTATGGAGCATTATATGGGGTCATTTATTCTGTATTGAGCAATATATGGAGTCCATTATTCTGTATGGATCAATATATGGGGTCCATTAGTCTGTATGGAGCAATATATGGGTCCATTATTCTTTATAGATCATTATATGGGGTCCATTATTCTGTATGGAGCAATATATGGATTCCATTATTCTGTATAGAGCAATAAACAGGGTCTATTATTCTGTATGGAGCATTATATGGGGCCCATTATTCTGTATGAAGCAATATATGGGGTCCACTATTCTGTATGGAGCAATATATGGGGTCCATTATTCTGTATGGAGCAATATACGGGACCCATTATTCTGTATGGAGCAATATATGGGGTCCATTATTCTGTATGGAGCAATATATGGGGTCCATTATTCTGTATGGAGCAATTTATGGGACCGATTATTCTGTATGGAGCAATATATGGGGTCCATTATTCTGTATGGAGCAATATATGGGACCGATAATTCTGTATGGAGCAATATATGGGTTCATTATTCTGTATGGAGCATTATATGGGGCCCATTATTCTGTATTGAGCATTACATGGGGCTCATTATTCTGTATGGAGCATAATATGGGGTCCATTATTCTGTACGGAGCATTATATGGGGTCCATTATTCTGTATGAAGCAATATATGGGGTCCATTATTCGGTAAGGAGAATTATATGGGATCCATTATTCTGCATGAGCGATATATGGGATCCATTCTGTATGGAGCATTATATGAGGCCCATTATTCTGTATTGAGCAATATATGGGGTCCACTATTCAGAATGGAGCAATATATGGGGTCCATTGTTCTGTATGGAGCAATATATGGGGTTAATTATTCTGCCTAGAGCAATATATGGGGTGCACTATTTTGTATGGAGCAATATATGTGTACATTATTCTGCATCGAACATTATATGTGGCCCAATATTCTGTATGGAGCAATATATGGGGTCCATTATTCTATATGGATCAATATATGTGTCCATTATTCTTTATTGAGCAATATATTGGGTCCATTATTCTGTATGGAGCAATATATGGGTCCATTATTCTGTAGGGTGTATTATATGGGGCCCATTATTCTCTATGGAGCATTTTATGAGGCCCGTTATTTTGTATGGAGCAATAAAAGGGGCTCATTATTCTATATGGAGCATTACATGGGGCTCATTATTCTGTATGGAGCATTATATGGGTCCATTATTCTGTATGGAGCATTATGAGGCCCATTATTCTGTATGAAGCAACATATAGCGTCCATTATTCTGTTTGGAGGAATATCTGGGGCCCATTATTCTGTACGGAGCATTGTATGGAGTCCATTATACTGTATGGAGCAATATGTAGGGTCCATTATTCTGTATGGAGCAATATATGGGTCGAATATGCTGTATAGAGCAATAAAAATGGTTTATTTTTTTGTATGGAGCATTATATGGGGTCCATTATTCTTTTTGGAGCAATATATGGGGTCCATTACTCTGTATGGAGCAATACATGGGTCAATTACTCTGTATGGAGCAATATATGGGGTCCATTATTCTGTATGCAGCAATATATGGGGTCCATTATTCTGTATAGAGCAATATATGGGTCCATTATTCTGAATGGAGCATTATAAGGGGTCATTTATTCTGTATTGAGCAATATATGGAGTCCATTTTTCTGTATGGAGCAATATATGGGGTCCATTAGTCTGTATGGAGCAATATATGGGTCCATTATTCTTTATGGAGCATTATATGGGGTCCATTATTCTGTATGGAGCAATATATGGGGTCCAGTATTCTGTATAGAGCAATAAACAGGGTCTATTATTCAGTATGGAGCATTATATGGGGCCCAATATTCTGTATGAAGCAATATATGGGGTCCACTATTCTGTATGGAGCAATATATGGGGTCCATTATTCTGTATAGAGCAATATACGGGACCTATTATTCTCTATGGAGCAATATATGGGGTCCATTATTTTGTATGGTGCAATATATGGGGTCCATTATTCTGTATGGAGAAATTTATGGGACCCATTATTCTGTATGGAGCAATATATGGGGTCCATTATTCTGTATGGAGCAATATATGGGACCCATAATTCTGTATGGAGCAATATATGGGTTCATTATTCTGTATGGAGCATTATATGGAGCCCATTATTCTGTATTGAGTATTACATGGGGCTCATTATTCTGTATGGAGCATTATATGGGGTCCATTATTCTGCATGGAGCATTATATGGGGTCCATTATTCTGAATGGAGCAATATATGGGGTCCATTATTCTGTATGGAGCAATATATGGGTCCATTATTCTGTATGGAGCAATATATGGGGTCCATTATTCTGTATGGAGCAATATATGGTTCCATTTTTCTGTATGGAGCAATATATATTGGGTCCATTATTCTGTATGGAGTAATATTTCGGTCCATTATTCCATATGGACTATTATATGGGGCCCGTTATTCTGTATTGAGCATTGCTTGGAGCTCGTAATTCTGTATGGAGCATAATATGGGGTCCATTATTCTGTACGGAGCATTATATGGGGTCCATTATTCTGTATGGAGCAATATTTGGGGTCCATTATTCTGTATGAAGCAATATATGGGGTCCATTATTCGGTAAGGAGAATTATATGGGATCCATTATTCTGCATGAGCGATATATGGGATCCATTCTGTATGGAGCATTATATGAGGCCCATTATTCTGTATTGAGCAATATATGGGGTCCACTATTCAGAATGGAGCAATATATGGGGTCCATTATTCTGTATGGAGCAACATATGGGGATAATCATTCTGCCTAGAGCAATATATGGGGTGCATTATTTTGTATGGAGCAATATACGTGTCCATTATTCTGCATCGAGCATTATATGGGGCCCAATATTCTGTATGGAGCAATATATGGGGTCCATTATTCTATATGGATCAATATATGTGTCCATTATTCTTTATTGAGCAATATATTGGGTCCATTATTCTGTATGGAGCAATATATGGGTCCATTATTCTGTAGGGTGTATTATATGGGGCCCATTATTCTCTATGGAGCATTTTGTGAGGCCCGTTATTTTGTATGGAGCATTAGAAGGGGCTCATTATTCTGTATGGAGCATTATATGGCGTTCATTATTCTGTATGGAGCATTATATGGGTCCATTATTCTGTATGGAGCATTATGAGGCCCATTATTCTGTATGAAGCAACATATAGGGTCCATTATTCTGTATGGAGCAATATATGGGGTCCATTATTCTGTTTGGAGGAATATCTGGGGCCCATTATTCTGTATGGAGCATTGTATGGAGTCCATTATACTGTATGGAGCAATATATAGGGTCCATTATTCTGTATGGAGCAATATATGGGTCGAATATGCTGGATAGAGCAAGAAAAATGGTTTATAATTTTGTATGGAGCACTATATGGGGTCCATTATTCTTTTTGGAGCAATATATGGGGTCCATTACTCTGAATGGAGCAATACATAGGTCAGTTACTCTGTATGGAGCAATATATGGGGTCCATTATTCTGTATGGAGCAATATATGGGGTCCATTATTCTGTATAGAGCATTATATGGGGTCCATTATTCTGTATAGAGCAATATATGGGTCCATTATTCTGAATGGAGCATTATAAGGGGTCATTTCTTCTCTATTGAGCAATATATGGAGTCCATTATTCTGTATGGAGAAATATATGGGGTCCATTAGTCTGTATGGAGCAATATATGGGTCAATTATTCTTTATGGAGCATTATATGGGGTCCATTATTCTGTATGTAGCAATATATGGGGTCCATTATCCTGTATAGAGCAATAAACAGGGTCTATTATTCTGTATGGAGCATTATATGGGGCCCATTATTCTGTATGAAGCAATATATGGGGTCCACTATTCTGTATGGAGCAATATATGGGGTCCATTATTCTGTATGGAGCAATATACGGGATCCATTATTCTGTATGGAGCAATATATGGGGTCAATTATTCTGTATAGAGCAATATATGGGGTCCATTATTCTGTATGGAGAAATATATGGGGTCCATTATTCTTTATGGAGCATTATATGGGGCCCATTATTCCGTATGGACCATTATATGGGGCCCGTTATTCTGTGTTGAGCATTGCTTGGAGCTCACAATTCTGTATGGAGCATAATATGGGGTCCATTATTCTGTACGGAGCATTATATGGGGCCCATTATTCTGTATAGAGCAACATATGGAGTCCATTATTCTGTATGGAGCAATATATGGGGTCCATTATTCTGTATGGAGCAATATATGGGTCCATTATTCTGTAAGGAGCATTATATGGGGCCCATTATTCTGTATAGAGCAACATATGGAGTCCATTATTCTGTATGGAGCAATATATGGGGTCCATTATTCTGTATGGAGCAATATACTGGACCCATTATTCTGTATGGAGCAATATATGGGGTCCATTATTCTGTATAGAGCAATATATGGGGTCCATTATTCTGTATGGAGAAATATATGGGGTCCATTATTCTTTTTGGAGCATTATATGGGGCCCATTATTCCGTATGGACCATTATATGGGGCCCGTTGTTCTGTATTGAGCATTGCTTGGAGCTCATAATTCTGTATGGAGCATAATATGGGGTCCATTATTCTGTACGGAGCATTATATGGGGTCCATTATTCTGTATGGAGCAATATTTGGGGTCCATTATTCTGTATGAAGCAATATATGGGGTCCATTATTCAGTAAGGAGAATTATATGGGATCCATTATTCTGCATGAGCGATATATGGGATCCATTCTGTATGGAGCATTATATGAGGCCCATTATTCTGTATTGAGCAATATATGGGGTCCACTATTCAGAATGGAGCAATATATGGGGTCCATTATTCTGTATGGAGCAATATATGGGGTTAATTATTCTGCCTAGAGCAATATATGGGGTGCATTATTTTGTATGGAGCAATATATGTGTCCATTATTCTGCATCGAGCATTATATGGGGCCCAATATTCTGTATGGAGCAATATATGGGGTCCATTATTCTATATGGATCAATATATGTGTCCATTATTCTTTATTGAGCAATATATTGGGTCCATTATTCTGTATGGAGCAATATATGGGTCCATTATTCTGTAAGGTGTATTATATGGGGCCCATTATTCTCTATGGAGCATTTTATGAGGCCCGTTATTTTGTATGGAGCATTAAAAGGGGCTCATTATTCTGTATGGAGCATTATATGGCGTTCATTATTCTGTATGGAGCATTATATGGATCCATTATTCTGTATGGAGCATTATGAGGCCCATTATTCTGTATGAAGCAACATATAGGGTCCACTATTCTGTATGGAGCAATATATGGGGTCCATTTTTCTGTTTGGAGGAATATCTGGGGCCCATTATTCTGTATGGAGCATTGTATGGAGTCCATTATTCTGTTTGGAGGAATATCTGGGGCCCATTATTCTGTATGGAGCATTGTATGGAGTCCATTATACTGTATGGACCAATATTTAGGGTCCATTATTCTGTATGGAGCAATATATGGGTCGAATATGCTGTATAGAGCAATAAAAATGGTTTATAATTTTGTATGGAGCATTATATGGGGTCCATTATTCTTTTTGGAGCAATATATGGGATGCATTACTCTGAATGGAGCAATACATGGGTCAATTACTCTGTATGGAGCAATATATGGGGTCCATTATTCTGTATGGAGCAATATATGGGGTCCATTATTCTGTATAGAGCATTATATGGGGTCCATTATTCTGTATAGAGCAATATATGGGTCCATTATTCTAAATGGAGCATTATAAGGGGTCATTATTCTGTATTGAGCAATATATGGGGTCCATTAGTCTGTATGGAGCAATATATGGGTCCATTATTCTTTATGGAGCATTATATGGGGTCCATTATTCTGTATGGAGCAATATATGGGGTCCATTATTCTGTATAGAGCAATAAACAGGGTCTATTATTCTGTATGGAGCATTATATGGGGCCCATTATTCTGTATGAAGCAATATATGGGGTCCACTATTCTGTATGGAGCAATATACGGGACCCATTATTCTGTATGGAGCAATATATGGGGTCCATTATTCTGTATAGAGCAATATATGGGGTCCATTATTCTGTATGGAGAAATATATGGGGTCCATTATTCTGTATGGAGAAATATATGGGGTCCATTATTCTTTATGGAGCATTATATGGGGCCCATTATTCCGTATGGACCATTTTATGGGGACCGTTATTCTGTATTGAGCATTGCTTGGAGCTCATAATTCTGTATGGAGCATAATATGGGGTCCATTATTCTGTACGGAGCATTATATGGGGTCCATTATTCTGTATGGAGCAATATTTGGGGTCCATTATTCTGTATGGAGCAATATATGGGGTCCATTATTCTGTATGGAGCAATATATGGGTCCATTATTCTGTATGGAGCATTATATGGGGCCCATTATTCTGTATAGAGCAACATATGGAGTCCATTATTCTGTATGGAGCAATATATGGGGTCCATTATTCTGTATGGAGCAATATACTGGACCCATTATTCTGTATGGAGCAATATATGGGGTCCATTATTCTGTATAGAGCAATATATGGGGTCCATTATTCTGTATGGAGAAATATATGGGGTCCATTATTCTTTATGGAGCATTATATGGGGCCCATTATTCCGTATGGACCATTATATGGGGCCCGTTATTCTGTATTGAGCATTGCTTGGAGCTCATAATTCTGTATGGAGCATAATATGGGGTCCATTATTCTGTACGGAGCATTATATGGGGTCCATTATTCTGTATGGAGCAATATTTGGGGTCCATTATTCTGTATGGAGCAATATATGGGGTCCATTATTCTGTATGGAGCAATATATGGGTCCATTATTCTGTATGGAGCATTATATGGGGCCCATTATTCTGTATAGAGCAACATATGGAGTCCATTATTCTGTATGGAGCAATATATGGGGTCCATTATTCTGTATGGAGCAATATACTGGACCCATTATTCTGTATGGAGCAATATATGGGGTCCATTATTCTGTATAGAGCAATATATGGGGTCCATTATTCTGTATGGAGAAATATATGGGGTCCATTATTCTTTATGGAGCATTATATGGGGCCCATTATTCCGTATGGACCATTATATGGGGCCCGTTATTCTGTATTGAGCATTGCTTGGAGCTCATAATTCTGTATGGAGCATAATATGGGGTCCATTATTCTGTATGGAGCAATATATGGGGTCCATTATTCTGTATAGAGCATTATATGGGGTCCATTATTCTGTATAGAGCAATATATGGGTCCATTATTCTAAATGGAGCATTATAACGGGTCATTATTCTGTATTGAGCAATATATGGGGTCCATTAGTCTGTATGGAGCAATATATGGGTCCATTATTCTTTATGGAGCATTATATGGGGTCCATTATTCTGTATGGAGCAATATATGGGGTCCATTATTCTGTATAGAGCAATAAACAGGGTCTATTATTCTGTATGGAGCATTATATGGGGCCCATTATTCTGTATGAAGCAATATATGGGGTCCACTATTCTGTATGGAGCAATATACGGGACCCATTATTCTGTATGGAGCAATATATGGGGTCCATTATTCTGTATAGAGCAATATATGGGGTCCATTATTCTGTATGGAGAAATATATGGGGTCCATTATTCTGTATGGAGAAATATATGGGGTCCATTATTCTTTATGGAGCATTATATGGGGCCCATTATTCCGTATGGACCATTTTATGGGGACCGTTATTCTGTATTGAGCATTGCTTGGAGCTCATAATTCTGTATGGAGCATAATATGGGGTCCATTATTCTGTACGGAGCATTATATGGGGTCCATTATTCTGTATGGAGCAATATTTGGGGTCCATTATTCTGTATGAAGCAATATATGGGGTCCATTATTCGGTAAGGAGAATTATATGGGATCCATTATTCTGCATGAGCGATATATGGGATCCATTCTGTATGGAGCATTATATGAGGCCCATTATTCTGTATTGAGCAATATATGGGGTCCACTATTCAGAATGGAGCAATATATGGGGTCCATTATTCTGTATGGAGCAACATATGGGGATAATTATTCTGCCTAGAGCAATATATGGGGTGCATTATTTTGTATGGAGCAATATATGTGTCCATTATTCTGCATCGAGCATTATATGGGGCCCAATATTCTGTATGGAGCAATATATGGGGTCCATTATTCTATATGGACCAATATATGTGTCCATTATTCTTTATTGAGCAATATATTGGGTCCATTATTCTGTATGGAGCAATATATGGGTCCATTATTCTGTAGGGTGTATTATATGGGGCCAATTATTCTCTATGGAGCATTTTACGAGGCCCGTTATTTTGTATGGAGCATTAAAAGGGGCTCATTATTCTGTATGGAGCATTATATGGCGTTCATTATTCTGTATGGAGCATTATATGGGTCCATTATTCTGTATGGAGCATTATGAGGCCCATTATTCTGTATGAAGCAACATATAGGGTCCATTATTCTGTATGGAGCAATATATGGGGTCCATTATTCTGTTTGGAGGAATATCTGGTTCCCATTATTCTGTATGGAGCATTGTATGGAGTCCATTATACTGTATGGAGCAATATATAGGGTCCATTATTCTGTATGGAGCAATATATGGGTCGAATATGCTGTATAGAGCAATAAAAATGATTTATAATTTTGTATGGAGCATTATATGGGGTCCATTATTCTTTTTGGAGCAATATATGGGGTCCATTATTCTGTATGGAGCAATACATGGGTCAATTACTCTGTATGGAGCAATATATGGGGTCCATTATTCTGTATGGAGCAATATATGGGGTCCATTATTCTGTATAGAGCATTATATGGGGTCCATTATTCTGTATAGAGCAATATATGGGTCCATTATTCTGAATGGAGCATTATAAGGGGTCATTTATTCTGTATTGAGCAATATATGGAGTCCATTATTCTGTATGGAGCAATATATGGGGTCCATTAGTCTGTATGGAGCAATATATGGGTCCATTATTCTTTATGGAGCATTATATGGGGTCCATTATTCTGTATGGAGCAATATATGGGGTCCATTATTCTGTATAGAGCAATAAACAGGGTCTATTATTCTGTATGGAGCATTATATGGGGCCCATTATTCTGTATGAAGCAATATATGGGGTCCACTATTCTGTATGGAGCAATATATGGGGTCCATTATTCTGTATGGAGCAATATACGGGACCCATTATTCTGTATGGAGCAATATATGGGGTCCATTATTCTGTATAGAGCAATATATGGGGTCCATTATTCTGTATGGAGAAATATATGTGGTCCATTATTCTTTATGGAGCATTATATGGGGCCCATTATTCCGTATGGACCATTATATGGGGCCCGTTATTCTGTATTGAGCATTGCGTGGAGCTCATAATTCTGTATGGAGCATAATATGGGGTCCATTATTCTGTACGGAGCATTATATGGGGCCCATTATTCTGTATAGAGCAACATATGGAGTCCATTATTCTGTATGGAGCAATATATGGGGTCCATTATTCTGTATGGAGCAATATATGGGTCCATTATTCTGTATGGAGCATTATATGGGGCCCATTATTCTGTATAGAGCAACATATGGAGTCCATTATTCTGTATGGAGCAATATATGGGGTCCATTATTCTGTATGGAGCAATATACTGGACCCATTATTCTGTATGGAGCAATATATGGGGTCCATTATTCTGTATAGAGCAATATATGGGGTCCATTATTCTGTATGGAGAAATATATGGGGTCCATTATTCTTTATGGAGCATTATATGGGGCCCATTATTCCGTATGGACCATTATATGGGGCCCGTTATTCTGTATTGAGCATTGCTTGGAGCTCATAATTCTGTATGGAGCATAATATGGGGTCCATTATTCTGTACGGAGCATTATATGGGGTCCATTATTCTGTATGGAGCAATATTTGGGGTCCATTATTCTGTATTGAGCAATATATGAGGTCCATTATTCGGTAAGGAGAATTATATGGGATCCATTATTCTGCATGAGCGATATATGGGATCCATTCTGTATGGAGCATTATATGAGGCCCATTATTCTGTATTGAGCAATATATGGGGTCCACTATTCAGAATGGAGCAATATATGGGGTCCATTATTCTGTATGGAGCAATATATGGGGTTAATTATTCTGCCTAGAGCAATGTATGGGGTGCATTATTTTGTATGGAGCAATATATTTGTCCATTATTCTGCATCGAGCAATATATTGGGCCCAATATTCTGTATTTAGCAATATATGGGTTCCATTATTCTATATGGATCAATATATGTGTCCATTATTCTTTATTGAGCAATATATTGGGTCCATTATTCTGTATGGAGCAATATATGGGTCCATTATTCTGTAGGGTGTATTATATGGGGCCCATTATTCTCTATGGAGCATTTTATGAGGCCCGTTATTTTCTATGGAGCATTAAAAGGGGATCATTATTCTGTATGGAGCATTACATGGCGTTCATTATTCTGTATGGAGCATTATATGGGTCCATAATTCTGTATGGAGCATTATGAGGCCCATTATTCTGTATGAAGCAACATATAGGGTCCATTATTCTGTATGGAGCAATATATGGGGTCCATTATTCTGTTTGGAGGAATATCTGGGGCCCATTATTCTGTATGGAGCATTGTATGGAGTCCATTATACTGTATGGAGCAATATGTAGGGTCGATTATTCTGTATGGAGCAATATATGGGTCGAATATGCTGTATAGAGCAATAAAAATGGTTTATAATTTTGTATGGAGCATTATATCGGGTCCTTTATTCTTTTGGAGCAATATATGGGGTCCATAACTCTGTATGCAGCAATACATGGGTCAATTACTCTGTATGGAGCAATATATGGGGTCCATTATTCTGTATAGAGCATTATATGGGGTCCATTATTCTGTATTGAGCAATATATGGGTCCATTATTCTGAATGGAGCATTATAAGGGGTCATTTATTCTGTATTGAGCAATATATGGAGTCCATTATTCTGTATGGAGCAATATATGGGGTCCATTAGTCTGTATGGAGCAATATATGAGTCCATTATTCTTTATGGAGCATTATATGGGGTCCATTATTCTGTATGGAGCAATATATGGGGTCCATTATTCTGTATAGAGCAATAAACAGGGTCTATTATTCTGTATGGAGCATTATATATGGCCCATTATTTTGTATGAAGCAATATATGGGGTCCACTATTCTGTATGGAGCAATATATGGGGTCCATTATTCTGTATGGAGCAATATACGGGACCCATTATTCTGAATGGAGCAATATATGGGGTCCATTATTCTGTATAGAGCAATATATGGGGTCCATTATTCTGTATGGAGAAATATATGGGGTCCATTATTCTTTATGGAGCATTATATGGGACCCATTATTCCGTATGGACCATTATATGGGGCCCGTTATTCTGTATTGAGCATTGCTTGGAGCTCATAATTCTGTATGGAGCATAATATGGGGTCCATTATTCTGTACGGAGCATTATATGGGGTTCTTTATTCTGTATGGAGCAATATTTGGGGTCCATTATTCTGTATGAAGCAATATATGGGGTCCATTATTCGGTAAGGAGAATTATATGGGATCCATTATTCTGCATGAGCGATATATGGGATCCATTCTGCATGGAGCATTATATGAGGCCCATTATTCTGTATTGAGCAATATATGGGGTCCACTATTCAGAATGGAGCAATATATGGGGTCCATTATTCTGCATGGAGCAATATATGGGGTTAATCATTCTGCCTAGAGCAATATATGGGGTGCATTATTTTGTATGGAGCAATATATGTGTACATTATTCTGCATCGAGCATTATATGGGGCCCAATATTCCGTATAGAGCAATATATTGGGTCCATTATTCTATATGGATCAATATATGTGTCCATTATTCTTTATTGAGCAATATATTGGGTCCATTATTCTGTATGGAGCAATATATGGGTCCATTATTCTTTATGGTGTATTATATGTGGCCCATTATTCTCTATGGAGCATTTTATGAGGCCCGTTATTTTGTATGGAGCATTAAAAGGGGCTCATTATTCTGTATGGAGCATTATATGGCGTTCATTATTCTGTATGGAGCATTATATGGGTCCATTATTCTGTATGGAGCATTATGAGGCCCATTATTCTGTATGAAGCAACATATAGGGTCCATTATTGTGTATGGAGCAATAAATGGGGTCCATTATTCTGTTTGGAGGAATTTCTGGGGCCCATTATTCAGTATGGAGCATTGTATGGAGTCCATTATACTGTATGGAGCAATATATAGGGTCCATTATTCTGTATGGAGCAATATATGGGTCGAATATGCTGAATAGAGCAATAAAAATGGTTTATAATTTTGTATGGAGCATTATATGGGGTCCATTATTCTTTTTGGAGCAATATATGGGGTCCATTATTCTGTATAGAGCAATATATGGGTCCATTATTCTGAATGGAGCATTATAAGGGGTCATTTATTCTGTATTGAGCAATATATGGAGTCCATTATTGTGTATGGAGCAATATATGGGGTCCATTAGTCTGTATGGAGCAATATATGGGTCCATTATTCTTTATGGAGCATTATATGGGGTCCATTATTCTGTATGGAGAAATATATGGGGTCCATTATTCTGTATAGAGCAATAAACAGGGTCTATTGTTCTGTATGGAGCGTTATATGGGGCCCATTATTCTGTATAAAGCAATATATGGGGTCCACTATTCTGTATGGAGCAATATATGGCGTTCATTATTCTGTATGGAGCAATATACGGGACCTATTACTCTCTATGGAGCAATATATGGGGTCCATTATTTTGTATGGAGCAATATATGGGGTCCATAATTCTGTATGGAGCAATTTATGGGACCCATTATTCTGTATGGAGCAATATATGGGGTCCATTATTCTGTATGGAGCAATATATGGGACCCATAATTCTGTATGAAGTAATATATGGGTTCATTATTCTGTATGGAGCATTATATGGGGCCCATTATTCTGTATTGAGCATTACATGGGGCTCATTATTCTGTATGGAGCATTATATGGGGCCCATTATTCTGTATTGAGCATTACATGGTGCTCATTATTCTGTATGGAGCATTATATGGGGTCCATTATTCTGCATGGAGCATTATATGTGGTCCATTATTCTGAATGGAGCAATATATGGGGTCCATTATTCTGTATGGAGCAATATATGGGTCTATTATTCTGTATGGAGCAATATATGGGGTCCATTATTCTGTATGGAGCAATATATGGGTCCATTTTTCTGTATGGAGCAATATATGGGGTCCATTATTCTGTATGGAGTAATATTTCGGTCCATTATTCTGTATGGAGCATTATGAGGCCCATTATTCTGTATGAAGCAACATATAGGGTCCATTATTCTGTGTGGCGCAATATATGAGGTCCATTATTCTGTTTGGAAGAATATCTGGGGCCCATTATTCTGTATGGAACATTTTATGAGGTCCATTATACTGTATGCAGTAATATATGGGGTCAATTATTCTGTATGGAGCAATATATGGGTCCATTATGCTGCATAGAGCAATATATGGAGTCCATTATTCTGTATGGAGCAAAATATGGGGTCCATTATTCTGTATGGAGCAATACATGGGTCCATTAATCTGTATGGAGAAATATATGGGGTTCATTATTCTGTATGGAGCAATATATGGGGTCCATTATTCTGTATGGAGCAATATATGGGGTCCATTATTATGTATGGAGCAATATACGGGACCCATTATTCTGTATGGAGCAATATCTGGGGTCCATTATTCTGTATAGAGCAATATATGGGGTCCATTATTCTGTATGGAGAAATATATGGGGTCCATTATTCTTTATGGAGCATTATATGGGGCCCATTATTCTGTATGGACCATTATATGGGGCCCGTTATTCTGTATTGAGCATTGCTTGGAGCTCATAATTCTGTATGGAGCATAATATGGGGTCCATTATTCTGTACGGAGCATTATATGGGGTCCATTATTCTGTATGGAGCAATATTTGGGGTCCATTATTCTGTATGAAGCAATATATGGGGTCCATTATTCGGTAAGGAGAATTATATGGGATCCATTATTCTGCATGAGCGATATATGGGATCCATTCTGTATGGAGCATTATATGAGGCCCATTATTCTGTATTGAGCAATATATGGGGTCCACTATTCAGAATGGAGCAATATATGGGGTCCATTATTCTGTATGGAGCAATATATGCAGTTAACTATTCTGCCTAGAGCAATATATGGGGTGCATTATTTTGTATGGAGCAATATATGTGTACATTATTCTGCATCGAGCATTATATGGGGCCCAATATTCTGTATGGAGCAATATATGGGGTCCATTATGCTATATGGATCAATATATGTGTCCATTATTCTTTATTGAGCAATATATTGGGTCCATTATTATGTATGGAGCAATATATGGGTCCATTATTCTGTAGGGTGTATTATATGTGGCCCATTATTCTCTATGGAGCATTTTATGAGGCCCGTTATTTTGTATGGAGCATTAAAAGGGGCTCATTATTCTGTATGGAGCATTATATGGCGTTCATTATTCTGTATGGAGCATTATATGAGTCCATTATTTTGTATGGAGCATTATGAGGCCCATTATTCTGTATGAAGCAACATATAGGGTCCATTATTGTGTATGGAGCAATATATGGGGTCCATTATTCTGTTTGGAGGAATATCTGGGGCCCATTATTCTGTATGGAGCATTGTTTGGAGTCCATTATACTGTATGGAGCAATATATAGGGTCCATTATTCTGTATGGAGCAATATATGGGTCAAATATGCTGTATAGAGCAATAAAAATGGTTTATAATTTTGTATGGAGCATTATATGGGGTCCAGTATTCTTTTTGGAGCAATATATGGGGTCCATTACTCTGTATGGAGCAATACATGGGTCAATTACTCTGTATGGAGCAATATATGGGGTCCATTATTCTGTATGGAGCAATATATGGGGTCCATTATTCTGTATAGAGCATTATATGGGGTCCATTATTCTATATAGAGCAATATATGGGTCCATTATTCTGAATGGAGCATTATAAGGGGTCATTTATTCTGTATTGAGCAATATATGGAGTCCATTATTCTGTATGGAGCAATATATGGGGTCCATTAGTCTGCATGGAGCAATATATGGGTCCATTATTCTTTATGGAGCATTATATGGGGTCCATTATTCTGTATGGAGCAATATATGGGGTCCATTATTCTGTATAGAGCAATAAACAGGGTCTATTGTTCTGTATGGAGCGTTATATGGGGCCCATTATTCTGTATGAAGCAATATATGGGGTCCACTATTCTGTATGGAGCAATATATGGGGTCCATTATTCTGTATGGAGCAATATACGGGACCTATTATTCACTATGGAGCAATATATGGGATCCATTATTTTGTATGGAGCAATATATGGGGTCCATTATTCTGTATGGAGCAATTTATGGGACCCATTATTCTGTATGGAGCAATATATGGGGTCCATTATTCTGTATGGAGCAATATATGGGACCCATAATTCTGTATGGAGCAATATATGGGTTCATTATTCTGTATGGAGCATTATATGGGGCCCATTATTCTGTATTGAGCATTACATGGGGCTCATTATTCTGTATGGAGCATTATATGGGGCCCATTATTCTGTATTGAGCATTACATGGGGCTCATTATTCTGTATGGAGCATTATATGGGGTCCATTATTCTGCATGGAGCATTATATGTGGTCCATTATTCTGAATGGTGCAATATATGGTGTCCATTATTCTGTATGGAGCAATATATGGGTCCATTATTCTGTATGGAGCAATATATGTGGTCCATTATTCTGTATGGAGCAATATATGGGTCCATTTTTCTGTATGGAGGAATATATGGGGTCCATTATTCTGTATGGAGTAATATTTCGGTCCATTATTCTATATGGAGCATTATGAGGCCAATTATTCTGTATGAAGCAACATATAGGGTCCATTATTCTGTGTGGCGCAATATATGAGGTCCATTATTCTGTTTGGAGGAATATCTGGGGCCCATTATTCTGTATGGAAGATTTTATGAGGTCCATTTTACTGTATGGAGCAATATATGGGGTCCATTATTCTGTATGGAGCAATATATGGGTCCATTATGCTGTATAGAGCAATATATGGAGTCCATTATTCTGTATGGAGCAAAATATGGGGTCCATTATTCTGTATGGAGCAATACATGGGTCCATTACGCTGTATGGAGAAATATATGGGGTTCATTATTCTGTATGGAGCAATATATGGGGTCCATTATTCTGTATAGAGCCTTATATGGGGTCCAATATTCTGTATGGAGCATTATATGGGGTCATTTATTCAGTATGGATCAATATATGGGGTCCATTATTCTGTATGGAGCAATATATGGGGTCCATTAGTCTGTATGGGGCAATATATGGGTCCATTATTCTTTATGGAGCATTATATGGGGCCCATTATTCTGTATAGAGCAATACATAGGGTCTATTATTCTGTGTGGAGCATTATATGGGGCCCATTATTCTATATGAAGCAATATATGGGGTCCACTATTCTGCATGGAGCAATATATGGGGTCCATTATTCTGTATGGAGCAATATATGGGACCCATTATTCGGCATGGAGCAATATATGGGGTCCATTATTCAGTATGGAGCAATATATGGGGTCCATTATTCTGAATGGAGCAATATATGGGTCTATTATTCTGTATGAAACATTATATGGGGTCCATTATTCTGTATGAAGAGATATATAGGATCCATTCTGTATGGAGCACTATATGAGGCCCATTATTCTGTTTGGAGCAATATATGGGGTCCACTGTTCTGCATGGAGCAATATATGGGGTCCATTATTCTGTATGGAGCAATATATGGGGTCCTTTATTCTGTATAGAGCATTATATGGGGTCCATTATTCTGTATGGAGCAATATATGGTGTCTATTATTCAGTATGGAGCAATATATGGGGTCCATAATTCTGTATAGAGCAATATACGGGGTCTATTATTCTGTATGGAGCATTATATGGGATCCATTATTATGTATGAAGCGATATATGGGATTCATTCTGTAAGGAGCATTGCATGAGGCCCATTATTCTATTTGGAGCATATATAGGGTTCACTATTCTACATGGAGCAATATATGGGGTCCATTTTTCTGTATGGACCAATATATGGGAACCATTTTTCTGTATGGAGCAATATATGGGGTCTATTATTCTGTATTGAGCAATATATGGGGTCCAGTATTCTGTATGAAGCAATATATTGGGTCCAATATTGTGTATGGAGAAATATATGAGGTCCATTGTTCTGGATAGAGCATTATATGGGGTACATTATTCTGTATGGAGCAATATATGGGTCCATTATTCTGCATCGAACATTATATGGGGCCCAATATTCTTTATGGAGCAATATATGCGGTCCATTATTCTGTATGGAGCAATATATGGGTCCCTTATTCTGTATGGAGCAATATATTGGGTCCATTAATCTGAATGGAGCAATATATGGGTCCATTATTCTGTATGGTGTATTATATGGGGCCCATTATTCTGTATGGAGCAATATATTGGGTCCTTTATTCTGCATGGAGCTATATATGGGTCTATTGTTCTGTATGGAGCATTATATGGGGTCCATTATTCTGTATGGAACAATATATGGGGTCCATTGTTCTGTACAGATCATTATATGGGGTCCATTATTCGGTATAGAGCAATATATGGGGTCCATTATTCTGCATGGAGCAATATATGGGGTACATTATTCTGTATCGAGCATTATATAGGGCCCATTATTCTGTATGGAGCAATATCTGGGGTACATTATTCTGTATGGAGCAATATATGGGTCCATTATTCTGTATGGAACATTATATCGGGCCCATTATTCTGTATGGAGCAATATATGGGTCCATTATTCTGTATGGAGCATTATGAGGCCCATTATTCTGTATGAAGCAACATATAGGGTCCATTATTCTGTATGGAGCAATATATGGGGTCCATTATTCTGTTTGGAGGAATATCTGGGGCCCATTATTCTGTATGGATCATTGCATGGAGTCCATTATACTGTATGGAGCAATATATACGGTCCATTATTCTGTATGGAGCAATATATGGGTCGATTATGCTGTATAGAGCAATAAAAATGGTTTATAATTTTGTATGGAGCTTTATATGGGGTCCATTATTCTTTTTGGAGCAATATATGGGGTTCATTACTCTGTATGGAGCAATACATGGGTCAATTACTCTGTATGGAGCAATATATGGGGTCCATTATTCTGTATGGAGCAATATATGGGGTCCATTATTCTGTACAGAGCATTATATGCGGTCCATTAATCTGTATGGAGCAATATATGGGTCCATTATTCTTTATGGAGCATTATATGGGGTCATTTATTCTGTATTGAGCAATTTATGGAGTCCATTATTCTGTATGGATCAATATATGGGGTCCATTAGTCTGTATGGAGCAATATATGGGTCCATTATTCTTTATAGATCATTATATGGGGTCCATTATTCTGTATGGAGCAATATGTGGGTTCCATTATTCTGTATAGAGCAATAAACAGGGTCTATTATTCTGTATGGAGCATTATATGGGGCCCATTATTCTGTATGAAGCAATATATGGGGTCCACTATTCTGTATGCAGCAATATATGGGGTCCATTATTCTGTATGGAGCAATATACGGGACCCATTATTCTGTATGGAGCAATATATGGGGTCCATTATTCTGTATGGAGCAATATATGGGGTCCATTATTCTGTATGGAGCAATTTATGGGACCCATTATTCTGTATGGAGCAATATATGGGGTCCATTATTCTGTATGGAGCAATATATGGGACCCATAATTCTGTATGGAGCAATATATGGGTTCATTATTCTGTATGGAGCATTATATGGGGCCCATTATTCTGTATTGAGCAATATATGGGGTCCATTATTCTGTATGGAGCAATATATGGGTCCATTATTCTGTATGGAGCAATATATGTGGTCCATTATTCTGTATGGAGCAATATATGGGTCCATTTTTCTGTATGGAGCAATATATGGGGTCCATTATATTGTATGGAGTAATATTTTGGTCCATTATTCTGTATGGAGCATTATGAGGCCCATTATTCTGTATGAAGCAACATATAGGGTCAATTATTCAGTATGGAGCAATATATGAGGTCCATTATTCTGTTTGGAGGAATATCTGGGGCCCATTATTCTGTATGGAGCATTTTATGAGGTCCATTATACTGTATGGAGCAACATATGGGGTCCATTATTCTGTATGGAGCAATATATGGGTCCATTATGCTGTATAGAGCAATATATGGAGTCCATTATTCTGTATGGAGCTTTCTATGGGGTCGTTTATTCTGTATGGAGCAATATATGGTGTCCATTATTCTGTATGGAGCAATACATGGGTCCATTACTCTGTATGGAGAAATATATGGGGTTCATTATTCTGTATGGAGCAATATATCGGGTCCATTATTCTGTATAGAGCCTTATATGGGGTCCAATATTCTGTATGGAGCAATATATGGGTCCATTATTCTGTATGGAGCAATATATTGGGTCCATTAATCTGAATGGAGCAATATATGGGTCCATTATTCTGTATGGTGTATTATATGGGGCCCATTATTCTGTATGGAGCAATATATTGGGTCCTTTATTCTGCATGGAGCTATATATGGGTCTATTGTTCTGTATGGAGCATTATATGGGGTCCATTATTCTGTATGGAACAATATATGGGGTCCATTGTTCTGTACAGATCATTATATGGGGTCCATTATTCGGTATAGAGCAATATATGGGGTCCATTATTCTGCATGGAGCAATATATGGGGTACATTATTCTGTATCGAGCATTATATAGGGCCCATTATTCTGTATGGAGCAATATCTGGGGTACATTATTCTGTATGGAGCAATATATGGGTCCATTATTCTGTATGGAACATTATATCGGGCCCATTATTCTGTATGGAGCAATATATGGGTCCATTATTCTGTATGGAGCATTATGAGGCCCATTATTCTGTATGAAGCAACATATAGGGTCCATTATTCTGTATGGAGCAATATATGGGGTCCATTATTCTGTTTGGAGGAATATCTGGGGCCCATTATTCTGTATGGATCATTGCATGGAGTCCATTATACTGTATGGAGCAATATATACGGTCCATTATTCTGTATGGAGCAATATATGGGTCGATTATGCTGTATAGAGCAATAAAAATGGTTTATAATTTTGTATGGAGCTTTATATGGGGTCCATTATTCTTTTTGGAGCAATATATGGGGTTCATTACTCTGTATGGAGCAATACATGGGTCAATTACTCTGTATGGAGCAATATATGGGGTCCATTATTCTGTATGGAGCAATATATGGGGTCCATTATTCTGTACAGAGCATTATATGCGGTCCATTAATCTGTATGGAGCAATATATGGGTCCATTATTCTTTATGGAGCATTATATGGGGTCATTTATTCTGTATTGAGCAATTTATGGAGTCCATTATTCTGTATGGATCAATATATGGGGTCCATTAGTCTGTATGGAGCAATATATGGGTCCATTATTCTTTATAGATCATTATATGGGGTCCATTATTCTGTATGGAGCAATATGTGGGTTCCATTATTCTGTATAGAGCAATAAACAGGGTCTATTATTCTGTATGGAGCATTATATGGGGCCCATTATTCTGTATGAAGCAATATATGGGGTCCACTATTCTGTATGCAGCAATATATGGGGTCCATTATTCTGTATGGAGCAATATACGGGACCCATTATTCTGTATGGAGCAATATATGGGGTCCATTATTCTGTATGGAGCAATATATGGGGTCCATTATTCTGTATGGAGCAATTTATGGGACCCATTATTCTGTATGGAGCAATATATGGGGTCCATTATTCTGTATGGAGCAATATATGGGACCCATAATTCTGTATGGAGCAATATATGGGTTCATTATTCTGTATGGAGCATTATATGGGGCCCATTATTCTGTATTGAGCAATATATGGGGTCCATTATTCTGTATGGAGCAATATATGGGTCCATTATTCTGTATGGAGCAATATATGTGGTCCATTATTCTGTATGGAGCAATATATGGGTCCATTTTTCTGTATGGAGCAATATATGGGGTCCATTATATTGTATGGAGTAATATTTTGGTCCATTATTCTGTATGGAGCATTATGAGGCCCATTATTCTGTATGAAGCAACATATAGGGTCAATTATTCAGTATGGAGCAATATATGAGGTCCATTATTCTGTTTGGAGGAATATCTGGGGCCCATTATTCTGTATGGAGCATTTTATGAGGTCCATTATACTGTATGGAGCAACATATGGGGTCCATTATTCTGTATGGAGCAATATATGGGTCCATTATGCTGTATAGAGCAATATATGGAGTCCATTATTCTGTATGGAGCTTTCTATGGGGTCATTTATTCTGTATGGAGCAATATATGGTGTCCATTATTCTGTATGGAGCAATACATGGGTCCATTACTCTGTATGGAGAAATATATGGGGTTCATTATTCTGTATGGAGCAATATATCGGGTCCATTATTCTGTATAGAGCCTTATATGGGGTCCAATATTCTGTATGGAGCAATATATGGGTCCATTATTCTGTATGGAGCATTATATGGGGCCCATTATTCTGTATAGAGCAACATATGGAGTCCATTATTCTGTATGGAGCAATATATGGGGTCCATTATTCTGTATGGAGCAATATACGGGACCCATTATTCTGTATGGAGCAATATATGGGGTCCATTATTCTGTATAGAGCAATATATGGGGTCCATTATTCTGTATGGAGAAATATATGGGGTCCATTATTCTTTATGGAGCATGATATGGGGCCCATTATTCCGTATGGACCATTATATGGGGCCCGTTATTCTGTATTAAGCATTGCTTGGAGCTCATAATTCTGTATGGAGCATAATATGGGGTCCATTATTCTGTACGGAGCATTATATGGGGTCCATTATTCTGTATGGAGCAATATTTGGGGTCCATTATTATGTATGAAGCAATATATGGGGTCCATTATTCGGTAAGGATAATTATATGGGATCCATTATTCTGCATGAGCGATATATGGGATCCATTATTCTGTATGGAGCAATATATGGGGTTAATTATTCTGCCTAGAGCAATATATGGGGTGCATTATTTTGTATGGAGCAATATATGTGTCCATTATTCTGCATCGAGCATTATATAGGGCCCAATATTCTGTATGGAGCAATATATGGGGTCCATTATTCTATATGGATCAATATATGTGTCCATTATTCTTTATTGAGCAATATATTGGGTCCATTACTCTGTATGGAGCAATAAATGGGTCCATTATTCTGTAGGGTGTATTATATGGGGCCCATTATTCTCTATGGAGCATTTTAAGAGGCCCGTTATTTTGTATGGAGCATTAAAAGGGGCTCATTATTCTGTATGGAGCATTATATGGCGTTCATTAATCTGTATGGAGCATTATATGGGTCCATTATTCTGTATGGAGCATTATGAGGCCCATTATTCTGTATGAAGCAACATATAGGGTCCATTATTCTGTATGGAGCAATATATGGGGTCCATTATTCTGTTTGGAGGAATATCTGGGGACCATTATTCTGTATGGAGCATTGTATGGAGTCCATTATACTGTATGGAGCAATATATAGGGTCCATTATTCTGTATGGAGCAATATATGGGTCGAATATGCTGTATAGAGCAATAAAAATGGTTTATAATTTTGTATGGAGCATTATATGGGGTCCATTATTCTTTTTGGAGCAATATATGGGGTCCATTACTCTGAATGGAGCAATACATGGGTCAATTACTCTGTATGGAGCAATATATGGGGTCCATTATTCTGTATGGAGCAACATATGGGGTCCATTATTCTGTATAGAGCATTACATGGGGTCCATTATTCTGTATAGAGCAATATATGGGTCCATTATTCTGAATGGAGCATTATAAGGGGTCATTTATTCTGTATTGAGCAATAGATGGGGTCCATTATTCTGTATGGAGCAATATATGGGGTCCATTAGTCTGTATGGAGCAATATATGGGTCCATTATTCTTTATGGAGCATTATATGGGGTCCATTATTCTGTATGGAGCAATATATGGGGTCCATTATTCTGTATAGAGCAATACATAGGGTCTATTATTCTGTATGGAGCATTATATGGGGCCCATTATTCTATATGAAGCAATATATGGGGTCCACTATTCTGCATGGAGCAATATATGGGGTCCATTATTCTGTATGGAGCAACATATGGGACCCATTATTCTGTATGGAGCAATATATGGGGTCCATTATTCTGTATAGAGCAATATATGGGGTCCATTATTCTGTATGGAGCAATATATGGGTCTATTATTCTGTATGAAACATTATATGGGGTCCATTATTCTGTATGAAGAGATATATGGGATCCATTCTGTTTGGAGCACTATATGAGGCCCATTATTCTGTTTGGAGCAATATATGGGGTCCACAGTTCTGCTTGGAGCAATATATGGAGTCGATTATTCTGTATGGAGCAATATATGGGGTCCATTATTCTGTATAGAGCATTATATGGGGTCCATTATTCTGCATGGAGCTATATTTGGGGTCTATTATTCAGTATGGAGCAATATATGGGGTCCATAATTCTGTGTAGAGCAATATACGGGGTCTATTATTCTGTATGGATTATTATATGGGATCCATTATTATGTATGAAGCGATATATGGGATTCATTCTGTAAGGAGCATTGCATGAGGCCCATTATTCTATTTGGAGCAATATATAGGGTCCACTATTCTGCACGGAGCAATATATGGGATCCATTTTTCTGTATGGACCAATATATGGACCCATTTTTCTGTATGGAGCAATATATGGGGTCTATTATTCTGTATTGAGCAATATATGGGGTCCAGTATTCTGTATGAAGCAATATATGGGGTCCAATATTGTGTATGGAGAAATATATGGGGTCCATTGTTCTGGATAGAGCATTATATGGGGTACATTATTCTGTATGGAGCAATATATGGGTCCATTATTCTGCATCGAACATTATATGGGGCCCAATATTCTGTATGGAGCAATATATGGGGTCCATTATTCTATACGGAGCAATATATGGGTCCCTTATACTGTATGGAGCAATATGTTGGGTCCATTAATCTGAATGGAGCAATATATGGGTCCATTATTCTGTATGGTGTATTATATGGGGCCCATTATTCTGTATGGAGCAATATATTGGGTCCTTTATTCTGTATGGAGCTATATATGGGGTCCATTATTCTGCTTGGAGCTATATATGGGTCTATTGTTCTGTATGGAGCATTATATGGGGTTCATTATTCTGTATGGAGCAATATATGGGGTCCATTATTCTGTACAGAGCATTATATGGGGTCCATTATTCGGTATGGAGCAATATATGGGGTTCATTATTCTGCATGGAGCAATATATGGGGTACATTATTCTGTATCGAGCATTATATAGGGCCCATTATTCTGTATGGAGCAATATCTGGGGTACATTATTCTGTATGGAGCAATATATGGGTCCATTATTCTGTATGGAGCAATATATCGAGCCCATTATTCTGTATGGAGCAATATATGGGTCCATTATTCTGTATGGAGCATTATGAGGCCCATTATTCTGTATGAAGCAACATATAGGGTTCAATATTCTGTATGGAGCAATATATGGGGTCCATTATTCTGTTTGGAGGAATATCTGGGGCCCATTATTCTGTATGGAGCATTGTATGGAGTCCATTATACTGTATGGAGCAATATATAGGGTCCATTATTCTGGATGGAGCAATATATGGGTCGATTATGCTGTATAGAGCAATAAAAATGTTTTTTAATTTTGTATGGAGCTTTATATGGGGTCCATTATTCTTTTTGGAGCACTATATGGGGTTCATTACTCTGTATGGAGCAATACATGGGTCAATTACTCTGTATGGAGCAATATATGGGGTCCATTATTCTGTATGGAGCAATATATGGGGTCCATTATTCTGTACAGAGCATTATATGGGGTCCATTATTCTGTATGGAGCAATATATGGATCCATTATTCTTTATGGAGCATTATATGGGGTCATTTATTCTGTATTGAGCAATATATGGAGTCCATTATTCTGTATGGATCAATATATGGGGTCGATTAGTCTGTATTGAGCAATATATCGGTCCATTATTCTTTATAGATCATTATATGGGGTCCATTATTCTGTATGGAGCAATATATGGGTTCCATTATTCTGTATAGAGCAATAAACCGGGTCTATTATTCTGTATGGAGCATTATATGGGGCCCATTATTCTGCATGAAGCAATATATGGGGTCCACTATTCTGTATGGAGCAATATATGGGGTCCATTATTCTGTATGGAGCAATATACGGGACCCATTATTCTGTATGGAGCAATATATGGGGTCCATTATTCTGTATGGAGCAATATATGGGGTTCATTATTCTGTATGGAGCAATTTATGGGACCCATTATTCTGTATGGAGCAATATATGGGGTCCATTATTCTGTATGGAGCAATATATGGGACCCTTAATTCTGTATGGAGCAATATATGGGTTCATTATTCTGTATGGAGCATTATATGGGGCCCATTATTCTGTATTGAGCATTACATGGGGCTCATTATTCTGTATGGAGCATTATATGGGGTCCATTATTCTGCATGGTGCATTATATGGGGTCCATTATTCTGAATGGAGCAATATATGGGGTCCATTATTCTGTATGGAGCAATATATGGGTCCATTATTCTGTATGGAGCAATATATGGGGTCCATTATTCTGTATGGAGCAATATATGGGTCCATTTTTCTGTATGGAGCAATATATGGGGTCCATTATTCTGTATGGAGTAATATTTTGGTCCATTATTCTGTATGGAGCATTATGAGGCCCATTATTCTGTATGAAGTGTAACGGGTCTGGGAGGCGGAACCTCTGAGCAACTTATACAAGGGGGCGGTCCTTGTAAGGAAGCAGGTGGCGACCAGGGAAGACAGGCAGGTAGTCACAGCAGGTGACCGGGACATTCTCTGGGTAAACGGGCAGGAGGTCACAGCAAGTGACCGGGGCAGTCTCTGGATGAACGGGCAGGAGGTCACGGCAAGTGACCGGGACAGTCTCTGGGTGAACGGGCAGGAGATCACGGCAAGTGACCAGGACAGTCTCTGGGTAAAGGGTAGGTACGACCTGTGACGGCTGAGCCTCCAGGTAGGCTAGCAGGCAGATGGCAGATGTGTGCTCCCAGGTGAGCAGGCGAGAGTCTCTGGATAAGCAGGTGGTCACAGCATGTGACGGCGGAGCCTCCAGGTAGGCTAACAGGCAGGTAGCAGATGAGCGCTCCCAGGTGAGCGGGCAAGAGTCTCTGGACTGGCAGGTGGTCACAGCACGTGACGGCGGAGCCTCCAGGTAGGCTAGCAGACAGGTAGCAGATGAGCGCTCCCAGGTGAGCGGGCAAGAGTCTTTGGACTGGCAGGTGGTCACAGCACATGACGGCGGAACCTCCTGGTAGGCTAGCAGGCAGGTAGCAGGTGGGCGCTCCCAGGTGAGCGGGCAAGCTGGTCCATAGACAGACTGACAGGTGTCAGAAGGCAGACCGTCGGACCTCAGGCTAGCAAGCAGGTAAGCGGATAACAGGCAGGAATCAGACAGCAATCTGGCAGGAAACTGGCAGGTAACTGGCAGGTAACTGGAAACGGGACCTGAGGGCTGAAGCAGAGTAGTGAACAGTGCAACAACATTGCTCGGGCACCTCCATTTTGGAGGAGGTGCCTTATATATGGTGAAGTCCTCCGGCCATTGGCCGGGGACTCCTTAGGACGGCGCGCGCGGCCCCTTTAAGAGGGGGGGAGCGCGCGCGCGCCCTAAGCACCGTGGCCGTGAAGGAGCGCGCGCTGCCAGCAGAGCGGGAGGAGGACGCCGGGCTCGGAGCGGAGAGGTGAGGGGAACAGCGTCCCTGCCTAGCAGAGGGCAAGGACGCCGACGCTACAGTACCCCCCCCTTTAGGCCCCCCCTTTTTTAGGCCAGACAGAAATTTAGCAAGGATGAGAGGGGCATGGATGTTCTCCCGGGGCTCCCACGTTCTCTCCTCAGGACCAAACCCCTTCCAATCTACTAGAAAAAAGGTCTTTCCTTTTACCCTTTTTGTGGCCAGAATGTTCTCTACCTCAAACTCGTTTTCAGCGGGAACCGGAGCAGGAGGCGTACCTGTAGACTTGGAAAAAGAGTTAAGTACCACGGGTTTGAGGAGAGATACATGGAAGGAGTTAGGGATCCGCAAGTTGGCCGGGAGTTTCAATTTATAGGCCACCGGGTTGATCTGACTGATGACCTACAGAGGACCGATGAACCGAGGCCGTAACTTATAGGAAGGAATCTTGAGCCGGACATACTTGGACGAGAGCCAGACCTTATCCCCTGGACGGAATTGAGGAGGATCCAGACGTTTTTTGTCAGCATGTCTTTTCAAATGCTCGGACGACTGAAGGAGTGCGGACCGGGTACTCTCCCACATGGAGGAAAATTTGTTAACAAGAGATTCCGCAGCCGGATTATCCACCGAGGTGGAGATGGGAAATGGGATCCGAGGATGCTGACCGAAGACTACAAAAAACGGGGATTTGGACTAAGATTCGCTCTCGTGATTGTTGTAAGAGAATTCGGCCCATGGCAGGAGATCCACCCAGTCAGAATGGTGGGCATTAACGAAGTGCCGGAGGTAACTGGTCAGGATCTGATTGATCCGCTCCACTTGACCATTAGACTGTGGGTGGTAAGCGGAGGAGAAGTCCAGGGTGACGTCTAGCAATTTACAAGTGGCTCTCCAGAAACGTGAGGTGAACTGTACCCCACGATCCGACACGATGTGGAGGGGCAGGCCATGAAGACGGAAGATGTGGCGGATAAAGTCTTTAGCCAGCTCGGGTGCAGACGGGAGGCCTGGCAGGGGAATAAAGTGAGCCATCTTGGAAAAGCGGTCAGCGACCACCCAAATGACCGTACAACCGGCAGAGACGGGGAGATCAGTTATGAAGTCCATAGCAATATGCTGCCAGGGGGCAGCAGGCACAGGAAGCGGAAGGAGGCGACCGGCTGGCAGGTGTCTCGGGACTTTGTTGCGGGCGCAGGACACACAGGCAGAAACAAAGTCTATTACGTCCTTGTGCAGGGTAGGCCACCAGTAGTGCCGGGTAATAAGCTGGAGGGTCTTTTTCTGACCGGCGTGGCCAGCTAGTTTAGACGAATGGCCCCAGTGTAGGATCTTCTCCCGATCAGGTACTGAAACGAACGTCTTACCGGGAGGGAGACGATTTAGACTCACGGGAGCCACCTGCATTACTCTGGCGGGATCGATGATATGTTTAGGTTCTTCCTCGAGATCGGACACCAGAAAGGATCGGGACAAGGCGTCTGCTTTGATGTTTTTGTCAGCCGGGCGAAAATGAAGAACAAAATCAAAGCGAGCAAAAAACAAGGACCACCGGGCTTGGCGCGGGTTAAGTCTCTGGGCATGCTGGAGGTAAGCCAAGTTCTTGTGGTCAGTGTAAATTATTACCGGGTGAAGAGCCCCCTCGAGTAGGTAACGCCACTCCTCCAATGCCAGCTTGATGGCCAATAACTCTCGGTCTCCTATGGAATAGTTGCGCTCAGAAGAGGAGAAGAGTTTGGAGAAGAAGCCACAAGTTACCATTCTCCCGGAAGACGATTTTTGGGTAAGTACCGCTCCGGCTCCAGAGGAGGAGGCGTCAACTTCCAGGAAGAACTGCTTGTTGCCGTCCGGGCGATGCAGCACCGGGGCGGAAGAGAAGGCCTGTTTTAAGGAAAGAAAGGCCTCCTCTGCTTCGGGCGGCCACTCTCTGGGATTAGTGCCCTTATGGGTGAGCGCGGAAATTGGGGCAGTCCGGGAAGAGAAGTGCGGTATGCAGAGGCGGTAGTAGTTGGCGAAGCCCAGGAGCCGCTGAATAGCCTTCAACCCCTCCGGTCGAGGCCATTTCTCGATGGCAAACAGTTTCTCTGGATCCATTCGGAGGCCGGTCTGAAAAATAATGTAGCCCAAAAACGGAAGCGAGGTCTGCTCAAAGAGGCACTTCTCATATTTAGCGAAGAGGTGATTCTGCCTGAGCCTGAGCAGGACCTGACGAACATCCCTCCGGTGAGTCTGGAGATCTGGAGAGAAGACCAAGATGTCGTCCAGGTACACCACTACGCAGGAGTAGAGAAGGTCCTGGAAGATGTCATTGACCAACTCTTGAAAGACGGCAGGAGCATTACAGAGACCAAAGGGCATTACCAGATATTCATAGTGGCCGTCCCGGGTGTTGAATGTAGTCTTCCATTCATCCCCCTGACGGACACGGGCCAGGTTGTACGCCCCACGGAGGTCCAGTTTGGTGAAGATTCTAGCCCCCCTCAGACGATCAAATAACTCCGGAATGAGCGGAAGGGGGTACTTATTCTTCACCGTGATCTGGTTAAGGCCTCTATAGTCTATACAGGGACGGAGAGAGCCGTCCTTCTTTTTAACGAAAAAGAAGCCTGCTCCCGCCGGGGAGGTAGATTTCCGGATGAATCCCCGGGCCAGATTCTCCTCAATATATTCGGACATCGACCGGGTCTCAGCAGCGGACAATGGGTAAATACGCCCACGGGGAGGCGTAGTACCGGGTAACAGGTCGATAGGACAGTCGTATGGTCTATGAGGGGGTAATGTCTTTGCCTCCTTTTTATTAAAGACATCAGCAAATGACCAGTAAGGAATCGGAAGTCCAGGTAGATTAGTTGGGGTAGGAGAAGGATGGACGGGATGAACGGGAACCAAACAAGTCTTATGGCAGTCCTGTCCCCAACGAAGGACTTCTCCGGTCTTCCAGTCAAGCACGGGTGCATGTTTCTGGAGCCAAGGTAGGCCTAGTAAGAGGGCGTGAGAGAGTCCAGGCAGAACATGAAAAGAGATGCTCTCAGAATGCAGCATTCCCACCTGCAGAGTAATGGATTCGGTGATGAGTTGGATGGGACGTGGTAAGAGGCCCCCATCCACGGCAGCGACAGATAAGGGTACAGCCAGAGGTTTGGTGGGAATGCGGTGTTTTTCTACCAGGGACTGTGAAATAAGATTCCCGGCTGCTCCAGAGTCAAGTTGGGCTAGTTCGAAAAAACGGTTCTCCCCGCAGATAATTGAGACTGACAGCAGCAGAGATGGAGAGGATTTATTCTTGTCTAGGTCGACCTCTCTGAGCGAACCTAGACACAGGCGTTTCCCAACCTCTCCGGGCAGGTACGGATCCGGTGCTCCTTGCTACCACAGTAGAAGCAGCTCCCCTCGGCACGGCGTAACTCTTGACGGGTTTTGACCATCTTGGTCTGGTCGACCTGCATAGGCTCAGGAGAGTGTACCATGGGGAGAAACGGAGGGAGTGACGGGTTTCTGGAAGGTAGGAGCTAGACGTGGAAACCTCCTCTCACGGGTGACCTCTTTGGCACGCTCCTGGAACCGTAGGTCAATCCGGGTGGCAAGAGTTATTAAGTCATCGAGAGTGGTAGGAATGTCCCGACCGGCGAGTTCATCTTTAATACGGCCGGACAGACCCTCCCAGAAGACAGACACCAGAGCGTCGTTATCCCAGGCCAGCTCCGAGGCAAGGGTACGGAACCGTATGGCATATTGGCCCACGGTGAGACTTCCCTGACGGAGGCGTAGCAGAGACGATGCGGATGAGGTCTTCCGTCCGGGTTCGTCGAAGACTTTCCGGAAAGCCGTGAGAAAGGCAGGCAAGTCGGACACCAGGGGGTCTCCTCTCTCCCATAGAGGATTTAGCCAAGCCAGTGCCTCCCCCGTGAGATGGGACATGATGAAGGCTACTTTGGCCCGGTCGGAGTTAAACTGGTGGGACAGGAGTTCAAAGTGCAGGGTGCACTGGTTTATGAAGCCCCGAGCCAGAGCGGAGTCGCCTCCGAAGCGAGGAGGTGCAGAAAGCCGGGGTCCGGAGCAGGATACCATGGTATTGGTGGGCAGCGGAGCTGACGGGTTGCGAGTCAAGACACTAGCGGTGGTTGCTGGTGGAGCAGTCAGAGTGTCCAGGTGAGAATTGACATTCTGCAGGTGACTCAGGATGGACTCCTGTTGGGACCTCTGACGGGACAGTTCATGACAAAGGTCCGAGAGCGAGGAAGCTTGGGTGCCACCGGGTTCCATGGCCCGAGCAAACTATAACGGGTCTGGGAGGCGGAACCTCTGAGCAACTTATACAAGGGGGCGGTCCTTGTAAGGAAGCGGGTGGCGACCAGGGAAGACAGGCAGGCACTCACAGCAGGTGACCGGGACAGTCTCTGGGTAAACGGGCAGGAGGTCACAGCAAGTGACTGGGGCAGTCTCTGGATGAACGGGCAGGAGGTCACGGCAAGTGACCGGGACAGTCTCTGGGTGAACGGGCAGGAGATCACGGCAAGTGACCGGGACAGTCTCTGGGTAAAGGGTAGGTACGACCTGTGACGGCTGAGCCTCCAGGTAGGCTAGCAGGCAGATGGCAGATGTGTGCTCCCAGGTGAGCAGGCGAGAGTCTCTGGATAAGCAGGTGGTCACAGCATGTGACGGCGGAGCCTCCAGGTAGGCTAACAGGCAGGTGGCAGATGAGTGCTCCCAGGTGAGCGGGCAAGAGTCTCTGGACTGGCAGGTGGTCACAGCACGTGACGGCGGAGCCTCCAGGTAGGCTAGCAGACAGGTAGCAGATGAGCGCTCCCAGGTGAGCGGGCAAGAGTCTCTGGACTGGCAGGTGGTCACAGCACGTGACGGCGGAACCTCCTGGTAGGCTAGCAGGCAGGTAGCAGGTGGGCGCTCCCAGGTGAGCGGGCAAGCTGGTCCATAGACAGACTGACAGGTGTCGGAAGGCAGACCGTCGGACCTCAGGCTAGCAAGCAGGTAAGCGGATAACAGGCAGGAATCAGACAGCAATCTGGCAGGAAACTGGCAGGCAACTGGCAGGTAACTGGAAACAGGACCTGAGGGCTGAAGCAGAGTAGTGAACAGTGCAACAACATTGCTCGGGCACCTCCATTTTGGAGGAGGTGCCTTATATATGGTGAAGTCCTCCGGCCATTGGCCGGGGACTCCTTAGGACGGCGCGCGCGGCCCCTTTAAGAGGGGGGGAGCGCTCGCGCGCGCGCCCTAAGCACCGCGGCCGTGAAGGAGCGCGCGCTGCCAGCAGAGCGGGAGGAGGACGCCGGGCTCGGAGTGGAGAGGTGAGGGGAACAACATGAAGCAACATATAGGGTCCATTATTCTGTATGGAGCAATATATGAGGTCCATTATTCTGTTTGGAGCAATATATGGGGTCCATTATTCTGTACGGAGCTTTCTATGGGGTCATTTATTCTGTATGGAGCAATATATGGGGTCCATTATTCTATATGGAGCAATACATAGGTCCATTACTCTGTATGGAGAAATATATGGGGTTCATTATTCTGTATGGAGCAATATATCGGGTCCATTATTCTGTATAGAGCCTTATATGGGGTCCAATATTCTGTATGGAGCAATATATGGGTCCATTATTCTGTATGGAGCATTATATGGGGTCCATTATTCTGTATGGAGCATTAAATGGAGTCCATTATTCTGTATGGAGCAAGATATGGAGTCCATTATTCTGTATAGAGCATTATATGGGGTCTATTATTCTTTATGGAGGAATATATGAGGTCCATTATTCAGTATGGAGCAATATATGGGTCCTTTATTCTGAATGGAGCAATATATAGGTCCATTATTCAGTATGGAACATTTTATGGGGACAATCATTCTGTATGGAGCAATATGTGGGGTCCATTATTCAGTAAAGAGCAATAGAAAGGGTCTATTATTCTGTATGGAGCATTATATGGGGCCCATTATTCTTTATGAAGCAATATATGGGGTCTATCATTCTGTATGGAGCATTATATGGGTCCATTATTCTATATGTTCATTATGAGGCCCATTATTCTTTATGGAGCAACATACAGGGCCCATTATTCTGTATGGAGCAATATATGGGTTCATTATACTGTATAGAGCAATACACAGGTTCAATTATTCTGTAGGGAGCATTATACGGGGTCCATTATTCTGTATGGAGCAATACATGGGTCCATTAATTTGTATAGAGCAATATATGGGGTCCATTATTCTGTATGCAGCAATATATGGGGTCCATTATTCTGTATAGAGCATTATATGGGGTCCATTACTCTGTATGGAACAGTATATGGGTCCATTATTCTATATGGGGTACATTATTCTGTATGAAGCATTATATGGGGTTATTTATTCTGTATGGAGCAATATATGGGGTCTATTATTCTGTATGGAGCAATATATGGGTCCATTTTTCCATATGGAGCATTATATGCTTACAATTATTCTGTATAGAGCAATATGTGGGGTCCATTATTCTGCACAGAGCAATATAAAGGGTCTATTATTCTGTATGGAGCATTCTAGGGGGCCCATTTTTCTGTACGAAGCAATATATGGGGTCCATTATTCGTTAAGGAGAATTAGATGGGATCCATTCTTCTGTATGAAGCGATATATGGGATCCATTCTGTATAGAGCATTATATGAGGCTCATTATTCTGTATGGAGCAATATATGGGATCCACAATTCTGCATGGAGCAATATATGGGGTCCATTATTCTGTATGGAGCAATATATGGGAACCATTACTCTGTATGGAGCAATATAGTGGGTCCATTGTTCTGTAAGGAGCAGTATATGGGACCCATTATTCTGTATGGAGCAATATATGGGGTGCATTATTCTGTACGAAGCAATATATGCGACCCATTATTCTGTATGGAGCAATATATTGGGTTCATTTTTCTGTATGGAGCTATATATGGGTCTATTATTCTTTATGGAGCATTATTCTGTATGGAGCAATATATGGGGTCCATTATTCTGTACAGAGCATTATATTGGGTCCATTAGTCTGTATGAAGCAATATATGGGGTCCATTATTCTGCATGGAGCAATATATGGGGTACATTATTCTTTATCGAGCATTATATAGGGCCCATTATTCTGTATGGAGCAATATCTGGGGTACATTATTCTGTATGGAGCAATATATGGGTCCATTAATCTGTATGGAGCATTATATGGGGCCCATTATTCTGTATGGAGCATTATATGGGGTCCATTATTCTGTATGGAACAATATATGGGGTCCAATATTCTGTATGGAGCAATATATGGGTCCATTATTCTCTATGGAGCATTATATCGGGCCCATTATTCTGTATGGAGCAATATATGGGTCCATTATACAGTATGGAGCATTATGAGGCCCATTATTCTGTATGAAGCAACATATAGGGTCCATTATTTTGTATGGAGCAATATATGGGGAACATTATTCTGTTTGGAGGAATATCTGGGGCCCTTTATTCTGTATGGAGCATTGTATGGAGTCCATTATACTGTATGGAGCAATATATGGGGTCCATTATTCTGTATTGATCAATATATGGATCCATTATGCTGTATAGAGCAATAAAAATGGTTTATTATTCTGTATGGAGCATTATATGGGGTCCATTATTCTTTTTGGAGCAATATATTGGGTCCATTATTCTGTATGGAGCAATACATGGGTCCATTACTCTGCATGGAGCAATATATGATGTCCATTATTCTGTATGGAGCAATATATGGGGTCCATTATTCTGTATAGAGCATTATATAGGGTCCATTATTCTGTATGGAGCAATGTATGGGTCCATTATTCTGTATGGAGAATTATATGGGGCCCAATATTCTGTATAGAGCAATATATGGAGTCCATTATTCTGTATGGAGCATTATATGGGGTCATTTATTCTGTATGGAGCAATATATGGAGTCCATTATTCTGTACGGAGCAATACATGGGGTCCATTAGTCTGTATGGAGAAATATATGGGTCCATTATTCTTTATTGAGCATTATATGGGGTCCATTATTCTGTATGTAGCAATATATGGGGTCCATTATTCTGTATAGAGCAATACACAGGGTCTATTGTTCTGTATGGAGCATTATATGGGGCCCATAATTCTGTATGAAACAATATATGGGGTCCACTATTCTGCATGGAGCAATATATGGGACTCATTATTCTGTATGGAGCAATATATGGGGTCCATTATTCTGTATGGAGCAATATATGGGGTCCATTATTCTGTACGGAGCAATATATGGGTCCATTATTCTGTATTGAGCATTATATTGGGCCCATTATTCTGTATGACGCATTACATGGGGCTCATTATTCGGTATGGAGCATTATATGGGGTCCATTATTCTGCATGGAGCAGTTTATGGGGTCCATTATTCTGAATGGAGCAATATATGGGGTCCATTATTCTGTATGGAGCAATATATGGGTCCATTATTCTGTATGGAGCAATATATGGGGCCCATTATTTTGTATGGAGCAATATATGGGGTCCATTATTCTGTATGGAGCAATATATGGGTCCATTATTCTGTATGGAGCAATATATGGGGTCCATTATTCTGTATGGAATCATATATGGGTCCATTATTCTGTATGGAGCATTATGAGTCCCATTATTCTGTATGAAGCAACATATAGGGTCCAGTATTCTGTATGGAGCAATATATGGGGTCCATTATTCTGTACGGAGCAATATATGGGTCCATTATTCTTTATGGAGCAATATATGGGGTCCATTATTCTGTATGGAGTCATATATGGGTCCATTATTCTGTATGGAGCATTATGAAGCCCATTATTCTGTATGAAGCAACATATAGGGTCCATTATTCTGTATGGAGCAATATATGGGGTCCATTATTCTGTATCGAGCAATATATGGGGTCCATTATTCTGTATAGAGCAATAAACAGGGTCTATTATTTTGTATGGAGCATTATATGGGGCCCATTATTCTGTATGAAGCAATATATGGGGTCCACAATTCTGTATGGAGCAATATATGGGGTCCATTATTCTGTATGGAGCAATATACGGGACCCATTATTCTGTATGGAGCAATATATGGGGTCCATTATTCTGTTTGGAGCAATATATGGGGTCCATTATTCTGTATGGAGCAATATATGGGACCCATAATTCTGTATGGAGCAATATATGGGTTCATTATTCTGTATGGAGCATTATATGGGGCCCATTATTCTGTATTGAGCATTACATGGGGCTCATTATTCTGTATGGAGCATTATATGGAGTCCATTATTCTGCATGGAGCATTATATGGGGTCCATTATTCTGAAAGAGAAATATATGAGGTCCATTATTCTGTATGGAGCAATATATGGGTCCATTATTCTGTATGGAGCAATATATGGGGTCCATTATTCTGTATGGAGCAATATATGGGTCCATTTTTCTGTATGGAGCAATATATGGGGTCCATTATTCTGTATGGAGTAATATTTCGGTCCATTATTCTGTATGGAGCATTATGAGGCCCATTATTCTGTATGAAGCAACATATAGGGTCCATTATTCTGTATGGAGCAATATATGAGGTCCATTATTCTGTTTGGAGGAATATCTGGGGCCCATTATTCTGTATGGAGCATTTTATGAGGTCCATTATACTGTATGGAGCAATATATGGAGTCCATTATTCTGTATGGAGCAATATATGGGTCCATTATGCTGTATAGAGCAATATATGGAGTCCATTATTCTGCATGGAGCTTTATATGGGATCATTTACTCTGTATGGAGCAATATATGGGGTCCATTATTCTGTATGGAGCAATACATGGGTCCATTACTCTGTATGGAGAAATATATGGGGTTCATTATTCTGTATGGAGCAATATATCGGGTCCATTATTCTGTATAGAGCGTTATATGGGGTCCAATATTCTGTATGGAGCAATATATGGGTCCATTATTCTGTATGGAGCATTATATGGGGCCCATTATTCTGTATAGAGCAATATATGGAGTCCATTATTCTGTATGGATCTTTATATGGGGTCATTTATTCTGTTTGGAGCAATATATGGGGTCCATTATTCTCTATGGAGCAATATATGGGGTCCATTAGTCTGTATGGAGCATTATAGGGGTCCATTATTCTTTATGGAGCATTATATGGGGCCCATTATTCTGAAGGGAGCAATATATGGGGTCCATTATTCTGTATGGAGCAATACATAGGGTCTATCATTCTGTATGGAGCATTATATGGGGCCCATTATTCTGTATGAAGCAATATATGGGGTCCACTATTCTGCATGGAGCAATATATGGGTTCCATTATTCTGCATGGAGCAATATATGGGTCCATTATTTTGTGTGGAGCAATATATTGGGTCCATTATTCTGTATGGAGCAATATATGGGTACATTATTCTGTAGGGTGTATTATATGGGGACCGTTATTCTCTATGGAGCATTTTATGAGGCCCGTTTTTTGTATGGAGCCTTAAATGGGGCTCATTATTCTGTATGGAGCATTATATGGGGTCCATTATTCTGTATGGAGCATTACATGGAGTCCATTATTCTGTATGGAGCAAGATATGGGGTCCATTATTCTGTATAGAGCATTATATGGGGTCTAATATTCTTTATGGAGCAATATATGGGGTTCATTATTCTGTATGGAGCAATATATGGGTCCTTTATTCTTTATGGAGCAATATATGGGTCCATTATTCAGTATGGAGCATTTTATGGGGACAATTATTCTGTATGGAGCAATATGTGGTGTCCATTATTCTGTATAGAGCAATATAAAGGGTCTATTATTCTGTATGGAGCATTATATGGGACCCATTATTCTTTATGAAGCAATATATGGGGTCCATTATTCTATATGTTCATTATGAGGCCCATTATTCTTTATGGAGCAACATACAGGGCCCATTATTCTGTATGGAGCAATATGTGGGTTCATTATACTGTATAGAGCAAAACGCAGGGTCAATTTTTCTGTAGGGAGCATTATACGGGGTCCATTATTCTGTATGGAGCAATATATGGGTTCATTATACTGTATAGAGCAAAACACAGGGTCAATTATTCTGTAGGGAGCATTATACGGGGTCCATTATTCTGTATGGAGCAATACATGGGTCCATTAATTTGTATAGAGCAATATATGGGGTCCATTATTCTGTATGCAGCAATATATGGGGTCCATTATTCTGTATAGAGCATTATATGGGGTCCATTTCTCTGTATGGAGCAGTATATGGGTCCATTATTCTGTATGGAGCAATATAAGGGGTACATTATTCTGTATGGAGCATTATATGGGGTTATTTATTCTGTATGGAGCAATATATGGGGTCTATTATTCTGTATGGAGGAATATAAGGGGAACATTATTCTGTATGGAGCATTATATGGGGTTATTTATTCTGTATGTAGCAATATATGGGGTCTATTATTCTGTATGGAGCAATATATTGGGTCCATTATTCCATATGTAGCATTATATGGGGACAATTATTCTGTATAGAGCAATATGTGGGGTCCATTATTCTGCACAGAGCAATATAAAGGGTCTATTATTCTGTATGGAGCATTCTAGGGGGCCCATTATTCCGTACGAAGCAATATATGGGGTCCATTATTCGGTAAGGAGAATTAGATGGGATCCATTCTTCTGTATGAAGCGATATATGGGATCCATTCTGTATAGAGCATTATATGAGGCTCATAATTCTGTATGGAGCAATATATGGGATCCACTATTCTGCATGGAGCAATATATGGGGTCCATTATTCTGTATGGAGCAATATATGGGAACCATTACTCTGTATGGAGCAATGTAGTAAGTCCATTGTTCTGTATGGAGCAGTATATGGGACCCATTATTCTGTATGGAGCAATATATGGGGTGCATTATTCTGTATGAAGCAATATATGCAACCCATTATTCTGTATGGAGCAATATATTGGTTCCATTTTTCTGTATGGAGCTATATATGGGTCTATTATTCTTTATGGAGCATTATTCTGTATGGAGGAACATATGGGGTCCATTATTCTGTACAGAGCATTATATTGGGTCCATTATTCTGTATGGAGCAATATATGGGGTCCATTATTCTGCATGGAGCAATATATGGGGTACATTATTCTTTATCGAGCATGATATAGGGCCCATTATTCTGTATGGAGCAATATCTGGGGTGCATTATTCTGTATGGAGCAATATATGGGTCCATTAATCTGTATGGAGCATTATATGGGGCCCATTATTCTGTATGGAGCATTACATTGGGCTCATTTACTCTATGGAGCATTATATGGTGTCCATTATTCTGTATGGAGCATTATATGGGGTCCATTATTCTGTATGGAACAATATATGGGGTCCAATATTCTGTATGGAGCAATATATTCGTCCATTATTCTCTATGGAGCATTATAGTGGGCCCATTATTCTGTATGGAGCAATATATGGGTCCATTATTCTGTATGGAGCATTACGAGGCCCATTATTCTGTATGAAGCAACATATAGGGTCCATTATTTTGTATGGAGCAATATATGGGGTCCATTATTCTGTTTCGAGGAATATCAGGGGCCCTTTATTCTGTATGGAGCATTGTATGGAGTCCATTATACTGTATGGAGCAATGTATGGGGTCCATTATTCTGCATGGAGCAATATATGGGTCCATTATGCTGTATAGAGCAATAAAAAGGGTTTATTATTCTGTATGGAGCATTATATGGGGTCCATTATTCTTTTTGGAGCAATATATTGGGTCCATTATTCTGTATGGAGCAATACATGGGTCCATTACTCTGTATGGAGCAATATATGGGGTCTATTATTCTGTATGGAGCAATACATTTGGGTCCATTATTCTGTATAGAGCATTATATAGGATCCATTATTCTGTATGGAGCAATGCATGGGTCCATTATTCTGTATGGAGCATTATATGGGGCCCAATATTCTGTACAGAGCAATATATGGAATCCATTATTCTGTATGGAGCATTATATGGGGTCATTTATTCTGTATGGAGCAATATATGGAGTCCATTATTCTGTACGGAGCAATACATGGGGTCCATTAGGCTGTATGGAGAAATATATGGGTCCATTATTCTTTATTGAGCATTATATGGGGTCCATTATTCTGTATGGAGCAATATATGGGGTCCATTATTCTGTATAGAGCAATACAAAGGGTCTATTGTTCTGTATGGAGCATTATATGGGGCCCATAATTCTGCATGAAACAATATATTGGGGCCAATATTCTGCATGGAGCAATATATGGGACCCATTATTCTGTATGGATCAATATATGGGACCCATTATTCTGTATGGAGCAATATATGGGGTCCATTATTCTGTATGGAGCAATATATGGGGACCATTATTCTGTATGGAGCAATATATGGGTCTATTATTCTGTATGGAACATTATATGGGGTCTATTATTCTGTACGGAGCAATATATGGGTCCATTATTCTGTATTGAGCATTATATTGGGCCCATTATTCTGTATGACTCATTACATGGGGCTCATTATTCTGTATGGAGCATTATATGGGGTCTATTATTCTGCATGGAGCAGTTTATGGGGTCCATTATTCTGAATGGAGCAATATATGGGGTCCATTATTCTGTATGGAGCAATATATGGGTCGATTATTCTGTATGGAGCAATATATGGGGCCCATTATTCTGTATGGAGCAATATATGGGGTCCATTATTCTGTATGGAGCAATATATGGATACATTATTCTGTATGGAGCAATATATGGGGTCCATTATTCTGTATGGAGTAATATATGGGTCCATTATTCTGTATGGAGCATTATGAGTCCCATTAATCTGTATGTAGCAACATATAGGGTCCATTATTCTGTATGGAGCAATATATGGGGTCCATTATTCTGTTCAGAGGAATATCTGGGGCCCATTATTCTGTATGGAGCAATACTCAGGGTCTATTGTTCTGTATGTAGCATTATATGGGGCCCATAATTCTGTATGAAGCAATATATTGGGGCCAATATTCTGCATGGAGCAATATATGGGACCCATTATTCTGTATGGATCAATATATGGGACCCATTATTCTGTATGGAGCAATATATGGGGTCCATTATTCTGTATGGAGCAATATATGGGGACCATTATTCTGTATGGAGCAATATATGGGTCTATTATTCTGTATGGAACATTATATGGGGTCTATTATTCTGTACGGAGCAATATATGGGTCCATTATTCTGTATTGAGCATTATATTGGGCCCATTATTCTGTATGACGCATTACATGGGGCTGATTATTCTGTATGGAGCATTATATGGGGTCCATTATTCTGCATGGAGCAGTTTATGGGGTCCATTATTCTGTATGGAGCAATATATGGGGTCCATTATTCTGTATGGAGCAATATATGGGTCGATTATTCTGTATGGAGCAATATATGGGGCCCATTATTCTGTATGGAACAATATATGGGGTCCATTATTCTGTATGGAGCAATATATGGATCCATTATTCTGTATGGAGCAATATATGGGGTCCATTATTCTGTATGGAGTAATATATGGGTCCATTATTCTGTATGGAGCATTATGAGTCCCATTAATCTGTTAGTAGCAACATATAGGGTCCATTATTCTGTATGGAGCAATATATGGGGTCCATTATTCTGTTCAGAGGAATATCTGGGGCCCATTATTCTGTATGGAGCATTTTATAGGGTCCATTATACTGTATGGAGCAATATATGGGGTCTATTATTCTGTATGGAGCAATATATGGGTCCATTATGCTGTATAGAGCAATAAAAAGTTTTTATTATTCTGTATGGAGCATTATATTGGGTCCATTATTCTTTTTGGAGCAATATCTGGGGTCCATTATTCTATATGGAGCAATACATGGGTCCATTACTCTGTATGGAGAAATATATGGGGTCCATTATTCTGTATGGAGCAATATATGGGGTCCATTATTCTGTATAGATCAATATATGGGGTCCATTATTCTGTATGGAGCAATATATGGCGTCCATTATTCTGTATAGAGCAATACACAGGGTCTATTGTTCTGTATGGAGCATTATATGGGGTCCATAATTCTGTATGAAACAATATATGGGGTCCACTATTCTGCATGGAGCAATATATGGGACTCATTATTCTGTATGGAGCAATATATGGGGTCCATTATTCTGTTTGGAGGAATATCTGGGCCCCATTATTCTGTATGGAGCATTTTATGAGGTCCATTATTCTGCATGGAGCAATATATGGGTCCATTATGCTGTATAGAGCAATATATGGAGTCCATTATTCTGCATGGAGCTTTATATGGGGTCATTTATTCTGTATGGACCATTATATGGGGTCCATTATTCTGTATGGAGCAATACATGGGTCCATTACTCTGTATGGAGAAATATATGGGGTTCATTATTCTGTATGGAGCAATATATCTGGTCCATTATTCTGTATAGAGCCTTATATGGGGTCCAATATTCTGTATGGAGCAATATATGGGTCCATTATTCTGTATGGAGCATTATATGAGGCCCATTATTCTGTATAGAGCAATATATGGAGTCCATTATTCTGTATGGAGCTTTATATGGGGTCATTTATTCTGTATGGAGCAATATATGGGGTCCATTATTCTCTATGGAGCAATATATGGGGTCCATTAGTCTGTATGGAGCAATATATGGGTCCATTATTCTTTATGGGGCATTATATGGGGCCCATTATTCTGTATGGAGCAATATATGGGGTCCATTACTCTGTATAGAGCAATACATAGAGTCTATTATTCTGTATGGAGCATTATATGGGGCCCATTATTCTGTATGAAGCAATATATGGGGTCCACTATTCTGCATGGAGCAATATATGGAGTCCATTATTCTGTATGGAGCAATATATGGGTCCATTATTATGTGTGGAGCAATATATTGGTTACATTATTCTGTATGGAGCAATATATGGGTACATTATTCTGTAGGGTGTATTATATGGGGACCATTATTCTCTATGGAGCATTTTATGAGGCCCGTTTTTTGTATGGAGCATTAAATGGGGCTCATTATTCTGTATGGAGCATTATATGGGGTCCATTATTCTTTATTGAGCATTATATGGAGTCCATTATTCTGTATGGAGCAAGATATGGGGTCCATTATTCTGTATAGAGCATTATATGGGGTCTATTATTCTTTACGGAGCAATATATGGGGTCCATTATTCTGTATGGAGCAATATATGGGTCCTTTATTCTGTATGGAGCAATATATGGGTCCATTATTCAGTATGGAGCATTTTATGGGGACAATTATTCTGTATGGAGCAATATGTGGGGTCCATTATTCTGTATAGAGCAATATAAAGCGTCTATTTTTCTGTATGGAGCATTATATGGGACCCATTATTCTTTATGAAGCAATATATGGTGTCCATTATTCTGTATGGAGCAATATATGGGTCCATTATTCTATATGTTCATTATGAGGCCAATTATTCTTTATGGAGCAACATACAGGGCCCATTATTCTGTATGGAGCAATATATGGGTCCATTATACTGTATGGAGCATTATGAGGCCCATTATTCTGTATGAAGCAACATATAGGGTCCATTATTTTGTATGGAGCAATATATGGGGTCCATTATTCTGTTTGGAGAAATATCTGGGGCCCTTTATTCTGTATGGAGCATTGTATGGAGTCCATTATACTGTATGGAGCAATATATGGGGTCCATTATTCTGTATGGAGCAATATATGGGTCCATTATGCTGCATAGAGCAATAAAAAGGTTTATTATTCTGTATGGAGCATTATGTGGGGTCCATTATTCTTTTTGGAGCAATATATTGGGTCCATTATTCTGTGTGGAGCAATCCATGGGTCCATTACTCTGTATGGAGCAATATATGGGGTCCATTATTCTATATGGAGCAATATATGGGGTCCATTATTCTGTATAGAGCATTATATAGGGTCCATTATTCTGTATGGAGCAATGTATGGGTCCATTATTCTGTATGGAGCATTATATGGGGCCCAATATTCTGTATACAGCAATATATGGAGTCCATTATTCTGTATGGAGCATTATATGGGGTCATTTATTCTGTATGGAGCAATATATGGAGTCCATTATTCTGTACGGAGCAATACATGGGGTCCATTAGTCTGCATGGAGAAATATATGGGTCCATTATTCTTTATTGAGCATTATATGGGGTCCACTATTCTGTATGGAGCAATATATGGGGTCCATTATTCTGTATAGAGCAATACACAGGGTCTATTGTTCTGTATGGAGCATTATATGGGGTCCATAATTCTGTATGAAACAATATATGGGGTCCACTATTCTGCATGGAGCAATATATGGGACTCATTATTCTGTATGGAGCAATAAATGGGGTCCATTATTCTGTATGGAGCAATATATGGGGTCCATTATTCTGTATGGAGCAATATATGGGTCTATTATTCTGTATGGAACATTATATGGGGTCCATTATTCTGTACGGAGCAATATATGGGTACATTATTCTGTATTGAGCATTATATTGGGCCCATTATTCTGTATGACGCATTACATGGGGCTCATTATTCTGTATGGAGCATTATATGGGGTCCATTATTCTGCATGGAGCAGTTTATGGGGTCCATTATTCTGAATGGAGCAATATATGGGGTCCATTATTCTGTATGGAGCAATATATGGGTCCATTATTCTGTATGGAGCAATATATGGGGCCCATTATTCTGTATGGAGCAATATATGGGGTCCATTATTCTGTATGGAGCAATATATGGGTCCATTATTCTGTATGGAGCAATATATGGGGTCCATTATTCTGTATGGAGTCATATATGGGTCCATTATTCTGTATGGAGCATTATGAGGCCCATTATTCTGTATGAAGCAACATATAGGGTCCATTATTCTGTATGGAGCAATATATGGGGTCCAATATTCTGTTTGGAGGAATATCTGGGGCCCATTATTCTGTATGGAGCATTGTATGGAGTCCATTATACTGTATGGATCAATATATAGGGTCCATTATTCTGTATGGAGCAATATATGGGTCAATTATGCTGTATAGAGCAATAAAAATGGTTTATAATTTTGTATGGAGCATTATATGGGGTCCATTATTCTTTTTGGAGCAATATATTGGGGTTCATTACTCTGTATGGAGCAATACATGAGTCAATTACTCTGTATGGAGCAATATATGGGGTCCATTATTCTGTATGGAGCAATATATGGGGTCCATTATTCTGTATGGAGCAATATATGGGGTCCAATATTCTGTTTGGAGGAATATCTGGGGCCCATTATTCTGTATGGAGCATTGTATGGAGTCCATTATACTGTATGGATCAATATATAGGGTCCATTATTCTGTATGGAGCAATATATGGATCAATTATGCTGTATAGAGCAATAAAAATGGTTTATAATTTTGTATGGAGCATTATATGGGGTCCATTATTCTTTTTGGAGCAATATATTGGGGTTCATTACTCTGTATGGAGCAATACATGGGTCAATTACTCTGTATGGAGCAATATATGGGGTCCATTATTCTGTATGGAGCAATATATGGGGTCCATTATTCTGTACAGAGCATTATATGGGGTCCATTATTCTGTATGGAGCAATATACGGGTCCATTATTCTGTATGGAGCAATATATGAGGTCCATTATTCTGTTTGGAGGAATATCTGGGGCCCATTATTCTGTATGGATCATTTTATGAGGTCCATTATACTGTATGGAGCAATATATGGGGTCCATTATTCTGTAAGGAGCAATATATGGGTCCATTATGTTGTATAGAGCAATATATGGAGTCCATTATTCTGTACGGAGCTTTATATGGGGTCATATATTCTGTATGGAGCATTATATGGGGTCCATTATTCTGTATGGAGCAATATATGGGTCCATTACTCTGTATGGAGAAATATATGGGGTTCATTATTCTGTATGGAGCAATATATCGGGTCCATTATTCTGTATAGAGCCTTATATGGGGTCCAATATTCTGTATGGAGCAATATATGGGTCCATTATTCTGTATGGAGCATTATATGGGGCCCATTATTCTGTATAGAGCAACATATGGAGTCCATTATTCTGTAGGGAGCTTTATATGGGGTCATTTATTCTGTATAGAGCAATATATGGGGTCCATTATAATCTATGGAGCAATATATGGGGTCCATTAGTCTGTATGGAGCAATATATGGGTCCATTATTCTTTATGGGGCATCATATAGGGCCCATTATTCTGTATGAGCAATATATGGGGTCCATGATTCTGTATAGAGCAATACATAGGGTCTATTATTCTGTATGGAGCATTATATGGGGCCTATTATTCTGTATGAAGCAATATATGGTTTCCACTATTCTGCATGGAGCAATATATGGGGTCCATTATTCTGTATGGAACAATATATGGGTCCATTATTCTGTGTGGAGCAATATATTGGGTCCATTATTCTGTATGGAGCAATATATGGGTACATTATTCTGTAGGGTGTATTATATGGGGACCATTATTCTCTATGGAACATTTTATGAGGCCCGTTTTTTTGTATGGAGCATTAAATGGGGCTCATTATTCTGTATGGAGCATTATATTGGGTCCATTATTCTGTATGGAGCATTATATGGAGTCCATTATTCTGTATGGAGCAAGATATGGGGTCCATCATTCTGTATAGAGCATTATATGGGGTCTATTATTCTTTATGGAGCAATATATGGGGTCCATTATTCAGTATGGAGCAATATATGGGTCCTTTATTCTGTATGGAGCAATATATGGGTCCATTATTCAGTATGGAGCATTTTATGGGGACAATCATTCTGTATGGAGCAATATGTGGGGTCCATTATTCTGTGTAGAGCAATATAAAGGGTCTATTATTCTGTATGGAGCATTATATGGGGCCCATTATTCTTTATGAAGCAATATATGGGGTCCATTATTCTGCATGGAGCAATATATGGGTCCATTATTCTATATGTTCATTATGAGGCCAATTATTCTTTATGGAGCAACATACAGGGCCCATTATTCTGTATGGAGCAATATATGAGTTCATTATACTGTATAGAGCAATACACAGGGTCAATTATTCTGTAGGGAGCATTATACGGTGTCCATTATTCTGTATGGAGCAATACATGGGTCCATTAATTTGTATATAGCAATATATGGGGTCTATTATTCTGTATGCAGCAATATATGGGGTCCATTATTCTGTATAGAGCATTATATGGGGTCCATTACTCTGTATGGAGCAGTATATGGGTCCATTATTCTGTATGGAGCAATATATGGGGTACATTATTCTGTATGGAGCATTATATGGGGTTATTTATTCTGTATGGAGCAATATATGGGTTCTATTATTCTGTATGGAGCAATATATAGGTCTATTTTTCCATATGAAGCATTATATGGGGACAATTATTCTGTATAGAGCAATATGTGGGGTCCATTATTCTGCACATAGCAATATAAAGGGTCTATTATTTTGTATGGAGCATTCTAGGGGGCCCATTATTTTGTACGAAGCAATATATGGGGTCCATTATTCGGTAAGGAGAATTAGATGGGATCCATTCTTCTGTATGAAGCGATATATGGGATCCATTCTGTATAGACCATTATATGAGGCTCATTATTCTGTATGGAGCAATATATGGGATCCACTATTCTGCATGGAGGAATATATGGGGTCCATTATTCTGTATGGAGCAATATATGGGAACCATTACTCTGTATGGAGCAATATAGTGGGTCCATTGTTCTGTATGGAGCAGTATATGGGACCCATTATTCTGTATGGAGCAATATATGGGGTGCATTATTCTGTATGAAGCAATATATGCGACCCATTATTCTGTATGGAGCAAAATATTGGGTTCATTTTTCTGCATGGAGCTATATATGGGTCTATTATTCTTTATGGAGCATTATTCTGTATGGAGCAATATATGGGGTCCATTATTCTGTACAGAGCATTATATTGGGTCCATTATTCTGTATGGAGCAATATATGGTGTCCATTATTCTGCATGGAGCAATATATGGGGTACATTATTCTTTATCGAGCATTATGTAGGGCCCATTATTCTGTATGGAGCAATATCTGGGGTACATTATTCTGTATGGAGCAATATATGGGTCCATTAATCTGTATGGAGCATTATATGGGGCCCATTATTCTGTATGGAGCATTACATGGGGCTCATTATTCTCTATGTTGCATTTTATGGTGTCCATTATTCTGTATGGAGCATTATATGGGGTCCATTATTCTGTATGGAACAATATATGGGGTCCAATATTCTGTATGGAGCAATATATGGGTCCATTATTCTGTATGGAGCATTATATCGGGCCCATTATTCTGTATGGAGCAATATATGGGTCCATTATACTGTATGGAGCATTATGAGGCCCATTATTGTGTATGAAGCATCATATAGGGTCCACTATTTTGTATGGAGCAATATATGGGGTCCATTATTCTGTTTGGAGGAATATCTGGGGCCCTTTATTCTGTATGGAGCATTGTATGGAGTCCATTATACTGTATGGAGCAATATATGGGGTCCATTATTCTGTATGGAGCAATATATGGGTCCATTATGCTGTATAGAGCAATAAAAAGGGTTTATTATTCTGTATGGAGCATTATATGGGGTCCATTATTCTTTTTGGAGCAATATATTGGGTCCATTACTCTGTATGGAGCAATATATGGGGTCCATTATTCTGTATGGAGCAATATATGGGGTCCATTATTCTGTATAGAGCATTATATAGGGTCCATTATTCTGTATGGAGCAATATATGGGTCCATTATTCTGTATGGAGCATTATATGGGGCCCAATATTCTGTATAGAGCAATATATGGAGTCCATTATTCTTTATGGAGCATTATATGGGGTCATTTATTCTGTATGGAGCAATATATGGAGTCCATTATTCTGTACGGAGCAATACATGGGGTCCATTAGTCTGTATGGAGAAATATATGGGTCCATTATTCTTTATTGAGCATTATATGGGGTCTATTATTCTGTATGGAGCAATATATGGGGTCCATTATTCTGTATAGAGCAATACACAGGGTCTATTGTTCTGTATGGAGCATTATATGGGGTCCATAATTCTGTATGAAACAATATATGGGGTCCACTATTCTGCATGGAGCAATATATGGGACTCATTATTCTGTATGGAGCAATATATGGGGTCCATTATTCTGTATGGAGCAATATATGGGGTCCATTATTCTGTATGGAGCAATATATGGGTCTATTATTCTGTATGGAACATTATATGGGGTCCATTATTCTGTACGGAGCAATATATGGGTCCATTATTCTGTATGGAGCAATATATGGGTCCATTATTCTGTATGGAGCAAAATATGGGGTCCATTATTCTGTATGGAGTCATATATGGGTCCATTATTCTGTATGGAGCATTATGAGGCCCATTATTCTGTATGAAGCAACATATAGGGTCCATTATTCTGTATGGAGCAATATATGGGGTCCATTATTCTGTTTGGAGGAATATCTGGGGCCAATTATTCTGTATGGAGCATTGTATAGATTCCATGATACTGTATGGATCAATATATAGGGTCCATTATTCTGTATGGAGCAATATATGGGTCAATTATGCTGTATAGAGCAATAAAAATGGTTTATAATTTTGTATGGAGCATTATATGGGGTCCATTATTCTTTTTGGAGCAATATATGGGGTTCATTACTCTGTATGGAGCAATATATGGGTCAATTACTCTGTATGGAGCAATATATGGGGTCCATTATTCTGTATGGAGCAATATATGGGGTCCATTATTCTGTACAGAGCATTATATTGGGTCCATTATTCTGTATGGAGCAATATATGGGGTCTATTATTCTGCATGGAGCAATATATAGGGTACATTATTCTTTATCGAGCATTATGTAGGGCCCAGTATTCTGTATGGAGCAATATCTGGGGTACATTGTTCTGTATGGAGCAATATATGGGTCCATTAATCTGTATGGAGCATTATATGGGGCCCATTATTCTGTATGGAGCATTACATGGGGCTCATTATTCTCTATGGAGCATTATATGGGGTCCATTATTCTGTATGGAGCATTATATGGGGTCCATTATTCTGTATGGAACTATATATGGGGTCCAATATTCTGTATGGAGCAATATATGGGTCCATTATTCTGTATGGAGCATTATATCGGGCCCATTATTCTGTATGGAGCAATATATGGGTCCATTATACTGTATGGAGCATTATGAGGCCCATTATTCTGTATGAAGCAACATATAGGGTCCACTATTTTGTATGGAGCAATATATGGGGTCCATTATTCTGTTTGGAGGAATATCTGGGGCCCTTTATTCTGTATGGAGGATTGTATGGAGTCCATTATACTGTATGGAGCAATATATGGGGTCCATTATTCTGTATGGAACAATATATGGGTCCATTATGCTGTATAGAGCAATAAAAAGGGTTTATTATTCTGTATGGAGCATTATATGGGGTCCATTATTCTTTTTGGAGCAATATATTGGGTCCATTATTCTGTATGGAGCAATACATGGGTCCATTACTCTGTATGGAGCAATATATGGGGTCCATTATTCTGTATGGAGCAATATATGGGGTCCATTATTCTGTATAGAGCATTATATAGGGTCCATTATTCTGTATGGAGCAATATATGGGTCCATTATTCTGTATGGAGCATTATATGGGGCCCAATATTCTGTATAGAGCAATATATGGAGTCCATTATTCTTTATGGAGCATTATATGGGGTCATTTATTCTGTATGGAGCAATATATGGAGTCCATTATTCTGTACGGAGCAATACATGGTGTCCATTAGTCTGTATGGAGAAATATATGGGTCCATTATTCTTTATTGAGCATTATATGGGGTCCATTATTCTGTATGGAGCAATATATGGGGTCCATTATTCTGTATAGAGCAATACACAGGGTCTATTGTTCTGTATGGAGCATTATATGGGGTCCATAATTCTGTATGAAACAATATATGGGGTCCACTATTCTGCATGGAGCAATATATGGGACTCATTATTCTGTATGGAGCAATATATGGGGTCCATTATTCTGTATGGAGCAATATATGGGTCTATTATTCTGTATGGAACATTATATGGGGTCCATTATTCTGTACGAAGCAATATATGGGTCCATTATTCTGTATTGAGCATTATATTGGGCCCATTATTCTGTATGACGCATTACATGGGGCTCATTATTCTGTATGGAGCATTATATGGGGTCCATTATTCTGCATGGAGCAGTTTATGGGGTCCATTATTCTGAATGGAGCAATATATGGGGTTCATTATTCTGTATGGAGCAATATATGGGTCCATTATTCTGTATGGAGCAATATATGGGGTCCATTATTCTGTATGGAGCAATATATGGGGTCCATTATTCTGTATGGAGCAATATATGGGTCCATTATTCTGTATGGAGCAATATATGGGGTCCATTATTCTGTATGGAGTCATATATGGGTCCATTATTCTGTATGGAGCATTATGAGGCCCATTATTCTGTATGAAGCAACATATAGGGTCCATTATTCTGTATGGAGCAATATATGGGGTCCATTATTCTGTTTGGAGGAATATCTGGGGCCAATTATTCTGTATGGAGCATTGTATGGAGTCCATTATACTGTATGGATCAATATATAGGGTCCATTATTCTGTATGGAGCAATATATGGGTCAATTATGCTGTATAGAGCAATAAAAATGGTTTATAATTTTGTATGGAGCATTATATGGGGTCCATTATTCTTTTTGGAGCAATATATGGGGTTCATTACTCTGTATGGAGCAATACATGGGTCAATTACTCTGTATGGACCAATATATGGGGTCCATTATTCTGTATGGAGCAATATATGGGGTCCATTATTCTGTACAGAGCATTATATGGGGTCCATTATTCTGTATGGAGCAATATATGGGTCCATTATTCTGTTTGGAGCATTATATGGGGTCATGTATTCTGTATTGAGCAATATATGGAGTCCATTATTCTGTATGGATCAATATATGGGGTCCATTAGTCTGTATGGAGCAATATATGGGTCCATTATTCTTTATGGATCATTATATGGGGTCCATTATTCTGTATGGAGCAATATATGGGGTCCATTATTCTATATAGAGCAATAAACAGGGTGTATTATTCTGTATGGAGCATTATATCGGGCCCATTATTCTGTATGAAGCAATATATGGGTTCCACAATTCTGTATGGAGCAATATATGGGGTCCATTTTTCTGTATGGAGCAATATACGGGACCATTATTCTGTATGGAGCAATATATGGGGTCCATTATTCTGTATGGAGCAATATATGGGGTCCATTATTCTGTATGGAGCAATATATGGGACGCATAATTCTGTATGGAGCAATATATGGGTTCATTATTCTGTATGGAGCATTATATGGGGCCCATTATTCTGTATTGAGCATTACATGGGGCTCATTATTCTGCATGGAGCATTATATGGGGTCCACTATTCTGCATGGATCATTATATGGGGTCCATTATTCTGAATGGAGCAATATATGGGGTCCATTATTCTGTATGGAGCAATATATGGGTCCATTATTCTGTATGGAGCAATATATGGGGTCCAGTATTCTGTATGGAGTCATATATGGGTCCATTATTCTGTATGGAGCATTATGAGGCCCATTATTCTGTATGAAGCAACATATGGGGTCCATTATTCTGTATGGAGCAATATATGGGGTCCATTATTCTGTTTGGAGGAATATCTGGGGCCCATTATTCTGTTTGGAGCATTGTATGGAGTCCATTATACTGTATGGATCAATATATAGGGTCCATTATTCTGTATGGAGCAATATATGGGTCAATTATGCTGTATAGAGCAATATATGGAGTCCATTATTCTGCATGGAGCTTTATATGGGGTCATTTATTCTGTATGGAGCATTATATGGGGTCCATTATTCTTTATGGAGCAATACATGGGTCCATTACTCTGTATGGAGAAATATATGGGGTTCATTATTCTGTATGGAGCAATATATCGGGTCCATTATTCTGTATAGAGCCTTATATGGGGTCCAATATTCTGTATGGAGCAATATATGGGTCCATTATTCTGTATGGAGCATTATATGGGGCCCATTATTCTGTATAGAGCAATATATGGAGTCCATTATACTGTATGGAGCTTTATATGGGGTCATTTATTCTGTATGGAGCAATATATGGGGTCCATTATTCTCTATGGAGCAATATATGGGGTCCATTAGTCTGTATGGAGCAATATATGGGTCCATTATTCTTTATGGGGCATTATATGGGGCCCATTATTCTGTATGGAGCAATATATGGGGTCCATTATTCTGTATAGAGCAATACATAGGGTCTATTATTCTGTATGGAGCATTATATGGGGCCCATTATTCTGTATGAAGCAATATATGGGGTCCACTATTCTGCATGGAGCAATATATGGGGTCCATTTTTCTGTATGGAGCAATATATGGATCCATTATTCTGTGTGGAGCAATATATTGGTTCCATTATTCTGTATGGAGCAATATATGGGTACATTATTCTGTAGGGTGTATTATATGGGGACCATTATTCTCTATGGAGCATTTTATGAGGCCCGTTTTTTGTATGGAGCATTAAATGGGGCTCATTATTCTGTATGGAGCATTATATGGGGTACAGCAAAAGGGGTTCAAGAAAACCACACAGGAAAAATGAGTATTTAAAGCGAGTGTAGTGCTACAATTAGTTAAAACTTAACATTTATTACAACTGAATAAAAAAGTAATACACAAGTCCAAAGGACCTAAAAACAAGTATAAGCCTGTCTGTGATAGTGAGTGACCCTAACAATCAATAGCTCATTATGTCCAGGAATATAACCATATGTGATACCAACATAGTTTACCTGTAACATCACACAGAAAATGGCAGGAAAATAGTAACAGAGCTCTCAAGACAGTGTCTCAAACGTATCGTGTCTCAGCCCACAAGAACCTTAATACATTTACACAATTGATGGTGAGCCTTTAAACACCTATAAATATGTTAATGTAACGACCTCACCAGATAGAATGTTGGTTCTTGCTCTCTGGCTTTAAGACAGCTCCATGTGATGGGGCATCCAAAACCTTATTCAGCCTCCAGCAACTCACAGCACACCGCTCCCAACGCGTTTCATTGCCTCAGCTAATCATCAGGGGAGAAGAGGGTGTCATGCGGTATAGAAGCTGGCATCAAACGCTCAGCTTATCCATTAGACTGTCTAATGCTAATGGATAAGCTGGAGCTGTCTTAAAGCCAGAGAGCAAGAACCAACATTCTATCTGGTGAGGTCGTTACATTAACATATTTATAGGTGTTTAAAGGCTCACCATCAATTGTGTAAATGTATTAAGGTTCTTGTGGGCTGAGACACGATACGTTTGAGACACTGTCTTGAGAGCTCTGTTACTCTGATTGGCCAGCGGCTGTCATTGGAAATGCTGTGCTGGGAAACAGTCTCTGTGTGGCAATTCAGCGCTGCTGTCGGCGGCTCCTCCTGGACCAGGTCGGGATCGTCAAGGGGTCTGACTCTGTGGTGCCTGCGGGCCGCATAAAGCAGCCTCAGGGGCCACATGCGGCCCGCGGGCCGCGTGTTTGAGACCCCTGGTATAGAGCAATACACAGGGTCAATTATTCTGTAGGGAGCATTATACGGGGTCCATTATTCTGTATGGAGCAATACATGGGTCCATTAATTTGTATAGAGCAATATATGGGGTCCATTATTCTGTATGCAGCAATATATGGGGTCCATTATTCTGTATAGAGCATTATATGGGGTCCATTACTCTGTATGGAGCAGTATATGGGTCCATTATTCTGTATGGAGCAATATATGGGGTACATTATTCTGCATGGAGCATTATATGGGGTTATTTATTCTGTAATGAGCAATATATGGGGTCTATTATTCTGTATGGAGCAATACAGTTATATGAAAAAGTTTGGGCACCCCTATTAATCTTAAGCTTAATGTTTTATAAAAATTGGTGTTTTTGCAACAGCTATTTCAGTTTGTTATATGTAATAACTATTGGACACAGTAATGTTTCTGCCTTGAAATGAGGTTTATTGTACAGAAAATGTGCAATCTGCATTCAAACAAAATTTGACAGGTGCATAAGTATGGGCACCCTTATCATTTTCTTGTCTTAAATACTCCTTCCTACTTTTTACTGACTTACTAAAGCACATTTTTTGGTTTTGTAACCTCATTGAGCTTTGAACTTCATAGCCAGGTGTATGCAATCATGAGAAAAGCTACTTAAAGTGGCCACTTGCAAGTTGTTCTCCTGTTTGAATCTCCTCTGAAGAGTGACATCATGGGCTCCTCAAAACAACTGTCAAATGATCTGAAAACAAAGATTATTCAACATAGTTGTTCAGGGGAAGGATACAAAAAGCTGTCTCAGAGATTTAACCTGTCAGTTTCCACTGTGAGGAACATAGTAAGGAAATGGAAGAACACAGGGACAGTTCTTGTTAAGGCCAGAAGTGGCAGGCCAAGAAAAACATCAGAAAGACAGAGAAGAAGAATGGTGAGATCAGTCAAGGACAATCCTCAGACCACCTCCAGAGAGCTGCAGCATCAACTTGCTGCAGATGGTGTCACAGTGCATCGGTCAACTATACAACGCACTTTGCACAAGGAGAAGCTGTATGGGAGAGTGATGCGAAAGAAGCCGTTTCTGCAAGCATGCCACAAACAGAGTCGGCTGAGGTATGCAAAAGCACATTTGGAGAAGCCAATTTCTTTTTGGAAGAAGGTCCTGTGGACTGATGAAACCAAGATTGAGTTGTTTGGTCATACAAAAAGGCGTTATGCATGGTGGCAAAAAAACACAGCATTCCAAGAAAAACACTTGCTACCCACAGTAAAATTTGGTGGAGGTTCCATCATGCTTTGGGGCTGTGTGGCCAATACCAGCACCGGGAATCTTGTTAATGTTGAGGGACGCATGGATTCCACTCAGTATCAGCAGATTCTTGACAATAATGTTCAAGAATCAGTGATAAAGTTAAAGTTACGCAGGGGGTGGATCTTTCAGCAAGACAATGATCCAAAACACCGCTCCAAATCTACTCAGGCATTCATGCAGAGGAACAATTACAATGTTCTGGAATGGCCATCCCAGTCCCCAGACCTGAATATCATTGAACATCTGTGGGATCATTTGAAGAGGGCTGTCCATGCTCGGCGACCGTCAAACTTAACTGAACTGGAATTGTTTTGTAAAGAGGAATGGTCAAAAATTCCTTCATCCAGGATCCAGGAACTCATTAAAAGCTACAGGAAGCGACTAGAGGCTGTTATTTTTGCAAAAGGAGGATCTACTAAATATTAATGTCACTTTTCTGGTGAGGTGCCCATACTTATGCACCTGTCAAATTTTGTTTGAATACAGATTGCACATTTTCTGTTAGTACAATAAACCTCATTTCAAGGCACAAACATTACTGTGTCCAACAGTTATTACATATATCAAACTGAAATAGCTGTTGCAAAAACATCAATTTTTATAAAACAATAAGCTTAAGATTAATAGGGGTGCCCAAACTTTTTCATATAACTGTATATGGGTCCATTATTCCATATGGAGCATTATATGGGGACAATTTTTCTGTATAGAGCAATATGTGGGGTCCATTATTCTGCACAGAGCAATATAAAGGGTCTATTATTCTGTATGGAGCATTCTAGGGGGCCCATTATTCTGTACGAAGCAATATATGGGATCCATTATTCGGTAAGGAGTATTAGATGGGATCCATTCTTCTGTATGAAGCGATATATGGGATCCATTCTGTATAGAGCATTATATGAGGCTCATTATTCTGTATGGAGCAATATATGGGATCCACTATTCTGCATAGAGCAATATATGGGGTCCATTATTCTGTATGGAGCAATATATGTGTTAGAACTCTCCTGTTAGTTTTTTTTTAGTTTGCTGGTCACATGACCATTGTTGCCTATTTAATCCGGCTCCGCCCTCCTGGTCTTGCTGGACTTCATTGTATTTACTACTCTTGAGCTAGCTTGGTGCTCTGTTGCCGTTCTCTGTTAGTTTTGCTAGGTCTTCTGACCTCTATGCTTTTTGTTGTGTGTTTGTCTTTGACTGCTACTATTTCTGCTAGGAGGTGTCCAACTTATCCCAGTCCCTAGTTCTTGTAGGGAAACCCTCCCTCACATCTATAGGTCTTCGTTCAGACTAGTCGAGGACTTTAGCGGGTCTGATCGCAGGATCAGGTTCCCCGTTACATCGTAGGGATCTAGTTTAGTTCTATTGTAGGGACAGTTCTCCTGTCTTTCCTTAGTCCCTGTAGCAGATCATAACAGTAAGTCCAGCCCTAAAAGAAAAAAAAAAATTTTCTCTAAGGAAAGACCTCCAGTTTTCCATCATGGTCTCGGTTCAAGATTTGGCTCAACGCTTGCAGGGACTCTCTCTGGAGGTGGCCAAGCTCCAACAACACGTGAGTAGCTGTTCTGGAGCACATTTTGTGGAACCAAAGGTACGTCTGCCTGATTTATTTTTTGGCGAACAACAAGATTTTTTTTCTTTTAAAAATGCTTGTTTATTGTATTTTCGTTTGAGACCCGGATCCTCTGGTAATGAATCACAGCGCATAGGGTTCATAATGTCACTTTTGCGCAAAGATCCTCAGGGATGGGCCTTCTCTCTCCAACCTAGTGATCCGTGCTTTAGATCAGTGGATAGTTTTTTTTTTCTGCTTTGGGTTTGTTGTATGATGATCCTGATCGTGTCTCATCTGCTGAGTCTGAATTGAGACGTTTGAGGCAGGGATCAGGTAATGTGGAAAAATATTGTTCTCACTTCCGTCGGTGGTCTGCCCAGGTGGGGTGGAACGATTCAGCTTTGAAAAGCTTGTTTCTTGCAGGGCTAGGTGAAAGGGTTAAGGATTTACTGATTGCTTATCCCACACCTGGAAACTTGCAGGAGGCTATGCAATTAGCTATACGGGTGGACAGGAGACTGCGTGCAAGGGTTAATGAGAGCAAATCCTCTGCTATGTCAGCTCCGAGTCTTGAGAGGGTCTGTGCTGACAATGGAGAGCCGATGGAGATTGGAGCGATGACACCCCGCTCTCAGGAAAAAGATTGCAGGCTTTCTGAAGGCTTGTGCTTCTATTGCGGAAATTCTGGTCATTTTATTAAGAACTGTGTGCTTCGTTTGAAGAAAGAAAAAAAAATGGTCAGTTATGCCCGTATTGCCTGTTTAAATTCTAAGGGAGTATTCCTATCTGCCACTACTGCTGCTCAGGATGAATTAATTGAATTTCGGGTATTTGTGGATTGTGGTTCCACTCTGAATGTGATTGATGGGGGATTCTTGGAAAAACTTAGATTAGAACCTAAAACTTTGTCATCCCCTATTGCTGTGGTTTCTGTTGATGGCTCTCCCTTGAAAAGTGTTACTCATAAGGTCTGTGAATTACCCCTCACTATTAATGGTATTCACCAAGAAAATTTGGATTAGGTGGTATTGGATAATTTGCCTTCTCCAGTAATATTGGGGTTACCCTGGTTAAAATTGCACAATCCTGTACTGGATTGGTCTACCAATGAAATTAAGTCCTGGAGCCGTAAGTGTTATGACAAGTGTTGTAACGGACGTATTGCTGCTGTGGATAAAGGGGAATTGCCTGTACCTATTCAGGATTTTTGGAGAGTTTTTTCTGAGGAGGAGTCACAAATTTTGCCTCCCCATAGAGACTATGATTGTACCATTGAATTTTTCCCTGGAGCGACTCTTCCTAAAAGTCGTTTATTTAATCTTACTATTCCTGAGAGAACGGTTTTGGAGGAATACATACAGACAAGCTTGGCCGCCGGTCACATTAGGCCTTCCAAGTCTCCTGTGGCTGTTGGATTTTTTTTTGTAAAAAAAAAAAGATGGCGGTTTACGTCCTTGTCTGGACTTTCGTGAGATTAATAAAATTACTGTACGCAATCCTTACCCACTGCCATTGATTCCTGATTTATTTAACCAGTTAGTGGGGGCCAAGTGGTTCTCTAAAATTGATCTCCGGGGGGCATACAATTTGTTGCGCATGAAGGAGGGTGATGAATGGAAGACTGCTTTTAACACTCCTGTGGGTCATTTTGAGAATCTGGTTATGCCTTTTGGTCTTACCAATGCTCCAGCATTTTTTCAGAATCTTATTAATGACATCCTTAGACCTTTAATCGGCAAAAATGTGGTTGTGTATTTGGATAACATTCTGATTTATTCGCCTGATCTGGAGTCTCATTGGCGGAGCGTACGTGAGGTGTTACAGTTATTAATGGACAATTCGCTTTTTGCTAAGCTGGAGAAATGTGAGTTCGCTGTACAGAGAATTAGTTTTTTGGGCTACATTATCTCCAGTGAAGGTTTTGAGATGGACCCGGTTAAAGTTCAAGCTGTGCAGGAATGGCCTAGGCCTATTGGTTTGAAATCGATACAGAGGTTTTTGGGTTTCGCCAATTATTACAGAAAATTCATAAAAAAAATTTCTATTATTGTCAAACCGCTGACCGATCTCACCAGGAAAGGTGCTAATGCGGTTCAGTGGACTTCTGAGGCCATTGAAGCTTTTGTGTTTCTAAAGGAGAGGTTCACCTCTGCTCCCATCCTTATGCAGCCTGATGTGACTAAGCCGTTTTTGGTTGAGGTTGATGCTTCTTCGGTGTGGGTCGGTGCCGTGTTGTCTCAGGAAAACAAGGATGGAGTTATATCCTTGTGCCTTTTTTTCAAAAAAATTTTCTGAGACTGAACTTAATTACGATATTGGTAATCGGGAATTGCTGGCGATTAAACTCGCATTTGAACACTGGCGTCACCTCTTGGAAGGTGCTGAATTTCCCATTCAGGTTTTCACTGATCATAAAAATCTGATCTATCTTGATGCTGCCAAGCGCTTGAATGCCCGTCAGGCTAGGTGGGCACTTTTTTTCTCGCGGTTTAATTTTTCCGTTACTTACATCCCGGGTACCAAGAATGTTAAAGCGGATGCTTTGTCTCGCAGCTTTTCTCCCATGGTCGGTGTTGAGGAGGAAGAGGAGAGCATTTTACAAGAAGGTGTTGTGATTGCTGCTTTGGACTCCATTTTGGAGGATGAGATTCTTAAAGCTCAGGAGAATGCCCCATCTAACACTCCCCATGGGAGGTTGTTTGTGCCTAGGACCTTTAGGAGAGATTTGTTTGTTGAGTGTCATGAGTCTCGGTTGGCAGGTCATCCAGGAATTTCTGAGACCAAGAGACTTGTGGGTCGCAGTTTTTGGTGGCCTGGATGGCAGAAGGAAGTCATTAAGTGGGTGCGCCAATGTACTGTGTGTGCTAGATCCAAGTCTTCGCATGCTCCTGCTGCGGGGTTGCTTTGCCCTCTGGAGGTTCTTAGTGCACCTTGGACACATCTGGCTATGGACTTTATTACTGACCTTCCCCCCTCTGAAGGTTTCACGGTCATCTGGGTGGTCGTGGACCGTTTTAGCAAGATGTGTCACTTGGTTCCCTTCATCAAACTGCCTTGCGCTAAGACACTCGCTAAGGCCTTTGTCAAGGAAATTGTCAGACTACATGGTGTTCCTACTGACATTGTTTCTGATAGGGGACCTCAGTTCGTGGCTCGTTTTTGGCGTGCCTTTTGTGACAGGTTGGGAGTTCATTTGTCGTTTTCATCCAGATATCATCCTGAGTCTAATGGCCAGACAGAAAGGAAGAACCAGAATGTTGAGCAGTTCTTGCGTTGTTTTGTGGCAGACAATCAAGAGGGGTGGTCTGAGTTTCTGCCACTTGCTGAATTTGCTCTTAACAACCATACATCCTCTTCTGCTGGGTGTTCGCCTTTTTTTTGTTGTTCTGGGAGACATCCGTCTTTTGGGTCATTCTCCAAATTGGTTTCGGCTGTGCCTGAGGAGGAGAGTTTTTCCGGTGATTTGGAGAGAGTTTGGACGGATGTGCGTGGTAATCTTCAGGAGGCTAACAAAAAATCTAAGAGGTACTTTGATAGGAAACGGCAAGAGGTTTTGTTTGCTGTTGGTGACATGGTTTGGTTGTCCTCTAAGAATCTGCGATTGAGGATTCCTTCTAAAAAATTGGGTCCCAAGTTCGTAGGTGTAGCGCTGGCGTCCCTGCCCTCTGCTAGGCAGGGACGCTGCTCCCCTCACCGCTCTGCTCCGTGCCCGGCGTCCTCTCCCCGCTCTGCTGTCAGCGCGCGCTCCTGCCCGGCGTCCTCTCCCCGCTCTGCTGTCAGCGCGCGCTCCGTCCCGGCGTCCTCCTCCTGCTCTGCTCTCGGCGCGCGCTCCTTCCCGGCCCCTGTGCTTAGGGCGCGCGCGCGCGCGCTCCCCTCCTCTTAAAGGGGCCGCGCGCGCCGCCCTAAAGAGTCCCCGGCCAATGGCCGGAGGACTTCATCATATAAAAGGCACCTCCTCCAAAATGGAGGTGCCCGAGCAATGTTGTTTGCACCTGTGTCTCACCTGTGCTTCAGCCCTCAGGTCCCGTTGCCAGTTACCTGCCAGTTACCTGCCTGATTCCTGCCAGTTACCTGCCTGTTTCCTGCCTGAATACTTGTTACCTGTCTGCCAGTCTGAGGTCCGACGGTCTGCCTTACTACTCCTGTCAGTCTGTCTAAGGACCAGCCTGCCCGCTCACCTGGGAGCGCATATCAGCTACCTGCCTGCTTGTCTGAGGTCCGACGGTCTGCTTTACTACTCCGGTCAGTCTGTCTTTGGACCAGCTTGCCCGCTCACCTGGGAGCGCTTCTCCGTTACCTGCCTGCTTGCCAGCCCGGAGGCTCCGTTGTCACGTGCTGTGACCACCAGCTATCTCAGAGACTCTTGCCCGCTCACCTGGGAGCGCATCTCCGTTACCTGCCTGCTTGCCAGCCCGGAGGTCCCGTTGTCACGTGCGGTGACCACCAGCTATTCCAGAGACTCTTGCCCGCTCACCTGGGAGCGCTTCTCCGTTACCTGCCTGCCTGCCAGCCCTGAGGCTCCGCCGTCACGTGCCGTGACCACCTGCTATTCCAGAGACTCTCGCTTGCTCACCTGGGAGCACCCATCTACCATCTGCCTGCTAGCCTACCCGGAGGCTCTGCCATCACAGGTCGTACCTACCCCTTACCCAGAGACTGCCCTGATCACTTGCCGTATCTCCCTGTCCGTTCACCCAGAGACTGCCCTGATCACTTGCCGTATCTCCCTGTCCGTTCATCCAGAGACTGCCACCCGCTCCCTTACAAGGGCCGCCCCCTTGTATAGTAGCTCAGAGGTTCCGCCTCCCGGACCCGTTACAGTTTGCTCGGGCCATGGAACCCGGTGGCACCCAAGCTCCCTCGCTCTCGGACCTCTGTCTTGAACTGTCCCGTCAGAGGTCCCAACAGGAGACCATCCTGGGTCACCTGCGGAATGTTAATACTCGCCTGAACACTCTGTCTGATCCACCAACAACCTCCGCCAGTACCATGGTATCCTTTTCCGGACCCCGGCTCTCTGCACCTCCTCGCTTCGGAGGCGACTCCGTCCTGGCTCGGGGCTTCATAAATCAGTGCACCCTGCATTTTGAACTATTATCCCACCAGTTTAACTCCGACCGAGCCAAAATTGCCTTTATCATGTCCCATCTCACCGGGGAGGCCCTGGCCTGGCTAAATCCTCTATGGGAGAGAGGAGATCCCCTGGTGTCCGACTTGCCTGCCTTTCTCATGGCTTTCCGGAAAGCCTTCGACGAACCCGGACGGAGGACCTCATCCGCATCTTCTCTGCTTCGCCTCCGTCAGGGAAGCCTCACCGTGGGCCAATATGCCATACGGTTCCGTACCCTTGCCTCGGAGCTGGCCTGGGATAACGAAGCCCTGGTATCCGTCTTCTGGGAGGGTCTGTCCGGCCGTATTAAAGATGAACTTGCTGGTCGGGACATTCCTACCACTCTCGATGATCTAATAACCCTTGCCACCCGGATTGACCTACGGTTCCAGGAGCGTGCCAAAGAGGTCACCCGTGAGAGAAGGATTCCACGTCTAGCTCCTACTTTCCAGGAACCCGTCATTCCTTCCGTTTCTCCACAGGTACACTCTCCTGAGCCTATGCAGGTCGACCAGACCAAGATGGTCAAATCCCGTCAGGATTTCCGCCGTGCCGAGGGGAGCTGCTTCTACTGTGGCAGTAAGGAGCATCTGATCCGTGCCTGCCCGGAGAGGTCGGGAGAACGCCTGTATCTAGGTTCACTCAGAGGGGTCGATCTAGACAAAAATAAATCCTCTCCATCCCTGCTGTTGTCAGTCTCAATCATCTGCGGGGAGAATCGTTATTCCGAACTAGCCCAACTTGACTCTGGAGCAGCCGGAAATCTTATTTCACAGTCCCTGGTGGAGAAATTCCGCATCCCCACCAAACCTCTGGCTGTACCCTTGTCTGTTGTTGCCGTGGATGGGGGCCTCTTACCTCGCCCCATCCAATTCATCACCGAATCCATTACTCTGCAGGTGGGAATGCTGCATTCAGAGAGTATCTCCTTTCACGTTCTGCCTGGTCTCCCTCACGCCCTCTTGCTAGGTCTGCCTTGGCTCCAGAGACATGCACCCGTGCTTGACTGGCAAACCGGAGAAGTCCTTCACTGGGGACAGGCCTGTCATAAAACCTGCCTGGTTCCCGTCCATTCCGTCCGTCCCTCTCCTATCCCAGCTAATCTACCTGGACTTCCGATTCCTTATTGGTCTAGTGCTGATGTCTTTGTTAAGGAGGAGGCAGAGACATCACCACCTCATAGACCATGTGACTGCCCCATCGATCCCGCCAGAGTAATGCAGGTGGCTCCCGTGAGTCTAAATTGTCTCCCTCCTGGTAAGACGTTCGTATCGGTACCTGATCGGGAGAGAATCCTACACTGGGGTCATTCGTCTAAACTAGCTGACCACGCCGGTCGGAAAAAGACCCTCCAGCTTATTACCCGACACTACTGGTGGCCTAACCTGCACAAGGATGTTATGGACTTTGTTTCTGCCTGTGTGTCCTGCGCCCGCAACAAAGTTCCGAGACACCTGTCGGCCGGCCGCCTTCTTCCTCTGCCAGTACCTGCTGCCCCCTGGCAGCATTTAGCGATGGACCCTCCTCAATTCCGTCCTGGGGATAAAGTCTGGCTCTCGTCCAAATATGTCCGACTCAAGATCCCTTCCTATAAGTTAGGGTCTCGGTTCATCGGCCCACTGGTGGTCATCGGTCAGATCAACCCGGTAGCCTATAAATTGAAACTCCCGGCCAACTTACGGATCCCTAACTCCTTCCATGTATCTCTCCTCAAACCTGTGGTACTTAACTCTTTTTCTAAGTCTACAGGTACGCCTCCTGCTCTGGTTTCTGCTGAGGACAAGTTTGAGGTAGAGAACATTCTTGCCAGCAAAAGGGTAAGAGGAAAGACCTTTTTTCTGGTAGATTGGAGGGGGTTTGGTCCTGAGGAGAGAACGTGGGAGCCCCGGGAGAACATCCATGCCCCTCTCATCCTAGCTAAATTTCTGTCTGGCCTAAAAAAGGGGGGGCCTAAAGGGGGGGGTACTGTAGCGCTGGCGTCCCTGCCCTCTGCTAGGCAGGGACGCTGCTCCCCTCACCGCTCTGCTCCGTGCCCGGCGTCCTCTCCCCGCTCTGCTGTCAGCGCGCGCTCCTGCCCGGCGTCCTCTCCCCGCTCTGCTGTCAGCGCGCGCTCCGTCCCGGCGTCCTCCTCCTGCTCTGCTCTCGGCGCGCGCTCCTTCCCGGCCCCTGTGCTTAGGGCGCGCGCGCGCGCGCTCCCCTCCTCTTAAAGGGGCCGCGCGCGCCGCCCTAAAGAGTCCCCGGCCAATGGCCGGAGGACTTCATCATATAAAAGGCACCTCCTCCAAAATGGAGGTGCCCGAGCAATGTTGTTTGCACCTGTGTCTCACCTGTGCTTCAGCCCTCAGGTCCCGTTGCCAGTTACCTGCCAGTTACCTGCCTGATTCCTGCCAGTTACCTGCCTGTTTCCTGCCTGAATACTTGTTACCTGTCTGCCAGTCTGAGGTCCGACGGTCTGCCTTACTACTCCTGTCAGTCTGTCTAAGGACCAGCCTGCCCGCTCACCTGGGAGCGCATATCAGCTACCTGCCTGCTTGTCTGAGGTCCGACGGTCTGCTTTACTACTCCGGTCAGTCTGTCTTTGGACCAGCTTGCCCGCTCACCTGGGAGCGCTTCTCCGTTACCTGCCTGCTTGCCAGCCCGGAGGCTCCGTTGTCACGTGCTGTGACCACCAGCTATCTCAGAGACTCTTGCCCGCTCACCTGGGAGCGCATCTCCGTTACCTGCCTGCTTGCCAGCCCGGAGGTCCCGTTGTCACGTGCGGTGACCACCAGCTATTCCAGAGACTCTTGCCCGCTCACCTGGGAGCGCTTCTCCGTTACCTGCCTGCCTGCCAGCCCTGAGGCTCCGCCGTCACGTGCCGTGACCACCTGCTATTCCAGAGACTCTCGCTTGCTCACCTGGGAGCACCCATCTACCATCTGCCTGCTAGCCTACCCGGAGGCTCTGCCATCACAGGTCGTACCTACCCCTTACCCAGAGACTGCCCTGATCACTTGCCGTATCTCCCTGTCCGTTCACCCAGAGACTGCCCTGATCACTTGCCGTATCTCCCTGTCCGTTCATCCAGAGACTGCCACCCGCTCCCTTACAAGGGCCGCCCCCTTGTATAGTAGCTCAGAGGTTCCGCCTCCCGGACCCGTTACAGTAGGGCCCTTTAAGGTGCTTCAGATAGTTAACCAATCTGCTGTTAGGTTGGAGGTTCCTACGTCCTGGAAGATTAACCCAGTGTTTCATGTTTCTCTGTTGAAAAAAGCTGATGTGTCTGATGGTGACGCCTCTGCCACTGTTCCTCCAGTGGTGGAGGACGGGGAATATGAAATTTCCCGCATCCTAAATTCTAGACGGTATAGAGGGAGTTTGCAGTATCTCGTCGCTTGGAAGGGTTTCGGACCTGAGGATAACTCATGGGTGAGGGCGGATGATGTTTCTGCTTCCAGACTTGTCAGAGCGTTTCACAGGAGGTTTCCTGGTAAGCCTGGGCCTAGGGGATCCAGAGGATCCTCTTAGAAGAGGGGGTGCTGTTAGAACTCTCCTGTTAGTTTTTTTTTAGTTTGCTGGTCACATGACCATTTTTGCCTATTTAATACGGCTCCGCCCTCCTGGTCTTGCTGGACTTCATTGTATTTACTACTCTTGAGCTAGATTGGTGCTCTGTTGCCGTTCTCTGTTAGTTTTGCTAGGTCTTCTGACCTCTATGCTTTTTGTTGTGTGTTTGTCTTTGACTGCTACTATTTCTGCTAGGAGGTGTCCAACTTATCCCAGTCCCTAGTTCTTGTAGGGATCCCTCCCTCAAATCTATAGGTCTTCATTCAGACTAGCCGAGGACTTTAGCGGGTCTGATCGCAGGATCAGGTTCCCCGTTACATCGTAGGGATCTAGTTTAGTTCTATTGTAGGGACAGTTCTCCTGTCTTTCCTTAGTCCCTGTAGCAGATTATAACAGTATGGGAACCATTACTCTGTATGGAGCAATATAGTGAGTCCATTGTTCTGCATGGAGCAGTATATGGGACCCATTATTCTGTATGGAGCAATATATGGGGTGCATTATTCTGTATGAAGCAATATATGCGACCCATTATTCTGTATGGAGCAATATATTGGGTCCATTTTTCTGTATGGAGCTATATATGGGTCTATTATTCTTTATGGAGCATTATTCTGTATGTAGCAATATATGGGGTCCATTATTCTGTACAGAGCATTATATTGGGTCCATTATTCTGTATGGAGCAATATATGGGGTCCATTATTCTGCATGGAGCAATATATGGGGTACATTATTCTTTATCGAGCATTATATAGGGCCCATTATTCTGTATGGAGCAATATCTGGGGTACATTATTCTGTATGGAGCAATATATGGGTCCATTAATCTGTATGGAGCATTATATGGGGCCCATTATTCTGTATGGAGCATTACACGGGGCTCATTATTCTCTATGGAGCATTATATGGGGTCCATTATTCTGTATGGAGCATTATATGGGGTCCATTATTCTGTATGGAGCAATATATGGGTCCATTATTTTGTATGGAGCAATATATGGGGTCCATTATTCTGATTAGAGGAATATCTGGGGCCCTTTATTCTGTATGGAGCATTGTATGGAGTCCATTATACTGTATGAAGCAATATATGGGGTCCATTAATCTGTATGGAGCAATATATGGGTCCATTATGCTGTATAGAGCAATAAAAAAGGTTTATTATTCTGTATGGAGCATTATATGGGGTCCATTATTCTTTTTGGAGCAATATATTGGGTCCATTATTCTGTATGGAGCAATACATGGGTCCATTACTCTGTATGGAGCAATATATGGGGTCCATTATTCTGTATGGAGCAATATATGGGGTCCATTATTCTATATAGAGCATTATATAGGGTCCATTATTCTGTATGGAGCAATGTATGGGTCCATTATTCTGTATGGAGCATTATATGGGGCCCAATATTCTGTATAGAGCAATATATGGAGCCCATTATTCTGTAAGGAGCATTATATGGGGTCATTTATTCTGTATGGAGCAATATATGGAGTCCATTATTCTGTACGGAGCAATACATGGGGTCCATTAGTCTGTATGGAGAAATATATGGGTCCATTATTCTTTATTGAGTATTATATGGGGTCCATTATTCTGTATGGAGCATTATATGGGGTCCATTATTCTGTATGGAGCACTATATGGGGTCCATTATTCTGTATAGAGCAATACACAGGGTCTATTGTTCTGTATGGAGCATTATATGGGGCCCATAATTCTGTATGAAACATTATATGGGGTCCACTATTCTGCATGGAGCAATATATGGGACCCATTATTTTGTATGGATCAATATATGGGACCCATTATTCTGTATGGAGCAATATATGGGGTCCATTATTCTGTATGGAGCAATATATGGGGTCCATTATTCTGTATGGAGCAATATATGGGGTCCATTATTCTGTATGGAGCAATATATGGGTCTATTATTCTGTATGGAACATTATATGGGGTCCATTATTCTGTACGGAGCAATATATGGGTCCATTATTCTGTATTGAGCATTATATTGGGCCCATTATTCTGTATGACGCATTACATGGGGCTCATTATTCTGTAAGGAGCATTATATGGGGTCCATTATTCTGCATGGAGCAGTTTATGGGGTCCATTATTCTGAATGGAGCAATATATGGGGTCCATTATTCTGTATGGAGAAATATATGGGTCGATTATTCTGTATGGAGCAATATATGGGGTCCATTATTCTGTATGGAGCAATATATGGGTCCATTATTCTGTATAGAGCAATATATGGGGTCCATTATTCTGTATGGAGTAATATATGTGTCCATTATTCTGTATGGAGCATTATGAGGCCCATTATTCTGTATGAAGCAACATATGGGGTCCATTATTCTGTTCAGAGGAATATCTGGGGCCCATTATTCTGTATGGAGTATTTTATAGGGTCCATTATACTGTATGGAGCAATATATGGGGTCTATTATTCTGTATGGAGCAATATATGGGTCCATTATGCTGTATAGAGCAATAAAAAGTTTTTATTATTCTGTATGGAGCATTATATTGGGTCCATTATTCTTTTTGGAGCAATATCTGGTGTCCATTATTCTATATGGAGCAATACATGGGTCCATTACTCTGTATGGAGCAATAAATGGGGTCCATTATTCTGTATGGAGCAATATATGGGGTCCATTATTCTGTATGGAGCATTATATGGGGCCCATTATTCTGTATCAAGCAATATATGGGGTCCACTATTCTGCATGGAGCAATATATGGGTTCCTTTGTTCTGTATGGAGCCATATATGTGGTCCATTATACTGTATGGAGCAATATATGGGTCTATTAATCTGTATGGAAAATTATATGGGGTCCATTATTCTGTATGAAGAGATATATGGGATCCATTCTGTATGGAGCATTATATGAGGCCCATTATTTTGTTTGGAGCAACATATGGGGTCCACTATTCTGCATCGTGCAATATATGGGGTCCATTATTCTGTATGGAGCAATATATGGTACCCATTATTCTGTATGGAGCAATATATGGGGTCCATTATTCTGTATGGAGCAATATATGTGTCTATTATTCTGTATGGTACATTATATGGGGTCCATTATTCTGTATGGAGCAATATATGGGGTCCATTATTCTGTATGGAGCATTATATGGGGTCCATTATTCTGTATGGAGCAATATATGGGGTCTATTATTCTGTACAGAGCAATATATGGGGTCCATAATTCTGTATAGAGCAATACACGGGGTCTATTATTCTGTATGGAGCATTATATGGGATCCATTTTTCTGTATGAAGCGATATATGGGATCCATTCTGTAAGGAGCATTATATGAGGCCCATTATTCTGTTTGGAGCAATATATAGGGTCCACTATTCTGCATTGAGCAATATATGGGGTCCATTTTTCTGTATGGAGCAATATATGGGACATATTTTTCTATATGGAGCAATGTATGGGGTCTATTATTCTGTATGGAGCAATATATGGGGTCCATTATTCTGGATAGAGCATTATATGGTACATTATTCTGTGTGAAGCAATATATGGGTCCATTATTCTGCATCGAGCATTATATGGGGCCCAATATTCTGTATGGAGCAATATATGGGGTCCATTATTCTGTATGGAGCAATATATGGGTCCCTTATTCTGTATGGAGCAATATATTAGGTTCATTATTGTGTATGGAGAAATATATGGGTAGATTAATCTGTATGGTTTATTATATGGGGCCCATTATTCTCTATGGAACATTTTATGAGGCCCGTTATTCTGTATGGAGCATTAAATGGGGCTCATTATTCTGTATGGAGCATTATACGGGGTCTATTATTCTGTATGGAGCATTATATGGGGTCCATTATTCTGTATAAAGCATTATATGGGGTCTATTATTCTGTATGTAGCAATATATGAGGTCCATTATTCTGTAAAGAGCAATACATGGGTCCTTTATTCTGTATGGAGCAATATATGGGTCCATTATTGTGTATGGAGCATTATATGGGGACAATTATTCTGTATGGAGCAATATGTGGGGTCCATTATTTTGCATAGAGCAATATAAAGGGTCTATTATTCTGTATGAAGCATTATATGGGATTATTATTCTGTATGGAACATTATATGGGGTCCATTATTCTGTACGGAGCAATATATAGGTCCATTATTCTGTATGGAGCATGATATTGGGCCCATTATTCTGTATGGAGCATTACATGGGGCTCATTATTCTGTATGGAGCATTATATGGGGTCCTTTATTCTGTAAAGAGCATTATATGGGGTCTATTATTCTGTATGTAGCAATATATGAGGTCCATTATTCTGTATGGAGCAATACATGAGTCCTTTATTCTGTATGGAGCAATATAGGGGTCCATTATTGTGTATGGAGCATTATATGGGGACAATTATTCTGTATGGAGCAATATGTGGGGTGCATTATTTTGCAGAGAGCAATATAAAGGGTCTATTATTCTGTATGGAGCATTATATGGGGCCCATTATTCTGCATGAAGCAATATATGGGGTCCATTATTCTGTATGGAGCAATATATGGGTCCATTATTCTATATGTAGCATTATGAGGGCCATTATTCTTTATGGAGCAACATATAGGGCCCATTATTCTGTATGGAGCAATATGTGGGTCCATTATACTGTATAGAGCAATATACAGGGTCTATTATTCTGTATGGAGCATTATATGGGGTCCATTACTCAGTATGGAGCAATATATGGGGTCCATTATTCTATATGTAGCAATTCATGTTTCCATTAATCTGCATAGAGCAATATATGGGGTCCTTTATTCTGTATGCAGCAATATATGGGGTCCATTATTCTGTATGGAGCAATATATGGGGTTCATTATTCTGTATAGAGCATTATATGGGGTCCATTATTCTGTATGGAGCAATATATGGTTCCATTATTCTGTATGGAGCATTATATGGGCTCTATTATTCTGTATAGAGCAATATATGGAGTCCATTATTCTGTATGGAGCTTTATATGGGGTCATTTATTCTGTATGGAGCATTATATGGAGTCCATTATTCTGTATGGAGCAATATATGGGGTCCATTAGTCTGTATGGAGCAATATATGGGTCCATTATTCTTTATGGAGCATTATATGTGGTCCATTATTCTGTATGGAGCAATATATAGCATCCATTATTCTGTGTAGAGCAATACACAGGGTTTATTGTTCTGTATGGAGCATTATATGGGGCCCATAATTCTGTATGAAACAATATATGGGGTCCACTATTCTGCATGGAGCAATATATGTTACCCATTATTCTGTATGGAGCAATATATGGGACCCATTATTCTGTATGGAGCAATATATAGGGTCCATTATTCTGTATGGAGCAATATATGGGGTCTATTATTCTGTATGGAGTTATATGTGGGTTTATTATTCTGTATGGAACATTATATGGGGTCCATTATTCTGTACGAAGCAATATATAGGTCCATTATTCTGTATGGAGCATGATATTGGGCCCATTATTCTGTATGGAGCATTACATGGGGCTCATTATTCTGTATGGAGCATTATATGGGGTCCATTATTTTGCATGGAGCAGTATATGAGGTCCATTATTATGAATGGAGCAATATATGGGGTCCATTATTCTGTATGGAGCAATATATGGATCCATTATTCTGTATGGAGCAATATATGGGTCCATTATTCTGTATGGAGCAATATATGGGGTCCATTATTCTGTATGGAGCAATATATGGGTCCATTTTTCTGTATGGAGCAATATATGGGGTCCATTATTCTGTATGGAGAAATATATGGGTCCATTATTCTGTATGGAGCAATATGTGGGGTCCATTGTTCTGTATGGAGTAATATATGGGTCCATTATTCTGTATGGAGCATTATGAGGCCCATTATTCTGTATGAAGCAACATATAGGTTCCATTATTCTGTATGGAGCAATATATGGGGTCCATTAATCTGTTCGGAGGAATATCTGGGGCCCATTATTCTGCATGGAGCATTTTATAGGGTCCATTATACTGTATGGGGCAATATATGGGGTCCATTATTCTGTATGTAGCAATAAATGGGTCCATTATGCTGCATAGAGCAATAAAAAGGGATTATTATTCCGTATGGAGCATTATATGGGGTCCATTATTCTTTTTGGAGCAATATATGGGGTCCATTATTCTGTATGGAGCAATACATGGGTCCATTACTCTGTATGGAGAAATATATGGGGTCCATTATTCTGTATAGAGCAATATATGGAGTCCATTATTCTGTATGGAGCTTTATATGGGGTCATTTTTTCTGTATGGAGCAATATAAGGGTCCATTATTCTGTATGGAGCAATATATGGGTCCATTATTCTGTATGGAGCAATATATGGGGTCCACTATTCTGCATGGAGAAATATATGGGGTCCATTAATCTGTATGGAGCAATATATGGTACCCATTATTCTGTATGGAGCAATATATGGGGTCCAATATTCTGTATGGAGCAATATATGGGTCTATTATTCTGTATGGTACATTATATGGGGTCCATTATTCTGTATGGAGCAATATATGGGGTCCACTATTCTGCATGGAGAAATATATTGTACCCATTATTCTGTATGGAGCAATATATGGGACCCATTATTCTGTATGGAGCAATATATAGGGTCCATTATACTGTATGGAGCAATATATGGGGTCCATTATTCTGTATGGAGCAATATATGGGATTATTATTCTGTATGGAACATTATATGGGGTCCATTATTCTGTACGGAGCAATATATAGGTCCATTATTCTGTATGGAGCATGATATTGGGCCCATTATTCTGTATGGAGCATTACATGGGGCTCATTATTCTGTATGGAGCATTATATGGGGTCCATTATTCTGTATAGAGCATTATATGGGGTCTATTATTCTGTATGTAGCAATATATGAGGTCCATTATTCTGTATGGAGCAATACATGGGTCCTTTATTCTGTATGGAGCAATATATGGGTCCATTATTGTGTATGGAGCATTATATGGGGACAATTATTCTGTAAGCAGCAATATGTGGGGCCCATTATTTTGCAGAGAGAAATATAAAGGGTCTATTATTCTGTATGGAGCATTATATGGGGCCCATTATTCTGCATGAAGCAATATATGGGGTCCATTATTCTGTATGGAGCAATATGAGGGCCATTATTCTTTATGGAGCAACATATAGGGCCCATTATTCTATATGGAGCAATATGTGGGGCCATTATACTGTATAGAGCAATATACAGGGTCTATTATTCTGTATGGAGCATTATATGGGGTCCATTATTCAGTATGGAGCAATATATGGGGTCCATTATTCTGTATGGAGCAATTCATGTTTCCATTAATCTGCATAGAGCAATATATGGGGTCCTTTATTCTGTATGCAGCAATATATGGGGTCCATTTTTCTGTATGGAGCAATATATGGGGTTCATTATTCTGTATTGAGCATTATATGGGGTCCATTATTCTGTATGGAGCAATATATGGTTCCATTATTCTGTATGGAGCATTATATGGGCTCTATTATTCTGTATAGAGCAATATATGGAGTCCATTATTCTGTATGGAGCTTTATATTGGGTCATTTATTCTGTATGGAGCAATATATGGAGTCCATTATTCTGTATGGAGCAATATATGGGGTCCATTAGTCTGTATGGAGCAATATATGGGTCCATTATTCTTTATGGAGCATTATATGGGACCCATAATTCTGTATGAAACAATATATGGGGTCCACTATTCTGCATGGAGCAATATATGTTACCCATTATTCTGTATGGAGCAATATATGGGACCCATTATTCTGTATGGAGCAATATATGGGGTCCATTATTCTGTATGGAGTTATATGTGGGTTTATTATTCTGTATGGAACATTATATGGGTTCCATTATTCTGTACGGAGCAATATATAGGTCCGTTATTCTGTATGGAGCATGACATTGGGCCCATTATTCCATATGGAGAATTACATGGGGCTCATTATTCTGTATGGAGCATTATATGGGGTCCATTATTCTGCATGGAGCAGTATATGAGGTCCATTATTCTGAATGGAGCAATATATGGGGTCCATTATTCTGTATGGAGCAATATATGGGTCCATTATTCTGTATGGAGCAATATATGGGTCCATTATTCTGTATGGAGCAATATATGGGGTCCATTATTCTGTATGGAGCAATATATGGGTCCATTATTCTGTATGGAGCAATATGTGGGGTCCATTGTTCTGTATGGAGTAATATATGGGTCCATTATTCTGTATGGAGCATTATGAGGCCCATTATTCTGTATGAAGCAACATATAGGTTCCATTATTCTGTATGGAGCAATATATGGGGTCCATTAATCTGTTCAGAGGAATATCTGGGGCCCATTATTCTGTATTGAGCATTTTATAGGGTCCATTATACTGTATGGGGCAATATATGGGGTCCATTATTCTGTATGTAGAAATAAATCGGTCCATTATGCTGCATAGAGCAATAAAAAGGGATTATTATTCCATATGTAGCATTAAATGGGGTCCATTATTCTTTTTGGAGCAATATATGGGGTCCATTATTCTGTATGGAGCAATACATGGGTCCCTTACTCTGTATGGAGAAATATATGGGGTCCATTATTCTGTATAGAGCAATATATGGAGTCCATTATTCTGTATGGATCTTTATATGGGGTCATTTTCTCTGTATGGAGCAATATAAGGGTCCATTATTCTGTATGGAGCAATATATGGGTCCATTATTCTGTATGGAGCAATATATGGGGTCCACTATTCTGCATGGAGAAATATATGGGGTCCATTATTCTGTATGGAGCAATATATGGTACCCATTATTCTGTATGGAGCAATATATGACCTCCATTATTCTGTATGGAGCAATATATGGGTCTATTATTCTGTATGGTACATTATATGGGGTCCATTATTCTGTATGGAGCAATATATGGGGTCCACTATTCTGCATGGAGAAATGCATTTTACCCATTATTCTGTATGTAGCAATATATGGGGTCCATTATTCTGTATGGAGCAATATATGGGTCTATTATTCTGTATGGTACATTATATGGGGTCCATTATTCTGTATGGAGCAATATATGGGGTCCACTATTCTGCATGGAGCAATATATGGGGTCCATTATTCTGTATGGAGCAATATATGGGACCCATTATTCTGTATGGAGCAATATATGGGGTCCTTTGTTCTGTAAGGAGCAATATATGGGGTCCATTATTCTGTATGGAGCAATGTATGGGTGTATTATTCTTTATGGAACATTATATGGGGTCCATTATTCTGTATGAAGAGATATATGGGATCCATTCTGTATGGAGCATTATATGAGGCCCATTATTCTGTTTGGAGCAATATATGGGGTCCACTATTCTGCATGGAGAAATATATGGGGTCCATTATTCTGTATGGAGCAATATATGGTACCCATTATTCTGTATGGAGCAATATATGGGGTCCATTATTCTGTATGGAGCAATATATGGGTCTATTATTCTGTATGGTACATTATATGGGGTCCATTATTCTGTATGGAGCAATATATGGGGTCCATTATTCTGTATAGAACATTATAAGGTGTCCATTATTCTGTATGGAGGAATATATGGGGTCTATTATTCTGTATATAGCAATATATGGGGTCCATAATTCTGTATAGAGCAATATATGGGGTCTATTATTCTGTATGGAGCATTATATGGGATCCATTATTCTGTATGAAGCGATATATGGGATCCATTCTATAAGGAGCATTATATGAGGCCCATTATTCTGTTTGGAGCAATGTATAGGGTCCACTATTCTGCAAGGAGCAATATATGGGGTCCATTTTTCTGTATGAAGCAAAATATGCGGCCTATTTTTCTGTATGGAGCAATATATGGGGTCTATTATTCTGTATGGATCAATATATGGGGTCCAATATTGTGTATGGAGAAATATATGATGTCCATTATTCTGGATAGAGCATTATATGGGGTACATTATTCTGTATGAAGCAATATATGGGTCCATTATTCTGCATCGAGCATTATATGGGGCCCAATATTCTGTATGGAGCAATATATGGGGTCCATTATTTTGTATGGAGCAATATATGGGTCCCTTATTCTGTATGGAACAATATATTGGGTCCATTATTGTGTATGGAGAAATATATGGGTAGATTGATCTGTATGGTGTATTATATGGGGCCCATTATTCTCTATGGAGCAATTTATGAGGCCCGTTATTCTGTATGGAGCACTAAATGGGGCTCATTATTCTGTATGGAGCATTATATGGGGTCCATTATTCTGTATGGATCATTATATGGGGTCCATTATTCTGTATGGAGCAATATATGGGGTCCATTATTCTGTATGGAGCAATATATGGGTCCTTTATTCTGTATGGAGCAATATATGGGTCCATTATTCCGTATGGAGCATTATATGGGGACAATTATTCTGCATGGAGCAATATGTGGGGTTCATTATTTTGCATATAGCAATGGAAAGGGTCTATTATTCTGTATGGAGCATTATATGGGGCCCATTATTCTGTATGGAGCAATATATGGGGTCCATTATTCTGTATGGAGCAATATATGGGTCCATTATTCTATATGTAGCATTATGAGGGCCATTATTCTTTATGGAGCAACATACAGGGCCCATTATTCTGTATGGAGCAATATATGGGTCCATTATACTGCATAGAGCAATATACAGGGTCTATTATTCTGTATGGAGCATTATATGGGGTCCATTAGGCTGTATGGAGCAATATATGGGGTCCATTATTCTGTATGGAGCAATACATGTTTCCATTAATCTGTATAGAGCAATATATGGGGTCCATTATTCTGTATGCAGCAATATATGGGGTCCATTATTCTGTATGGAGCAATATATGGGGTCCATTATTCTGTATAGAGCATTATATGGGGTCCATTATTCTGTGTGGAGCAATATATGGGTCCATTATTCTGTATGGAGAATTATATGGGGTCCATTATTCTGTATGGAGCAAAATATGGGGTCTATTATGCAGCATGAAGCAATATATGGGGTACATGATTCTGTATTGAGCATTACATGGGGCTCATTATTCTGTATGGAGCATTATATGGGGTACATTATTCTCTATGGAGCATTATATGGGGTCCATTATTCTGTATGGAGCAATATATGGGGTCCATTATTCTGTATGGAACAATATATGGGGTCCATTATTCTGTTTGGAGGAATATATTGGGTCCATTATTGTGAATGGAGAAGTATATGGGTCCATTATTCTGTATGGTGTATTATATGGGGCCCATTATTGTCTATGAAGAATTTTATCAGGCCCGTTATTCTGTATGGAACATTAAATGGGGCTCATTATTCTGTATGGAGCATTATATGGGGTCCATTATTCTGTATGGAGCATTATATGGGGGTCCATTATTCTGTATGGAGCAAGATATGGAGTGCATTATTCTGTGTAGAGCATTATATGGGGTCTATTATTCTGTATGGAGCAATATATGGGGTCCATTATTCTGTATGGAGCAATATATGGGTCCTTTATTCTGTATGGAGCAATATATGGGTCCATTATTCCGTATGGAGCATTATATGGGGACAATTATTCTGTATGGAGCAATATGTGGGGTCCATTATTTTGTATAGAGCAATATAAAGGGTCTATTATTCTGTATGAAGCATTATATGGGGCCCATTATTCTGTATGAAGCAATATATGGGGTCCATTATTCTGTATGGAGCAATATATGGGTCCATTATTCTATATGTAGCATTACGAGGGCCATTATTCTTTATGGAGCAACATACAGGGCCCATTATTCTGTATAGAGCAATATATCGGTCCATTATTCCGTATGGAGCAATACATGTTTCCATTAATCTCTTTAGAGCAATATATGGGGTCCATTATTCTCTATGCAGCAATCTATGGGGTCCATTAATCTGTATACAGCATTATATGGGGTCCATTATTCCATATGGAGCAGTATATGGGTCCATTATTCAGTATGGAGCAATATATGGGTTCCATTATTCTGTATGGAGCAATATATGGGGTCCATTATTTTGTATGGAGCATTATATGGGGTTATTTATTCTTTATGGAGCAATATATGGGGTCCATTATACTGTATGGAGCAATATATGGGTCCATTATTCCGTATGGAGCATTATATGGGGACAACTATTCTGTATGGAGCAATATGTGGGGTCCATTATTCTGCATAGAGCAATATAAAGGGTCTATTATTCTGTATGGAGCATTGTATGGGGCCCATTATTCTGTACTAAGCAATATATGGGGTCCATTATTCGGTAAGGAGAAAAAATGGGATCCATTATTCTGTATGAAGCGATATATGGGATCCATTCTGTATGGAGCATTATATGAGGCTCATTATTCTGTATGGAGCAATATATGGGATCCACTATTCTGCATGGAGCAATGTATGGGGTTCATTATTCTGTATGGAGCAATATATGGGACCCATTATTCTGTATGGAGCAATATATTGGGTCCATTATTCTGTATGGAGCAATATATGGGACCCATTATTCTGTATGGAGCAATACATTGGGTCTATTATTCTGTATGGTACATTATATGAGTTCCATTATTCTGTATGGAGCAATATATGGGGTCCATTATGCAGCATGGAGCAATATATGGGGTACATTATTCTGTATTGAGCTTTATATGGGGCCCATTATTCTGTATGGAGCAATATATAGGTCCATTATTCTGTATGGAGCAATATATGGTGTGCATTATTCTGTAACGAGCAATATATGGGTCCATTAATCTGTATGGCGCATTATATGGGGCCTATTATTCTGTATGGAGCATTACATGGGGCTCATTATTCTGTAGGGACTGTTATATGGGGTCCATTATTCTGTATGGAGCATTATATGTGGTCCATTATTCTGTATGGAGCAATATATGGGGTCCATTATTCTGTATGGAGCAATATATGGGGTCCATTATTCTGTTTGGAGAAATATATTGGGTCCATTATTGTGAATGGAGAAATATATGGGTCCATTATTCTGTATGGTGTATTATATGGGGCCCATTATTCTCTATGGAGAATTTTATGATGCTCGTTATTCTGTATGGAGCATTAAATGGGGCTCATTATTCTGTATTGAGCATTATATGGGGTCAATTATTCTGTAAGGAACATTTTATGGGGTCCATTACTCTGTATGGGGAAAGATATGGGGTCCGTTATTGTGTATAGAGCATTATATGGGGTCTATTATTCTGTATGGAGCAATATATGGGGTCCATTATTCTGTATGGAGCAATATATGGGTCCTTTATTCTGTATGGAGCATTATATGGGTCCATTATTCCGTATGGAGCATTATATGGGGACAATTATTCTGTATGGAGCAATATGTGGGGTCCATTATTTTGCATAGAGCAATATAAAGGGTCTATTATTCTGTATGGAGCATTATATGGGGCCCATTATTCTGTATGAAGCAATATATGGGGTCCATTATTCTGTATGGAGCAATATATCGGTCCATTATCCTATATGTAGCATTATGAGGGCCATTATTCTTTATGGAGCAACATACAGTGCCCATTATTCTGTATGGAGCAATATATGGGTCCATTTTACTGTATAGAGCAATATAAAGGGTCTATTATTCTGTATGGAGCATTATATGGGGCCCATTATTCTGTATGAAGCAATATATGGGGTCCATTATTCTGTATGGAGCAATACATGTTTCCATTAATCTGTATAGAGTGTAACGGGTCCGGGAGGCGGAACCTCTGAGCTACTATACAAGGGGGCGGCCCTTGTAAGGGAGCGGGTGGCAGTCTCTGGGTGAACGGACAGGGAGTTACGGCAAGTGATCAGGGCAGTCTCTGGGTAAGGGGTAGGTACGACCTGTGATGGCAGAACCTCCGGGTAGGCTAGCAGGCAGATGGTAGACGTGTGCTCCCAGGTGAGCAAGCGAGAGTCTCTGGAATAGCAGGTGGTCAAGGCACGTGACGGCGGAACCTCCAGGCTGGCAGGCAGGTAGGTAACGGAGAAGCGCTCCCAGGTGAGCGGGCAAGAGTCTCTGAGATAGCTGGTGGTCACAGCACGTGACAACGGAGCCTCCAGGCTGGCAAGCAGGCAGGTAGCGGAGAAGCGCTCCCAGGTGAGCGGGCAAGCTGGTCCATAGACAGACTGACCGGAGTTGTAAGGCAGACCGTCGGACCTCAGGCAAGCAGGCAGGTAGCTGATGTGCGCTCCCAGGTGAGCGGACAAGTTGGTCCTTAGACAGACTGACCGGAGTTGTAAGGCAGACCGTCGGACCTCAGGCAGGCAGGCAGGTAACAAGTATTCAGGCAGGAATCAGGCAGGTAACTAGCAGGAAACTGGCAGGAAACTGGCAGGTAACTGGCAGGTAACTGGCAACGGGACCTGAGGGCTGAAGCACAGGTGAGACACAGGTGCAAACAACATTGCTCGGGCACCTCCATTTTGGAGGAGGTGCCTTATATATGATGAAGTCCTCCGGCCATTGGCCGGGGACTCTTTAGGGCGGCGCGCGCGGCCCCTTTAAGAGGAGGGAAGCGCGCGCGCGCCCTAAGCACAGGGGCCGGGAAGGAGCGCGCGCTGAGAGCAGAGCAGGAGGAGGACGCCGGGACGGAGCGCGCGCTGACAGCAGAGCAGGAGGAGGACGCCGGGACGGAGCGCGCGCAGACAACAGAGCGGGGAGAGGACGCCGGGACGGAGCGCGCGCTGACAGCAGAGCGGTGAGGGGAGCAGCGTCCCTGCCTAGCAGAGGGCAGGGACGCCAGCGCTACATAGAGCAATATATGGAGTCCATTATTCTGTATGCAGCAATATATGGGGTCCATTATTCTGTATAGAACATTATATGGGGTCCATTATTCCGTATGGAGCAGTATATGGGTCCATTATTCAGTATGGAGCAATATATGGGTTCCATTATTCTGTATGGAGCAATATATGGGGTCCATTATTCTGTATGGAGCATTATATGGGGTTATTTATTCTGTATGGAGCAATATATGGGGTCCATTATTCTGTATGGAGCAATATATGGGTGCATTATTCCGTATGGAGCATTATATGGGGACAATTATTCTGCATGGAGCAATAGGTGGGGTCAATTATTCTGTATGGAGCAATATATGGGTCAATTATTCTGTATGGAGCAATATATGGGGTCCATTATTCTGTACCGAGCAATATATGGGGCCCATTATTCTGTATGGAGCATTACATGGGGCTCATTATTCTGTATGGAGCATTATATGGGGTCCATTATTCTGTATGAAGCATTGTATGGGGTCCATTATTCTGTATGGAGCAATATATGGGGTCCATTATTCTATATGGAGCAATATATGGGGTCCATTATTCTGTTTGGAGGAATATCTGGGGCCCACTATTCTGTATGGAGCATTGTATGGAGTCCATTATACTGTATGGAAAAATATATGGGGTCCATTATTCTGTATAGAGCAATATATGGGAGCCATTATTCTGTATGGAGCAATATATTAGGTCCATTACTCTGTATGGAGCAATATATGGGACCCATTATTCTGTATGGAGCAATATATGGGACCCATTATTCTGTATGGAGCAATACCTTGGGTCCATTATTCTGTATGGAGCTATATATGGGGTCTATTATTCTGTATGGAGCTATATATGGGTCTATTATTCTGTATGGAGCATTATATGGGGTCCATTATTCTGTATGGAGCAATATATGGGTCCATTATTCCGTATGGAGCATTATATGGGGACAATTATTCTGCATGGAGCAATAGGTGGGGTCAATTATTCTGTATGGAGCAATATATGGGTCAATTATTCTGTATGGAGCAATATATGGGGTCCATTATTCTGTACCGAGCAATATATGGGGCCCATTATTCTGTATGGAGCATTACATGGGGCTCATTATTCTGTATGGAGCATTATATGGGGTCCATTATTCTGTATGAAGCTTTGTATGGGGTCCATTATTCTGTATGGAGCAATATATGGGGTCCATTATTCTATATGGAGCAATATATGGGGTCCATTATTCTGTTTGGAGGAATATCTGGGGCCCATTATTCTGTATGGAGCATTGTATGGAGTCCATTATACTGTATGGAACAATATATGGGGTCCATTATTCTGTATAGAGCAATATATGGGAGCCATTATTCTGTATGGAGCAATATATTAGGTCCATTACTCTGTATGGAGCAATATATGGGACCCATTATTCTGTATGGAGCAATATATGGGACCCATTATTCTGTATGGAGCAATACCTTGGGTCCATTATTCTGTATGGAGCTATATATGGGGTCTATTATTCTGTATGGAGCTATATATGGGTGTATTATTCTGTATGGAGCATTATATGGGGTCCATTATTCTGTATGGAGCAATATATGGGGTCCATTATTCTGTACAGAGCATTATATGGGGTCCATTATTCTGTATGGAGAAATATATGGGGTCCATTATGCAGCATGGAGCAATATATGAGATACATTATTCTATATCGAGCTTTAACTTGGGCCCATTATTCTGTATGGAGCAATATATGGGGTACATTATTCTGTATGGAGCAATATATGGGTCCATTATTCTGTATGTAGCAATATATGGGGTCCATTATTCTGTACCGAGCAATATTTGGGACCATTAATCTGTATGGAGCATTATATGGGGCCCATTATTCTGTATGGAGCATTACATGGGGCTCATTATTCTGTATGGAGCATTATATGGGTTCCATTATTCTCTATGGAGCATTATATGGGGTCCATTATTCTGTATGGAGCAATACATGGGGTCCATTATTCTGTATGGAGCAATATATGGGGTCCATTATTCTGTTTGGAGGAATATATTGGGTCCATTATTGTGTATGGAGAAATATATGGGTCCATTATTCTGTATGGTGTATTATATGGGGCCCATTATTCTCCATGGAGAATTTTATGAGGCCGTTATTCTGTATGGAGCATTAAATGGGGCTCATTATTCTGTATGGAGCATTATATGGGGTCCATTATTCTGTATGGAGCATTATATGGGATCCATTATTCTGTATGGAGCAATATCTGGGGCCCATTATTCTGTATAGAGCATTAAATGGGGTCTATTATTCTGTATGGAGCAACATATGGGGTCCATTATTCTGTATGGAGCAATATATGGGTCCTTTATTCTGTGTAGAGCAATATATGGGTCCATTATTCCCTATGGAGCATTATATGGGGACAATTATTCTATATGGAGCAATATGTGGGGTCCATTATTCTGCATAGAGCAATATAAAGGGTCTATTATTCTGTATGGAGCATTATATGGGGTCCATTATTCTGTATGAAGCAATATATGGGGTCCATTATTCTGTATGGAGCAATACATGTTTCCATTAATCTGTATAGAGCAATATATGGGGTCCATTATTCAGTATGCAGCAATATATGGGGTCTATTATTCTGTTTAGAGCATTATATGGGGTCCATTATTCTGTATGGAGCAGTATATGGGTCTATTATTCAGTTTGGAGCAATATATGGGGTCCATTATTCTGTATGGAGCAATATATGGGGTCCATTATTCTGTATGGAGCATTATATGTGCTTATTTATTCTGTATGGAGCAATATATGGGGTCCATTATTCTGTATGGAGCAATATATGGGTCCATTATTCTGTATGGAGCATTGTATGGAGTCCATTATACTGTAAGGAACATTATATGGGGTCCATTATTCCGTATGGGGAAACATATGGGGTCCATTATTCTGTATAGAGCATTATATGGGGTCTATTATTCTGTATGGAGCAATATATGGGGTCCATTATTCTGTATGGAGCAATATATGGGGTCCTTTATTCTGTATGGAGCATTATATGGGTCCATTATTCCGTATGCAGCATTATATGGGGACAATTATTCTGTATGGATCAATATGTGGGGTCCATTATTTTGCATAGAGCAATATAAAGGATCTATTATTCTGTATGGAGCATTATATGGGGCCCATTATTCTATATGAAGCAATATATGGGGTCCACTATTCTGTATGGAGCAATACATGTTTCCATTAATCTGTATAGAGCAATATATGGAGTCCATTATTGTGTATGCAGCAATATATGGGGTCCATTATTCTGTACAGAGCATTATATGGGGTCCATTATTCCGTATGGAGCAGTATATGGGTCCATTATTCAGTATGGACCAATATATGGGGTCCATTATTCTGTATGAATCAATATATAGGGTCCATTATTCTGTATGGAGTAATATATGGGTCCATTATTCTATACGTAGCATTATGAGGGCAATTATTTTTTATGGAGCAACATACAGGGCTCATTATTCTGTATGGAGCAATATTTGGGTTAATTATACTGTATAGAGCAATATACAGGGTCTATTATTCTGTATTGAGCATTATATGGGGTCCATTATTCTGTATGATGCAATATATGGGGTCCATTATTCTGTATGTAGCAATACATGTTTCCATTAATCTGTATAGAGCAATATATGGGGTCCGTTATTCAGTATGCAGCAATATATGGGGTCTATTATTCTGTTTAGAGCATTGTATGGGGTCCATTATTCTGTATGGAGCAGTACATGGGTCTATTATTCAGTTTGGAGCAATATATGGGGTCCATTATTCTGTATGGAGCAATATATGGGGTCCATTATTCTGTATGGAGCAATATATGAGGTCCATTATTCTGTTTGGAGAAATATATTGGGTCCATTATTGTGAATGGAGAAATATATGGGTCCATTATTCTGTATGGTGTATTATATGGGGCCCATTATTCTCTATGGAGAATTTTATGATGCTCGTTATTCTGTATGGAGCATTAAATGGGGCTCATTATTCTGTATTGAGCATTATATGGGGTCCATTATTCTGTAAGGAACATTATATGGGGTCCATTACTCTGTATGGGGAAAGATATGGGGTCCATTATTGTGTATAGAGCATTATATGGGGTCTATTCTGTATGGAGCAATATATGGGGTCCATTATTCTGTATGGAGCAATACATGGGTCCTTTATTCTGTATGGAGCATTATATGGGTCCATTATTCCGTATGGAGCATTATATGGGGACAATTATTCTGTATGGAGCAATATGTGGGGTCCATTATTTTGCATAGAGCAATAAAAAGGGTCTATTATTCTGTATGGAGCATTATATGGGGCCCATTATTCTGTATGAAGCAATATATGGGGTCCATTATTCTGTATGGAGCAATATATCGGTCCATTATCCTATATGTAGCATTATGAGGGCCATTATTCTTTATGGAGCAACATACAGTGCCCATTATTCTGTATGGAGCAATATATGGGTCCATTTTACTGTATAGAGCAATATACAGGGTCTATTTTTCTGTATGGAGCATTATATGGGGTCCATTATTCTGTATGAAGCAGTATATGGGGTCCATTATTCTGTATGGAGCAATACATGTTTCCATTAATCTGTATAGAGCAATATATGGAGTCCATTATTCTGTATGCAGCAATATATGGGGTCCATTATTCTGTATGCAGCAATATATGGGGTCCATTATTCTGTATAGAGCATTATATGGGGTCCATTATTCCGTATGGAGCAGTATATGGGTCCATTATTCAGTATGGAGCAATATATGGGTTCCATTATTCTGTATGGAGCAATATATGGGGTCCATTATTCTGAATGGAGCAATATATGGGTCCATTAATCCGTATGGAGCATTATATGGGGACAATTATTCTGCATGGAGCAATATGTGGGGTCAATTATTCTGTATGGAGCAATATATGGGTCAATTATTCTGTATGGAGCAATATATGGGTCCATTATTCTGTATGGAGCAATATATGGGGACAATTATTCTGTATGGAGCAATATGTGGGGTCCATTATTCTGCATAGAGCAATATAAAGGGTCTATTATTCTGTATGGAGCATTATATGGGGCCCATTATTCTGTATGAAGCAATATATGGGGTCCATTAGTCAGTATGCAGCAATATATGGGGTCTATTATTCTGTATAGAGCATTATATGGGGTCCATTATTCTGTATGGAGCAGTATATGGGTCTATTGTTCAGTTTGGAGCAATATATGGGGTCCATTATTCTGTATGGAGCAATATATGGGGTCCATTATTCTGTATGGAGCAATATATGGGTCCATTATTCTGTATGGAGCAATATATGGGTCAATTATTCTGTATGGAGCAATATATGGGGTCCATTATTCTGTATGGAGCAATATATGGGTCAATTATTCTGTATGAAGCAATATATGGGTCCATTATTCTGTATGGAGCAATATATGGGGACAATTATTCTGTATGGAGCAATATGTGGTGTCCATTATTCTGCATAGAGCAATATAAATGGTCTATTATTCTGTATGGAGCATTATATGGGGCCCATTATTCTGTATGAAGCAATATATGGGGTCCATTAGTCAGTATGCAGCAATATATGGGGTCTATTATTCTGTATAGAGCATTATATGGGGTCCATTATTCTGTATGGAGCAGTATATGGGTCTATTGTTCAGTTTGGAGCAATATATGGGGTCCATTATTCTGTATGGAGCAATATATGGGGTCCATTATTCTGTATGGAGCATTATATGGGGTTATTTCTTCTGTATGGAGCAATATATGGGGTCCATTATTCTCTATGGAGCAATATATTGGTCCATTATTCTGTATGGAGCATTATATGGGGACAATTATTCTGTATGGTGTATTATATGGGGCCCATTATTCTCTATGGAGAATTTTATGATGCTCGCTATTCTGTATGGAGCATTAAATGGGGCTCATTATTCTGTATGGAGCATTATATGGGGTCCATTTTTCTGTAAGGAACATTATATGGGGTCCATTATTCTGTATGGGGAAAGATATGGGGTCCATTATTCTGTATAGAGCATTATATGGGGTCTATTATTCTGTATGGAGCAATATATGGGTCCTTTATTCTGTATGGAGCATTATATGGGTCCATTATTCCGTATGGAGCATTATATGGGGACAATTATTCTGTATGGAGCAATATATGGGGTCCATTATTTTGCATAGAGCAATATAAAGGGTCTATTATTCTGTATGGAGCATTATATGGGGCCCATTATTCTGTATGAAGCAATATATGGGGTCCATTATTCTGTATGGAGCAATATATGGGTCCATTTTACTGTATAGAGCAACATACAGGGTCTATTATTCTGTATGGAGCATTATATGGGGTCCATTATTCTGTATGAAGCAGTATATGGGGTCCATTATTCTGTATGGAGCAATACATCTTTCCATTAATCTGTATAGAGCAATATATGGAGTCCATTATTTTGTATGCAGCAATATATGGGGTCCATTATTCTGTATAGAGCAATATATGGGGTCCATTATTCCGTATGGAGCAGTATATGGGTCCATTACTCAGTATGGAGCAATATATGGGTTCCATTATTCAGTATGGAGCAATATATGGGGTCCATTATTCTGTATGGAGCATTATATGGGGTTATTTATTCTGTATGGAGCAATATATGGGGTCCATTATTCTGTATGGAGCAATATATGGGTCCATTATTCCGTATGGAGCATTATATGGGGACAATTATTCTGTATGGAGCAATATGTGGGGTCCATTATTCTGTATAGAGCAATATATGGGTCCATTATTCTGTATGGAGCAATATATGGGGTCCATTATTCTGTACCGAGCAATATATGGGGCCCATTATTCTGTATGGAGCATTACATGGGGCTCATTATTCTGTATGGAGCATTATATGGGGTCCATTATTCTGTATGGAGCTTTGTATGGGGCCCATTATTCTGTATGGAGCAATATATGTGGTCCATTTTTCTATATGGAGCAATATATGGGGTCCATTATTCTGTTTGGAGGAATATCTGGGCCCATTATTCTGTATGGAGCATTGTATGGAGTCCACTATACTGTATGGAGCAATATATGGGGTCCATTATTCTGTATGGAGCAATATATGGGACCCATTATTCTGTATGGAGCAATATATTAGGTCCATTACTCTGTATGGAGCAATATATGGGACCCATTATTCTGTATGGAGCAATATATGGGGTCCATTATTCTGTATGGAGCAATATATGGGACCCATTATTCTGTATGGAGCAATACATTGGGTCCATTATTCTGTATGGAGCTAAATATGGGGTCTATTATTCTGTATGGAGCTATATATGGGTCTATTATTCTGTATGGAGCATTATATGGGGTCCATTATTCTGTATGGAGCAATATATGGGGTCCATTATTCTGTACAGTGCATTATATGGGGTCCATTATTCTGTATGGAGCAATATATGGGGTCCATTATGCAGCATGGAGCAATATATGGGGTACATTATTCTGTATCGAGCTTTAAATGGGGCCCATTATTCTGTATGGAGCAATATATGGGTTAAATTATTCTGTATGGAACAATATATGGGTCCATTATTCTGTATGGAGCGATATATGGGGTCCATTATTCTGTAGCGAGCAATATTTGGGACCATTAATCTGTATGGAGCATTATATGGGGCCCATTATTCTGTATGGAGCATTACATGTGGCTCATTATTCTGTATGGAGCATTATATGGGTTCCATTATTCTCTATGGAGCAATATATGGTTTCCATTTTTCTGTATGTAGCAATATATTGGGTCCATTATTCTGTTTGGAGGAATATATTGGGTCCATTATTGTGTATGGAGAAATATATGGGTCCATTATTCTGTATGGTGCATTATATGGGGTCCATTATTCTGTATGGAGCATTATATGGGGTCCATTATTCTGTATGGAGCAAGATATGGGGTCCATTATTCTGCATAGAGCATTAAATGGGGTCTATTATTCTGTACGGACAAATATATGGGGTCCATTATTCTGTATGGAGCAATATATGGGTCCTTTATTCTGTATAGAGCAATATATGGGTCCATTATTCCATATGGAGCATTATATGGGGACAATTATTCTGTATGGAGCAATATGTGGGGTCCATTATTCTGCATAGAGCAATATAAAGGGTCTATTATTCTGTATGGAGCATTAAATGGGGCCCATTATTCTGTTTGAAGCAATATATGGGGTCCAATAATCTGTATGGAGAAATATATGGGTCCATTATTCTATACGTAGCATTATGAGGGCCATTATTTTTTATATAGCAACATACAGGGCCCATTATTCTGTATGAGCAATATTTGGGTCCATTATACTGTATAGAGTAATATACAGGGTCTATTATTCTGTATGGAGCATTATATGGGGTCCATTATTCTGTATGGAGCAATATATGTGGTCCATTATTCTGTATGGAGCAATACATGTTTCCATTAATCTGTATAGAGCAATATATGGGGTCCATTATTCAGTATGCAGCAATATATGGGGTCTATTATTCTGTATAGAGCATTATATGGGGTCCATTATTCTGTATGGAGCAGTATATGGGTCTATTATTCAGTTTGGAGCAGTATATGGGGTCTACTATTCTGTATGGAGCAATATATGGGGTCCATTCTGTATGGAGCATTATATGGGGTTATTTATTCTGTATGGAGCAAGATATGGGGTCCATTATTCTGTATGGAGCAATATATGGGTCCATTATTCTGTATGGAGCATTATATGGGGACAATTATTGTGTATTGAGCACTATGTGGGGTCCATTTTTCTGCATAGAGCAATATAAAAGGTCTATTATTCTGTATGGAGCATTATATGGGGCCCATTATTCTGTACGAAGCAATATATGGGGTCCATTATTCGGTAAGGAGAAAAAGATTGGATCCATTATTCTGTATGAAGCGATATATGGGATCCATTCTGTATGGAGCAATATATTGGGTCCATTATTCTGTATGGAGCAATATATGGGACCCATTATTCTGTATGGAGCAATATATTGGTTCCATTATTCTGTATGGAGCAATATATGGGACCCATTATTCTGTATGGAGCAATATATGGGGTCCATTATTCTGTATGGAGCAATACATTGGGTCCATTATTCTGTATAGAGCTATATATGGGGTCCATTATTCTGTATGGAGCTATATATGGGACTATTATTCTCTTTTGAGCATGATATGGGGTCCATTAATCTGTATGGAGCAATATATGTGGTCCATTATTCTGTACAGAGCATTATATGGGGTCCATTATTCTGTATGGAGCATTATATGGGGTCCATTATGCAGCATGGAGCAATATATGGGGTACATTATTCTGTATGGAGCAAAATATGGGTCCATTATTCTGTATGGAGCAATATATGGGGTCCATCATTCTGCACCGAGCAATATATGGGGCCCAGTATTCTGTATGGAGCAATATATGGGGAACATTATTCTGTATGGAGCAAAATATGGGTCCATTATTCTGTATGGAGCAATATATGGGGTCCATCATTCTGCACCGAGCAATATATGGGACCATTAATCTGTATGGAGCATTATATGGGGCCCATTGTTCTGTATGGAGCATTGCATGGGGCTCATTATTCTGTGTGGAGCATTATATGCGGTCCATTATTATGAATGGAGCATTATATGGGGTCCATTATTCCGTATGGAGCAATATATGGGGTCCATTATTCTGTATAGAGCAATATATGGGGTCCATTATTCTATATGGAGCAATATATGGGGTCCATTTTTCTGAATGGAGCAATATATGGGGCCCATTATTCTGTATGGAGCATTGTATGGAGTCCATTATACTGCATGGGGCAATATATGGGGTCCATTATTCTGTATGGAGCAATATATGGGGTCCATTATTCTGTATGGAGCAATATATGGGGTCCATTTTTCTGAATGGAGCAATATATGGGTCTATTATTCTGTATGGAACATTATATGGGGTCCATTATTCTGTTCGGAGCAATATATGGGTCCATTATCCTGTATAGAGCATTATATGGGGCCCATTATTCTGTATGGAGCATTACATGGGGCTCATTATTCTGTGTGGAGCATTATATGGGGTCCATTATTCTCCATGGAGCATTATATGGGGTTCATTATTCTGAATGGAGCAATATATGGGGTCCATTATTCTGTATGGAGCAGTTTATGGGTCCATTATTCTGCATGGAACATTACATGGGGACCATTATTCTGTATGGAGCAATATATGGGTTCCATTATTCTGTATGGAGCAATATATGGGTCCATTATTCTGTATGGAGCAATATATGGGGTCCATTATTCTGTATGGAGCAATAAATGGGTCCATTATTCTGTATGGAGCAATACTTGGGTCCATTACTCTGTATGGAGAAATATAGGGGGTCCATTATTCTGTATGGAGAAATATATGGGGTCCATTATTTTGTATAGAGCATTATATGGGGTCCATTATTATGTATGGAGCAATATATGGGTCCATTATTCTGTATGAATCATTATATGGGGCCCATTATTCTGTATAGAGCAATATATGGAATCCATTATTCTGTATGGAGCTTTATATGGGGTCATTTATTCTGTATGGTGCAATATATGGGGTCATTTATTCTGTATGGTGCAATATATGGGGCTCATTATTCTGTATGGAGCATTATATGGGGTGTAGCGCCGATGTCCCTGCCCTCTGCTAGGCAGGGACGCTGTTCCCCTCATCTCTCTGCTCCGAGCCCGGCGTCCTCCTCCCGCTGTGCTGGCAGCGCGCGCTCCTTCCCGGCCACTGTGCTTTGGGCGCGCGCGCGCTCCCTCCCTCTTAAAGGGGCCGCGCGCGCCGTCCTAAGGAGTCCCCGGCCAATGGCCGGAGGACTTCACCATATATAAGGCACCTCCTCCAAAATGGAGGTGCCCGAGCAATGTTGTTGCACTGTTCACTACTCTGCTTCAGCCCTCAGGTCCCGTTGCCAGTTACCTGCCAGTTACCTGCCAGATTCCTGCCAGCTTGCTGTCTTATTCCTGCCTGATATTCTGCTACCTGCCTGCTTGCCTGAGGTCCGACGGTCTTCCTTCCAACTCCTGTCAGTCTGTCTATGGACCAGCTTGCCCGCTCACCTGGGAGCGCACATCTGCTACCTGCCTGCTAGCCTACCTGGAGGCTCCGCCGTCACGTGATGTGACCACCCGCCTGTCCTGAGACTCCTGCCCGCTCACCTGGGAGCGCTCATCTGCTGCCTGTCTGCTAGCCTACCTGGAGGCTCTGCCGTCACGTGCTGTGACCACCCGCCTGTCCAGAGACTCCTGCCCGCTCACCTGGGAGCGCTCATCTGCTGCCTGTCTGTTGGTCTTCCTGGAGGCTCCGCCGTCACATGCTGTGACCACCCGTTTATCCAGAGACTCTCGCCTGCTCACCTGGGAGCTCACGTCTACCATCAGCCGCCACAGGTCGTACCAACCCTTTACCCAGAGACTGCCCCGGTCACTTGCCGTGACCTCCTGCCCGTTCATCCAGAGACTGCCCCGGTCACTTGCCGTGACCTCCTGCCCGTTCATCCAGAGACTGCCCCGGTCACTTGCCGTGACCTCCTGTCCGTTCATCCAGAGACTGTCCCGGTCACCTGCTGTGACTGCCTGCCTGGTCGCCACCCGCTCCCTTACAAGGACCGCCCCCTTGTATAGTAGCTCAGAGGTTCCGCCTCCCAGACCCGTTACAGTTTGCTCGGGCCTATGGAACCCGGTGGCACCCAAGCTCCCTCACTCTCAGACCTGTGTCATGAACTGTCCCGTCAGAGGTCCCAACAGGAGTCCATCCTGGGTCACCTGCGGAATGTCAATTCTCGCCTGGACACTCTGACTGCTCCGCCAGCAACCACCACCAGTGCCATGACTCGCAATCCAGCAGCTCCGCTGCCCACTAATACCATGGTATCCTACCCCAGACCCCGGCTTTCTGCACCTCCTCGCTTCGGAGGCGATTCCGCCCAGGCTCGGGGCTTCATAAATCAGTGCACCCTGCACTTTGAACTCCTGTCCCACCAGTTTAACTCCGACCGGGCCAAAATTGCCTTCATCATGTCCCATCTCACCGGGGAGGCCCTGGCCTGGCTAAATCCTCTATGGGAGAGAGGAGACCCCCTGGTGTCCGACTTGCCTGCCTTTCTCACGGCTTTCCGGAAAGTCTTCGACGAACCCGGACGGAAGACCTCATCCGCATCATCTCTGCTACGCCTCCGTCAGGGAAGTCTCACCGTGGGCCAATATGCCATACGGTTCCGTACCCTTGCCTCGGAGCTGGCCTGGGATAACGACGCTCTGGTATCTGTCTTCTGGAAGGGTCTGTCCGGCCGTATTAAAGATGAACTCGCCGGTCGAGACATTCCTACCACTCTCGATGACCTAATAACTCTTGCCACCCGGATTGACCTACGGTTCCAGGAGCGTGCCAAAGAAGTCACCCGTGAGAGGAGGTTTCCACGTCTAGCTCCTACTTTTCAGAAACCCGTCACTCCCTCCGTTTCTCCCCAGGTACACTCTCCTGAGCCTATGCAGGTCGACCAGACCAAGATGGTCAAAACCCGTCAGGACTTACGCCGTGCCGAGGGGAGCTGCTTCTACTGTGGCAGTAAGGAGCACCGGATCCGTACCTGCCCGGAGACGTCGGGAAACGCCTGTGTCTAGGTTCGCTCAGAGAGGTTGACCTAGACAAGAATAAATCCTCTCCATCTCTGCTGCTGTCAGTCTCAATTATCTTCGGGGAGAATCGTTATTTCGAACTAGCCCAACTTGACTCTGGAGCAGCCGGGAATCTTATTTCACAGTCCCTGGTAGAGAAATACCGCATCCCCACCAAACCTCTGGCTGTACCCTTGTCTGTTGCTGCCGTGGATGGGGGCCTCTTACCACGCCCCATCCAACTCATCACCGAATCCATTACTCTGCAGGTGGGAATGCTGCATTCTGAGAGTATCTCCTTTCATGTTCTGCCTGGACTCTCTCACGCCCTCTTGCTAGGCCTACCATGGCTCCAGAGACATGCACCCGTGCTTGACTGGCAGACCGGAGAAGTCCTTCGCTGGGGACAGGACTGCCATAAGACCTGTCTGGTTCCCGTCCATCCCGTCCGTCCTTCTCCTACCCCAGCTAATCTACCTGGACTTCCGATTCCTTATTGGTCTTATGCTGATGTCTTTAATAAAAAGGAGGCAGAGACACTACCCCCTCATAGACCATACGACTGCCCTATCGACCTGTTACCCGGTACTACTCCTCCCCGTGGGCGTATTTATCCATTATCCGCTGCTGAGACCCGGTCGATGTCCGAATATATTGAGGAGAATCTGGCCAGGGGATTCATCCGGAAATCTACCTCCCCGGCGGGAGCAGGCTTCTTTTTCGTCAAAAAGAAGGACGGCTCTCTCCGTCCCTGTATAGACTATAGAGGCCTTAACCAGATCACGGTGAAGAATAAGTACCCCCTTCCACTCATTCCGGAGTTATTTGATCGTCTGAGGGGGGCTAGAATCTTCACCAAACTGGACCTCCGTGGGGCGTACAACCTGGTCCGTATCCGTCAGGGGGATGAATGGAAGACGGCATTCAACACCCGGGACGGCCACTATGAATATCTGGTAATGCCCTTTGGTCTCTGTAACGCTCCTGCCGTCTTTCAAGAGTTGGTCAATGACATCTTCCGGGACCTTCTCTACTCCTGCGTAGTGGTGTACCTGGACGACATCTTGGTCTTCTCTCCGGATCTCCAGACTCACCGGAGGGACGTTCGTCAGGTCCTGCTCAGGCTCAGGCAGAATCACCTCTTCGCTAAATACGAGAAGTGCCTCTTTGAGCAGACCTCGCTTCCGTTTTTGGGCTACATTATTTCTCAGACCGGCCTACGAATGGATCCAGAGAAACTGTCTGCCATCGAGAAATGGCCTCGACCGGAGGGGTTGAAGGCCATTCAGCGGTTCCTGGGCTTCGCCAACTACTACCGCCTCTTCATACCACACTTCTCTTCCCGGACTGCCCCAATTTCCGCGCTCACCCGTAAGGGTACTAATCCCAAAGAGTGGCCGCCCGAAGCAGAGGAGGCCTTTCTTTCCTTAAAACAGGCCTTCTCTTCCGCCCCGGTGCTGCATCGCCCGGACGGCAACAAGCAGTTCTTCCTGGAAGTTGACGCCTCCTCCTCTGGAGCCGGAGTGGTACTTACTCAAAAATCATCTTCCGGGAGGATGGTAACTTGCGGCTTCTTCTCTAAACTCTTCTCCTCCTCAGAGCGCAATTATTCCATAGGAGTCCGAGAGTTATTGGCCATCAAACTGGCATTGGATGAGTGGCGTTACCTGCTCGAGGGGGCTCTTCACCCGGTAATAATTTACACTGACCACAAGAACTTGGCTTACCTCCAGCATGCCCAGAGACTTAACCCGCGCCAAGCCCGGTGGTCCTTGTTTTTTGCTCGCTTTGATTTTGTTCTTCATTTTCGCCCGGCTGACAAAAACGTCAAGGCGGACGCTTTGTCTCGATCCTTTCTGGTGTCTGATCTCGAGGAAGATCCGAAACACATCATCGATCCCGCCAGAGTAATGCAGGTGGCCCCCGTGAGTCTAAATCGTCTCTCTCCCGGAAAGACGTTCGTATCAGTACCTGATAGGGAGAAGATCCTTCACTGGGGTCACTCGTCTAAACTGGCTGGCCACGCCGGTCAGAAAAAGACCCTCCAGCTTATTACCCGGCACTACTGGTGGCCTACCCTGCACAAGGACATAATAGACTTTGTTTCTGCCTGTGTGTCCTGCGCCCGCAACAAGGTTCCGAGACATCTGCCAGCCGGTCGCCTCCTTCCGCTTTCTGTACCTGCTGCCCCCTGGCAGCATATAGCAATGGACTTTATAACTGACCTCCCAGTCTCTGCCGGTTGTACGGTCATTTGGGTGGTCGCTGACCGCTTCTCCAAGATGGCTCATTTCGTTCCCCTGCCAGGCCTCCCGTCTGCACCCGAGCTAGCTAAAGACTTTACTCGTCACATCTTTCGTCTCCATGGCCTGCCCCTCCACATCGTGTCGGATCGTGGGGTACAGTTCACCTCACGCTTCTGGAGAGCCACTTGTAAACTGCTAGACGTCACCCTGGACTTCTCTTCCGCTTACCACCCACAGTCCAATGGTCAAGTGGAGCGGATCAATCAGAACCTGACCAGTTACCTCCGGCACTTCGTTAATGCCCATCATTCAGACTGGGTGGATCTCCTACCATGGGCCAAGTTCTCTTACAACAATCACGAGAGCGAATCCTCCTCCAAATCCCCGTTTTTTGTAGTCTTCGGTCAGCATCCTCGGATCCCATTTCCCGTCTCCACCTCGGTGGACAATCCGGCTGCGGAATCTCTCGTTAGCAAATTTTCCTCCATTTGGGAGAGTACCCGATCCGCACTTCTTCAGTCGTCCGAGCGGATGAAAAGACACGCTGACAAAAAACGCCTGGATCCTCCACAATTTCGTCCTGGAGATAAAGTCTGGCTCTCATCTAAATATGTCCGACTCAAGATACCTTCTTACAAGTTAGGGCCTCGGTTCATCGGTCCTCTGGAGGTCATCAGTCAGATCAACCCGGTGGCCTATAAATTGAAACTCCCGGCCAACTTACGGATCCCTAACTCCTTCCATGTATCTCTCCTCAAACCTGTGGTACTTAACTCTTTCTCCAAGTCTACAGGTACGCCTCCTGCTCCGGTTTCTGCTGAAGACGAGTTTGAGGTAGAGAACATTCTTGCCACCAAAAGGGTAAGAGGAAAGACCTTTTTTCTAGTAGATTGGAAGGGGTTTGGTCCTGAGGAGAGAACGTGGGAGCCCTGGGAGAACATCCATGCCCCTCTTATCCTTGCTAAATTTCTGTCTGGCCTAAAAAAGAGGGGGGCCTAAAGGGGAGGGTACTGTAGCGCCGGCGTCCCTGCCCTCTGCTAGGCAGGGACGCTGTTCCCCTCACCTCTCTGCTCCGAGCCCGGCGTCCTCCTCCCGCTCTGCTGGCAGCGCGCGCTCCTTCCGGCAACTGTGCTTAGGGGGCGCGCGCGCGCGCGCTCCCTCCCTCTTAAAGGGGCCGCGCGCGCCGTCCTAAGGAGTCCCCGGCCAATGGCCGGAGGACTTCACCATATATAAGGCACCTCCTCCAAAATGGAGGTGCCCGAGCAATGTTGTTGCACTGTTCACTACTCTGCTTCAGCCCTCAGGTCCCGTTGCCAGTTACCTGCCAGTTACCTGCCAGATTCCTGCCAGCTTGCTGTCTTATTCCTGCCTGATATTCTGCTACCTGCCTGCTTGCCTGAGGTCAGACGGTCTGCCTTCCAACTCCTGTCAATCTGTCTATGGACCAGCTTGCCCGCTCACCTGGGAGCGCACATCTGCTACCTGCCTGCTAGCCTACCTGGAGGCTCCGCCGTCGCGTGCTGTGACCACCTGCCTGTCCTGAGAGTCCTGCCCGCTCACCTGGGAGCGCTCATCTGCTGCCTGTCTGCTAGCCTACCTGGAGGCTCTGCCGTCACGTGCTGTGACCACCCGCCTGTCCAGAGACTCCTGCCCGCTCACCTGGGAGCGCTCATCTGCTGCCTGTCTGTTGATCTTCCTGGAGGCTCCGCTGTCACATGCTGTGACCACCCGTTTATCCAGAGACTCTCGCCTGCTCACCTGGGAGCTCACGTCTACCATGAGCCGCCACAGGTTGTACCAACCCTTTACCCAGAGACTGACCTGGTCACTTGCTGTGACCTCCTGCCCGTTCATCCAGAGACTGCCCCGGTCACTTGCTGTGACCTCCTGCCCGTTCATCCAGAGACTGCCCCGGTCACTTGCCGTGACCTCCTGCCCGTTCATCCAGAGACTGCCACGGTCACTTGCCGTGACCTCCTGCCCGTTCATCCAGAGCCTGCCCCGGTCACTTGCCGTGACCTCCTGCCCGTTCATCCAGAGACTGCCCCGGTCACTTGCCGTGACCTCCTGCCCGTTCATCCAGAGACTGTCCCGGTCACCTGCTGTGACTGCCTGCCTGGTCGCCACCCGCTCCCTTACAAGGACCGCCCCCTTGTATAGTAGCTCAGAGGTTCCGCCCCCCAGACCCATTACATGGGGTCCATTATTCTGTATGGAGCATTATATGGGGTCCATTATTCTGTATGGAGCAAGATATGGGGTCCATTATTCTGTATAGAGCATTATATGGGGTCTATTATTCTATATGGAGCAATATATGGGGTCCATTATTCGGTATGGAGCAACATATCGGTCCTTTATTCTGTATGGAGCAATGTATGGGTCCATTATTCCGTATGTAGCATTATATGAGGACAATTATTCTGTATGGAGCAATATGTGGGGTCCATTATTCTGCATAGAGCAATATGAAGGGTCTATTATTCTATATGGAGCATTATATGGGGCCCATTATTCTGTATGAAGCAATATATGGGGTCCATTATTCTGTATGGAGCAATATATGGGTCCATTATTCTATATGTAGCATTATGTGGCCCATTATTCTTTATGGAGCAATATATGGGTCCATTATTCTATATGTAGCATTATGTGGCCCATTATTCTTTATGGAGCAACAAGCAGGGTCCATTATATTGTATAGAGCAATAAAAAGGGTCTATTATTCTGCATGGAGCATTATATGGGGACCATTATTCTGTATGGAGCAATATATGGGGTCCATTATTCAGTATGGAGCAATACATGTTTCCATTAATCTGTATAGAGCAATATATGTGGTCCATTATTCTGTATGCAGCAATATATGGGGTCCATTATTCTGTACAGAGCATTATATGGGCTCCATTATTCTGTATGGAGCAGTATATGGGTCCATTATTCTGTATGAAGCATTGCTTGGAGTTCATAATTCTGTATGGAGCATGATATGGGTTCCATTATTCTGTACGGAGCATTATATGGGGCCCATTATTCTGCATGAAGCAATATATGGGGTCCATTATTGTGTATGAAGCAATATATGGGGTCCATTATTCGGTAAGGAGAATTATATGGGATCCATTATTCTGCATGGAGCGATACATGGGAACCATTCTGTATGGAGCATTATATGAGGCCCATTATTCTGTATTGAGCAATATATGGGATCCACTATTTAGAATGGGGCAATATATGGGGTCCATTATTCTGTATGGAGCAATATATGGGGTCAATTATTCTGCATAGAGCATTATATGGGGTCCATTATTCTGTATGGAGCAATATATGGGGTACATTATTTTGTATGGAGCAATATATGGGTCCATTATTCTGCATCAAGCATTATATGGGGCCCAATATTCTGTATGGAGCAATATATGGGGTCCATGATTCTGTATGGAGCAATATATGGGACCATTATTCTGTGTGGAGCAATATATTGGGTCCATTATTCTGTATGGAGCAATATATGGGTACATTATTCTGTAGGGTGTATTATATGGGGACCATTATTCTTAATGGAGTATTTTATGAGGCCCGTTTTTTTGTTTGGAGCATTAAATGGGGCTCATTATTCTGTATGGAGCATTATATGGGGTCCATTATTCTGTATGGAGCAAGATATGGCGTCCATTATTCTGTATGGAGCATTATAAGGGGTCCATTATTCTGTATGGAGCAAGATATGGGGTCAATTATTCTGTATAGAGCATTATATGGGGTCTATTATTCTGTATGGAGCAATATATGGGGTCCATTATTCTGTATGGAGCAATATATGGGGTCCATTATTCTGTATGGAGCAATATATGGGTCCTTTATTCTGTATGGAGCAATATATGGGTCCATTATTGCGTATGGAGCATTATATGGGGACAATTGTTCTGTATGGAGCAATATGTGGGGTACATTATTCTGTATAGAGCAATATAAAGGGTCTATTATTCTGTATGGAGCATTATATGGGGCCCATTATTCTTTATGAAGCAATATATGGGGTCCATTATTCTGTATGGAGCAATATATGGGTCCATTATTCTATATGTTCATTATGAGTCCCATTATTCTTTAAGGAGCAACATTCAGGGCCCATTATTCTGTATGGAGCAATATATGGGTTCATTCTACTGTATAGAGCAATATACAGGGTCTATTATTTTGTATGGAGCAGTATATGGGTCCATTATTCAGTATGGAGCAATATATTGGGTCCATTATTCTGTATGGAGCAATATATGGGGTCCATTATTCTGTATGGAGTATTATATGGGGTTATTTATTCTGTATGGAGCAATATATGGGTCGATTGTTCCATATAGAGCATTGTATGAGGACAACTATTCTGTATAGAGCAATATGTGGGGTCCATTATTCTGCACAGAGCAATATAAAGGGTCTATTATTCTGTATGGAGCATTCTATGGGGTCCATTATTCTGTACGAAGCAATATATGGGGTCCATTATTCGGTAAGGAGAATTAGATGGGATCCATTCTTCTGTATGAAGCGATATATGGGATCCATTCTGTATAGAGCATTATATGAGGCTCATTATTCTGTATGGAGCAATATATGGGATCCACTATTCTGCATGGAGCAATATATGGGGTCTATTATTCTGTATGGATCAAAATATGGGAACCATTATTCTGTATGGAGCAATATATTGGGTCCATTGTTCTGTATGGAACAGTATATGGGACCCATTATTCTGTATGGAGCAATATATGGGGTGCATTATTATGTATGTAGCAATATATGGGACCCATTATTCTGTATGGAGCAATATATTGGGTCCATTTTTCTGTAAGGAGCTATATATGGGGTCCATTATTGTGTATGGAGCTATATATGGGTCTATTATTCTTTATGGAGCATTATTCTGTATGGAGCAATATATGGGGTCTATTATTCTGTACAGAGCATTATATTGGGTCCATTATTCGGTATGGAGCAATATATGGGGTCCATTATTCTGCATTGAGCAATATATGGGGTACATTATTCTTTATCGACCATTATATAGGGCCCATTAGTCTGTATGGAGCAATATCTGGGGTCCATTATTCTGTATGGAGCAATATATGGGTCCATTATTCTGTATGGAGCAATATATGGGGTCCATTATTCTATACGGCGCAATATATGGGTCCATTAATCTATATGGAGCATTATATGGGGCCCATTATTCTGAATGGAGCATTACATGGGGCTCATTATTCTGTATGGAGCATTATATGGTGTCCATTATTCTGCATGGAGCATTATATGGGGTCCATTATTCTGTATGGAACAATATATGGGGTCCATTATTCTATATGGAGCAATATATGGATCCATTATTCTAAATGGAGCAATATATGGGTCCATTATTCTGTATGGAGCATTATGAGGCCCATTATTCTGTATGAAGCAACATATAGGGTCCATTATTCTGTATGGAGCAATATATGTGGTCCATTATTCTGTTTGGAGCAATATATGGGGTCCATTATTCTATATGGAGCAATATATGGGTACATTATGCTGTATAGAGCAATTAGAAGGGTTTATTATTCTGTATGGAGCATTACATGGGTCCATTACACTGTATGGAGCACTATATGGGGTCCATTATTCTGTATGGAGCAATATATGGGGTCCATTATTCTGTATAGAGCATTATATGGGGTCCATTATTCTGTATGGAATAATATATGGGTCCATTATTCTGTATGGAGCATTATATGGGGTCATTTATTCTGTATGGAGCAATATATGGAGTCCATTGTTCTATGTGGAGCAATATATGGGTCCATTATGCTGTATAGAGCAATAAAAAGGGTTTATTATTCTGTATGGAGCAATACATGGGTCAATTACTCTGTATGGAGCAAAATATGGGGTCCATTAGTCTGTATGGAGCAATATATGGGTCTATTATTCTTTATGGAGCATTATATGAGGTCCATTATTCTGTATGGAGCAATATATGGGGTCCATTATTCTGTATAGAGCAATACACAGGGTCTATTGTACTGAATGGAGCATTATATGGGGATCATAATTCTGCATGAAACAATATATGGGGTCCACTATTCTGCATGGAGCAATATATGAGACCCATTATTCTGTATGGAGCAATATATGGGACCCATTATTCTGTATGGAGCAATATATGGGGTCCATTATTCTGTATGGAGCAATATATGGGGTCCATTATTCTGTATGGAGCATTATATGGGTCTATTATTCTGTATGGAACATTATAGGGGGTCCATTATTCTGTACGGAGCAATATATGGGTCCATTATTCTGTACGGAGCATTGTATTGGGCCCATTATTCTGTGTATGGAGCATTATATGGGGTCCATTATTCCGCATGGAGCAGTATATGGGGTCCATTATTCTGAATGGAGCAATATATGGGGTCCATTATTCTGTATGGAGCAATATATTTGTCCATTATTCTGCATGGAGCAATATATGGGGCCCATTATTCTGTATGGAACAATATATGGGGTCCATTATTCTGTATGTAGCAATATATGGGTCCATTATTCTGTATGGAGCAATATATGGGGTCCATTATTCTGTATGGAGTAATATATGGGGCCCATTATTCTGTATGGAACAATATATGGGACCCATTATTCTGTATGGAGCAATATATGGGGTCCATTATTCTGTATGGAGCAAAATATGGGACCCATTATTCTGTATGAAGCAATACATTGGGTCCATTTTTTTGTATGGAGCTATATATGGGGTCCATTATTCTGTATGGAGCTATATATGGGTCTATCATTCTGTATGGAGCATTATATGGGGTTCATTATTCTGTATGGAGCAATAAGAAGGGTCCATTATTCTGTACAGAGCATTATATGGGGTCCATTATTCTGTATGGAGCAATATATGCGGTCCATTATGCAGCATGGAGCAATATATGGGGTACATTATTCTATATCGAGCATTATATGGGGCCCATTATTCTGAATGGAGCAATATATGGGGTACATTATTCTGTATGGAGCAATATATGGGTCCATTATTCTGTATGGAGCAATATATGGGGCACATTTTTCTGTATGGAGCATTTTATGGGGCTCATTATTCTGTATGGAGCATTATATGGGGTCCATTATTCTGTATGGAGCATTATATGGGTCCATTATTCTGTATGGAGCAATATATGGGGTACATTATTCTGTATGGAGCAATATACGGGGTCCATTATTCTGTTTGGAGGAATATCTGGGGACCATTATTCTGTATGGAGCATTGTATGGAGTCCATTATACTGTATGGAGCAATATATGGGGACAATTATTCTGTATGGAGAAATATATGGGACCCATTATTCTGTATCGAGCAATATAATAGGTCCATTACTCTGTATGGAGCAATATATGGGACCCATTATTCTGTATGGAGCAATATATGGGGTCCATTATTCTGTATGGAGCAATATATGGGACCCATTATTCTGTATGGAGCAATACATTGGGTCCATTATTCTGTATGGAGCTATATATGGGGTCTATTATTCTGTATGGAGCTATATATGGGTTTATTATTCTGTGTGGAGCATTATATGGGGTCCATTATTCTTTATGGAGCAATATATCGGGTCAATTATTCTGTACAGAGCATTATATGGGGTCCATTATTCTGTATGGAGCAATATATGGGGTCCATTATGCAGCATAGAGCAATATATGGGGTACATTATTCTGTATCGAGCATTATATGGGGCCCATTATTCGGTATGGAGCAATATATGGGGCACATTATTCTGTATGGAGCAATATATGGGTCCATTATTCTGTATGGAGCAATATATGGGGTCCATTATTCTGTACCTAGTAATATATGGGTCCATTAATCTGTATGGAGCATTATATGGGGCCCATTATTCTGTATGGAGCATTACATGGGGCTCATTATTCTGTATGGAGCATTATATGGGGTCCATTATTCTGTATGGAGCATTATATGGGGTCCATTATTGTGTATGGAGCAATATATGGGGTCCATTGTTCTGTATGGAGCAATATATGGGGTCCATTATTCTGTTTGGAGGAATATATTGGGTCCATTATTGTGTATGGAGAAATATATGGGTCCATTATTCTGTATGGTGTATTATATGGGGCCCATTATTCTCCATGGAGAATTTTATGAGGCCCGTTATTCAGTATGGAGCATTAAATGAGGCTCATTATTCTGTATGGAGCATTATATGGGGTCTATTATTCTGTTTGGAGCATTATACAGGGTCCATTATTCTGTATGGAGCAAGATATGGGGTCTATTATTCTGTATAGAGCATTATATGGGGTCTGTTATTCTGTTTGGAGCAATATATGGGGTCCATTATTCCGTATGGAGCAATATATGGGTCCATTATTCCGTATGGAGCATTATATGTGGACAATTATTCTGTATGGAGCAATATGTGGGGTCCATTATTCTGCATAGAGCAATATAAAGGGTCTATTATTCTGTGTGGAGCATTATATGGGGCCCATTATTCTGTATGAAGCAATATATGGGGTCCATTATTCTGCATGGAGCAATATTATTGCATGGAGCAATCCATTATTCTATATGTAGCATTATGAGGGCCATTATTTTTTATGGAGCAACATACAGGGCCTATTATTCTGTATGGAGCAATATATGGGTCCATTATACGGTATAGAGCAATATACAGGGCCTATTATTCTGTATGGAGCATTACATGGGGTTCATTATTCTGTATGGAGCAATATATGGGTCCATTATTCTGTATGGAGCAATACATGTTTCCATTAAATTGTATAGAGCAATATATGGGGTCCATTATTCAGTATGCAGCAATAAATGGGGTCCATTATTTTGTATAGAGCATTATATGGGGTCCATTGCTCTGTATGGAGCAGTATATGGGTCTATTATTCAGTTTGGAGCAATATATGGGGTCCATTATTCTGTATGGAGCAATATATGGGGTCCATTATTCTGTATGGAGCATTATATGGGTTTATTTATTCTGTATGGAGCAATATATGGGGTCCATTATTCTGTATGGAGCAATATATCGCTCCATTATTCCGTATGGAGCATTATATGAGGACAATTATTCTGTATGGAGCAATATGTGGGGACCATTATTCTGTATAGAGCAATATAAAGGGTCTATTATTCTGTATGGAGCATTATTTGGGGCACATTATTCTGTACGAAGCAATATATGGGGTCTATTATTCGGTAAGGAGAAAAATATGGGATCCATTATTCTGTATGAAGCGATATATGGGATTCATTCTGTATGGAGCATTATATGAGGCTCATTATTCTGTATGGAGCAATATATGGGATCCACTATTCTGCATGGAGCAATATATGGGGTTCATTTTTCTACATGGAGCAATATATGGGACCTATTATTCTGTATGGAGCAATATATTGGTCCATTATTCTGTATGGAGCAATATATGGGACCCAGTATTCTGTATGGAGCAATATATGGGGTCCATTATTCTGTATGGAGCAATATATGGGACCCATTATTCTGTATGGAGCAATACATTGGGTCCATTATTCTGTATAGAGCTGTATATGGGGTCCATTATTCCGTATGGAGCTATATATGGGTCTATTATTCTGTATGGAGCAATATATGGGGTCCATTATGTAGCGTGGAGCAATATATGGGGTACATTATTCTATATTGAGCTTTTTTATGGGGCCCATTATTCTGTATGGAGCAACATATGGGAAACATTATTCTGTATGGAGCAATATATAGGTCCATTATTCTATATGGAGCAATGTATGGGGTCCATTATTCTGTAAGGAGCAATATATGGGTCCATTAATCTGTATGGAGCATTGCATGGAGTCCATTGTACTGTATGGAGCAATATATGGGGTCCATTATTCTGTATGGAGCAATATATGGGACCCATTATTCTGTTTGGAGCAATATCTGGGGTCCATTTTTCTGTACGGAGCAATATATGGGTCTATTATTCTGTATGGAACATTATATGGGGTCCATTATTCTGTACGAAGCAATATATGGGTCCATTATTCTGTATGGAGCATTATATGGGGCCCATTATTCTGTATGGAGCATTACATGGGGCTCATTATTCTGTATGGAGCATTATATGGGGTCCATTATTCTGCATGGAGCATTGTATGGGGTCCATTATTCTGAATGTAGCAATATATGGGGTCCATTATTCTGTATGGAGCAATATATGGGTCCATTATTCTGTATGGAGCATTACATGCGGTCCATTATTCTGTATGGAGCAATATATGGGGTCCATTATTCTGTATGGAGCAATATATGGGTCCATTATTCTGTATGGAGCAGTATATGGGGTCCATTATTCTGTATGGAGCTATATGGGTCCATTATTCTGTATGGAGCATTATGAGGCCCATTATTCTGTATGAAACAACATATAGGGTCCATTATTCTGTATGGAGCAATATATGGGGTCCATTATTCTGTTTGGAGGAATATCTGGGGCCCATTATTCTGTATGGAAAATTTTATGGGGTCCAGTATACTGTATGGAGCAATATATGGGGTACATTATGCTGTATAGAGCAAAAAAAAGGGTTTATTATTCTGTATGGAGCATTATATGGGGTCTGTTATTCTTTTTGGAGCAATATATTCGGTCCATTATTCTGTATGGAGCAATACATGGGTCCATTACTCTGTATGGAGAAATATATGGGGTCCATTATTCTGTATGGAGCAATATATGGGGTCTATTATTCTGTATAGAGCATTATATGGGGCCCATTGTTCTGTATAGAGCAATATATGGAATCCATTATTCTGTATGCAGCTTTATATGTGGTCATTTATTCTGTATGGAGCAATATCTGGGGTCCATTATTCTGTATGGAGCAATATATGGGGTCCATTAGTCTGTACGGAGCAATATATGGGTCCAATATTCTTTACGGAGCTTTATATGGGGCCCATTATTCTGTTTGGAGCAATATATGGGGTCCATTATTCTGTATGGAGCATTGTATGGAGTCCATTATACTGTATGAAGCAATATAAGGGGTCCATTATTCTATGTGGAGCAATATATGGGTCCATTATGCTGTATAGAGCAATAAATAGGGTTTATTATTCTGTATGGAGCATTATATGGGGTCCATTATTCTTTTTGGAGCAACATATGGGGTCCATTATTCTGTATGGAGCAATACATGGGTCCATTACTCTGTATGGAGCAATATATGGGGTCCATTATTCTGTATGGAGCAATATATGGGGTCCATTACTCTGTATAGAGCATTATATGGGTTCCATTATTCTGTATGGAGCAATATATGGGTCCATTATTCTGTATGGAGCATTATATGGGGCCCATTATTCTGTATAGAGCAATATATGGAGTCCATTATTCTGTATGAAGCATTATATGGAGTCATTTATTCTGTATGGAGCAATATATGGAGTCCATTATTCTGTGTGGAGCAATATATGGGGTCCATTAGTCTGTATGGAGCAATATATGGGTCCATTATTCTTTATGGAGCATTATATGGGGTCCATTATTCTGTATGGAGCAATATATGGGGTCCATTATTCTGTATAGAGCAATACACAGGTTCTACTGTTCTGTATTGAGCATTATATGGGGACCATAATTCTGTATGAAACAATATATGGGGTCCACTATTCTGCATGGAGCAATATATGGGACCCATTATTCTGTATGGAGCAATATATGGGACCCATTATTCTGTATGGAGAAATATATGGGGTCCATTATTCTGTATGGAGCAATATATGGGGTCCATTATTCTGTATGGAGCAATATATGGGTCTCTTTTTCTGTATGGAACATTATATGGGGTCCATTATTCTGTACGGAGCAATATATGGGTCCATTATTCTGTATGGAGCATTATATTGGGCCCATTATTCTGTATGGAGCATTATATGGGGTCCATTATTCTGCATGGAGCAGTATATGGGGTCCATTATTCTGAATGGAGCAATATATGGGGTCCATTATTCTGTATGGAGCAATATATGGGTCCATTAATCTGTATGGAGCAATATATGCTGCCCATTATTCTGTATGGAGCAATATATGGGGTCCATTATTCTGTATGGAGCAATATATGGGTCCATTATTCTGTATGGAGCATTATATGGGATCCATTATTCTGTATGGAGTAATATATGGGTCCATTATTCTGTATGGAGCATTATGAGGCCCATTATTCTGTATGAAGCAACATATAGTGTCCATTATTCTGTATGGAGCAAAATATGGGGTCCATTATTCTGTTCGGAGGAATATCTGGGGCCCATTATTCTGTATGCAGCATTTTATAGGGTCCATTATACTGTATAGAGCAATATATGGGGTCCATTATTCTGTATGGAGCATTATATGGGGTCCATTATTCTTTTTGGAGCAATATATGGGGTCCATTATTCTGTATGGAGCAATACATGGGTCCATTACTCTGTATGGAGAAATATATGGGGTCCATTATTCTGTATGGAGCAATATATGGGGTCCATTATTATTTATAGAGCATTATATGGGGTCCAATATTTTGTATGGAGCAATATATGGGTCCATTATGCTGTATGGAGCATTACATGGGGCCCATTATTCTGTCTAGAGCAATATATGGAGTCCATTATTTTGTATGGAGCTTTATATGGGGTCATTTATTCTGTATGGATCAATATATGGGGTCCATTATTCTGTATGGAGCAATATATGGGGTCCATTCGTCTGCATGGAGCAATATATGGGTCCATTATTCTTTATGGAGCATTATATGGGGCCCATTATTCTGTATGGAACAATATATGGGGTCCATTATTATGTACAGAGCAATATATAGGGTATGTTATTCTGTATGGAGCAATATATGGGGTCCATTATTCTGTATGGAGCAATATATGGGTCCATTATTCTGTATAGAGCAATATATGGGGCCCATTATTCTGTATGGAGCAATATATGGGGTACATTATTCTGTATCTAGCAATAAATGTGTCCATTATTCTGTATGGAGCAATATATGGGGTCCATTATTCTGTATGGAGCAATATATGGGTCCATTATTCTGTATAGAGCAATATATGGGGCCCATTATTCTGTATGGAGCAATATATGGGGTACATTATTCTGTATCTAGCAATAAATGTGTCCATTATTCTGTATGGAGCAATATATGGGGTCCATTATTCTGTATGGAGTAATATATGGGTTCATTATTCTGTATGGAGCATTATGAGGCCCATTATTCTGTATAAAGCAACATATAGGGTCCATTATTCTGTATGAAGCAATATATGGGGTCCATTATTCTATTCGGAGGAATATCTGGGGCCCATTATTCTGTATGGAGTATGTAATAGGGTCCATTATACTGTATGGAGCAATGTATGGGGTCCATTATTCTGTATGGAGCATTAGATGGGGTCCATTATTCTTCTTGGAGCAAAATATGGGGTCCATTATTCTGTATGGAGCAATACATAGGTCTATTATTCTGTATGGAGCATTATATGGGGCCTATTATTCTGTATAGAGCAATATATGGAGTCCATTATTCTGTATGGAGCTTTATATGGGGTCACTTATTCTGTATGGAGCAATATATGGGGTCCATTATTCTGTATGGAGCAATATATGGGGTCAATTAGTCTGTATGGAGCAATATATGGGTCCATTTTTCTTTATGGAGCATTATATGGGGCACATTATTCTGTATGGAACAATATATGGGGTCCATTATTATGTATAGAGCAATACATAGGGTCTATTATTCTGTATGGAGCCATATATGGGGTCCATTATTCTGTATGGAGCAATATATGGGTCCATTATTCTGTATGGAGCAATAAATGGGGCCCATTATTCTGTATGGAGCAATATATGGGGTACATTATTCTGTATGGAGCAATATATGGGTCCATTATTCTGTATGGACCATTATATCGGGCCCATTATTCTGTATGGAACAATATATGGGGTCCATTATTATGTACAGAGCAATATATAGGGTATGTTATTCTGTATGGAGCAATATATGGGGTCCATTATTCTGTATGGAGCAATATATGGGTCCATTATTCTGTATAGAGCAATATATGGGGCCCATTATTCTGTATGGAGCAATATATGGGGTACATTATTCTGTATCTAGCAATAAATGTGTCCATTATTCTGTATGGAGCAATATATGGGGTCCATTATTCTGTATGGAGCAATATATGGGTCCATTATTCTGTATAGAGCAATATATGGGGCCCATTATTCTGTATGGAGCAATATATGGGGTACATTATTCTGTATCTAGCAATAAATGTGTCCATTATTCTGTATGGAGCAATATATGGGGTCCATTATTCTGTATGGAGTAATATATGGGTTCATTATTCTGTATGGAGCATTATGAGGCCCATTATTCTGTATAAAGCAACATATAGGGTCCATTATTCTGTATGAAGCAATATATGGGGTCCATTATTCTATTCGGAGGAATATCTGGGGCCCATTATTCTGTATGGAGTATGTAATAGGGTCCATTATACTGTATGGAGCAATGTATGGGGTCCATTATTCTGTATGGAGCATTAGATGGGGTCCATTATTCTTCTTGGAGCAAAATATGGGGTCCATTATTCTGTATGGAGCAATACATAGGCCTATTATTCTGTATGGAGCATTATATGGGGCCTATTATTCTGTATAGAGCAATATATGGAGTCCATTATTCTGTATGGAGCTTTATATGGGGTCACTTATTCTGTATGGAGCAATATATGGGGTCCATTATTCTGTATGGAGCAATATATGGGGTCAATTAGTCTGTATGGAGCAATATATGGGTCCATTTTTCTTTATGGAGCATTATATGGGGCACATTATTCTGTATGGAACAATATATGGGGTCCATTATTATGTATAGAGCAATACATAGGGTCTATTATTCTGTATGGAGCCATATATGGGGTCCATTATTCTGTATGGAGCAATATATGGGTCCATTATTCTGTATGGAGCAATAAATGGGGCCCATTATTCTGTATGGAGCAATATATGGGGTACATTATTCTGTATGGAGCAATATATGGGTCCATTATTCTGTATGGACCATTATATCGGGCCCATTATTCTGTATGGAGCAATATATGGGTCCATTATTCTGCATGGAGCATTATGAGGCCCATTATTCTGTATGAAGCAACATATATGGTCCATTATTCTGAATGGAGCAATATATGGGGTCCATTATTCTGTTTGGAGGAATATCTGGGGCCCTTTATTCTGTATGGAGCATTGTATGGAGTCCATTATACTGTATGGAGCAATATAAGGGGTCCATTATTCTATGTGGAGCAATATATGGGTCCATTATGCTGTATAGAGCAATAAAAAGGGTTTATTATTCTGTATGGAGCATTATATGGGGTCCATTATTCTTTTTGGAGCAATATATGGGGTCCATTATTCTGTATGAAGCAATACATGGGTCCATTACTCTGTATGTAGCAATATATGGGGTCCATTATTCTGTATGGAGCAATATATGGAGTCCATTACTCTGTATAGAGCATTATATGGGGTCCATTATTCTGTATGGAGCAATATATGGGTCCATTATTCTGTATGGAGCATTATATGGGGCCCATTATTCTGTATAGAGCAATATATGGAGTCCATTATTCTGCATGGAGCATTATATGGGTTCATTTATTCTGTATGGAGAAATATATGGAGTCCATTATTATGTATGGAGCAATATATGGGGTCCAATAGTCTGCATGGAGCAATATATGGGTCCATTATTCTTTATGGAGCATTATATGGGGTCCATTGTTCTGCATGGAGCAATATATGGGGTCCATTATTCTGTCTAGAGCAATACACAAGGTCTATTGTTCTGTATGGAGCATTATATGGGGACCATAATTCTGTATGAAACAATATATGGGGTCCACTATTCTGCATGGAGCAATATATGGGACCCATTATTCTGTATGGAGCAACATATGGTACCCATTATTCTGTATGGAGCAATATATGGGGTCCATTATTCTGTATGGAGCAATATATGGGGTCCATTATTCTGTATGGAGAAATATATGGGGTCCATTATTCTGTATGGAGCAATATATGGGGTCCATTATTCTTTATAGAGCATTATATGGGGTCCAATATTCTGTATGGAGCAATATATGGGTCCATTATTCTGTATGGAGCATTATATGGGGCCCATTAATCTGTATAGTGCAATATATGGAGTCCATTATTCTGTATGGAGCTTTATATGGTGTCATTTATTCTGTATGGAGCAATATATGGGGTCCATTATTCTGTATGGAGCAATATATGGGTTCCATTATTCTGTATTGAGCAATACATGGGGTCCATTATTCTGTATGGAGCAATATATGGGGTATATTATTCTGTATGGAGCAATATATGGGTCTATTATTCTGTATGGAACATTATATGGGGTCCATTATTCTGTATGAAGAGATATATGGGATCCATTCTGTATGGAGCATTATATGAGGCCCATTATTCTGTTTGGAGCAATATATAGGGTCCACTATTCTGCATGGAGCAATATATGGGGTCCATTATTCTGTATGGAGCAATATATGGTACCCATTATTCTGTATGGAGCGATATATGGGGTCCATTATTCTGTATGGAGCAATATATGGGTCTATTATTCTGTATGGTACATTATATGGGGTCCATTATTCTGTATGGAGCAATATATGGGGTCCATTATTCTGTATAGAGCATTATATGGGGTCCATTATTCTGTATGGAGGAATATATGGGGTCTATTATTCTGTATAGAGCAATATATGGGGTCCATAATTCTGTATAGAGCAATATACGGGGTCTATTATTCTGTATGGTGCATTATATGGGATCCATTATTCTGTATGAAGCGATATATGGGATCCATTCTGTAAGGAGCATTATATGAGACCCATTATTCTGTTTGGAGCAATATATAGGGTCCACCATTCTGCATGGAGCAATATATGGGATCCATTTTTCTGTATGGAGCCATATATGGGACCTATTTTTCTGTATGGAGCAATATATGGGGTCTATTATTCTGTATGGAGCAATATATGGGATCCAATATTGTGTATGGAGAAATATATGGGGTCCATTATTCTGGATACAGTATTATATGGGGTACATTATTCTGTATGAAGCAATATATGAGTCCATTGTTCTGCATCGAGCATTATATGGGGCCCAATATTCTGTATGGAGCAATATATGGGGTCCATTATTCTGTATGGAGCAATATATGGGTCCCTTATTCTGTATGGAGCAATATATTGGGTCCATTATTGTGTATGGAGAAATATATGTGTAGATTAATCTGTATGGTGTATTATATGGGGCCCATTATTCTCTATGGAGCATTTCATGAGGCTCGTTATTCTGTATGGAGCATTAAATGGGGCTCATTATTCTGTATGGAGCATTATATGGGGTCCATTATTCTGTATGGAGCATTATATGGGGTCCATTATTCTGTATGGAGCAAGATATGGGGTCCATTATTCTGTATAGAGCATTATATGGGGACTATTATTCTGTATGGAGCAATATATGGTGTCCATTATTCTATATGGAGCAATATATGGGTTCTTTATTCTGTATGGAACAATATATGGGTCCATTATTCCGTATGGAGCATTATATGGGGACAATTATTTTGTATGGAGCAATATGTGTGGTCCATTATTTTGCATAGAGCAATATAAAGGGTCCATTATTCTGTATGGAGCATTATATGGGATCCATTATTCTGTATAAAGCGATATATGGGATCCATTCTGTAAGGAGCATTATATGAGACCCATTATTCTGTTTGGAGCAATATATAGGGTCCACCATTCTGCATGGAGCATTATATGGGATCCATTTTTCTGTATGGAGCAATATATGGGACCTATTTTTCTGTATGGAGCAATATATGGGGTCTATTATTCTGTATGGAGCAATATATGGGGACCATTATTTTGTATGGAGCAATATATGGGGTCCAATATTGTGTATGGAGAAATATATTTGGTCCATTATTCTGGATAGAGTATTATATGGGGTACATTATTCTGTATGAAGCAATATATGGGTCTATTATTCTGCATCGAGCATTATATGGGGCCCAATATTCTGTATGGAGCAATATATGGGGTCCATTATTCTGTATGGAGCAATATATGGGTCCCTTATTCTGTGTGGAGCAATATATTGGGTCCATTATTGTGTATGGAGAAATATATGGGTAGATTAATCTGTATGGTGTATTATATGGGGCCCATTATTCTCTATGGAGCATTTCATGAGGCTCGTTATTCTGTATGGAGTATTAAATGGGGCTCATTATTCTGTATGGAGCATTATATGGGGTCCATTATTCTGTATGGAACATTATATGGGGTCCATTATTCTGTATGGAGCAAGATATGGGGTCCATTATTCTGTATAGAGCATTATATGGGGACTATTATTCTGTATGGAGCAATATATGGTGTCCATTATTCTGTATGGAGCAATATATGGGTTCTTTATTCTGTATGGAGCAATATATGGGTCCATTATTCCATATGGAGCATTATATGGGGACAATTATTTTGTATGGTGCAATATGTGAGGTCCATTATTTTGCATAGAGCAATATAAAGGGTCTATTATTCTGTATGGAGCATTATATGGGGCCCATTATGCTGTACGAAGCAATATATGGGGTCCATTATTCTGTATGGAGCAATATATGGGTCCATTATTCTATATGTAGCATTATGAGGGCCAATATTCTTTATGGAGCAACATACAGGGCCCATTATTCTGTATGGAGCAATATATGGGTCCATTATACTGTATAGAGCAATATACAGGGTATATTATTCTGTATGGAGCTTTATATGGGGTCCATTATTCTGTATGGAGCAATATATGGGGTCCATTATTCTGTATGGAGCAATACATGTTTCCATTAATCTATATAGAGCAATATATGGGGTCCATTATTCTGTATGCAGCAATATATGGGGTCCATTATTCTGTATAGAGCATTATATGGGGTCCAATATTCTGTATGGAGCAGTATATGGGTCCATTATTCTGTATGGAGCAATATATGGGGTCCTTTATTCTGTCTGGAGCTTTATATTGGGTTATTTATTCTGCATGGAGCAATATATGGGATCCAATATTCTGTATGGAGCAATATATGGGTCCATTATTCCGTATGGAGCATTATATGGGGACAATTATTCTGTATGGAGCAATATGTGGGGTTCATTATTCTGCATAGAGCAATATAAAAGGTCTATTTTTCTGTATGAAGCATTATATGGGGCCCATTATTCTGTACGAAGCAATATATGAGGTCCATTATTCGCTAAGGAGAATTAGATGGGCTCCATTATTCTTTATGAAGCGATATATGGGATCCATTCTGTATGGAGCATTATATGAGGCTCATTATTCTGTATGGAGCAATATATGGGAGCCACTATTCTGCATGGAGCAATATATGGGGTCCATTATTCTGTATGGATCAATATATTAGGTAAATTATTCTGTATGGAGCAATATATGGGACCCATTATTCTGTATGGAGCAATATATGGGGTCCATTATTCTGTATGGAGCAATATATGGGACCCATTATTCTGTATGGAGCAATACATTAGGTCCATTATTCTGTATGGAGCTATATATGGGGTCCATTATTCTGTATGGAGCTATATATGGGTCTATCATTCTGTATGGAGCATTATATGCGGTCCATTATTCTGTACAGAGCATTATATGGGTTCCATTATTCTGTATGGAGCAATATATGGAGTCCTTTATGCAGCATGGAGCAATATATGGGGTACATTATTCTGTATTGAGCATTATATTGGGCCCATTATTCTGCATGGAGCAATATATGGGGTACATTATTCTGTATGGAGCAATATATGGGTCCATTAATCTGTATGGAGCATTATATGGGGCCTATTATTCTGTATGAAGCATTTCATGGGGCTCATTATTCTGTATGGATCATTATATGGGGTCCATTATTCTGTATGGAGCATTATATGGGGTCCATTATTCGGTATGGAGCAATATATGGGGTCCATTATTCTGTATGGAGCAATATATGGGGTCCATTATTCTGTTTGGAGGAATATATTGGGGACATTATTGTGAATGGAGAAATATATGGGTCCATTATTCTGTATGGTGTATTTTATGGGGCCCATTATTCTCTATGGAGAATTTTATGAGGCCCGTTATTCTGTATGGAGCATTAAATGGGGCTCATTATTCTGTATGGAGCATTATATGGGGTCCATTATTCTGTATGGAGCATTATATGGGGTCCATTCTGTATGGAGCAAGATATGGGGTCCTTCATTCTGTATAGAGCATTATTTGGGGTCTATTATTCTGTATGGAGCAATATATGGGGTCCATTATTCTGTATGGAGCAATATATGGGTCTATTATTCTGTATGGAACATTATATGGGGTCCATTATTCTGTATGAAGAGATATATGGGATCCATTCTGTATGGAGCATTATATGAGGCCCATTATTCTGTTTGGAGCAATATATAGGGTCCACAATTCTGCATGGAGCAATATATGGGGTCCATTATTCTGTATGGAGCAATATATGGTTCTATTATTCTGTATGGTACATTATATGGGGTCCATTATTCTGTATAGAGCAATATATGGGGTCCATAATTCTGTACAGGGCAATATACGGGGTCTATTATTCTGTATGGAGCATTATATGGGATCCATTATTCTGTATGAAGCGATATATGGGATCGATTCAGTAAGGAGCATTATATGAGACCCATTATTCTGTTTGGAGCAATATATAGGGTCCACCATTCTGCATGGAGCAATATATGGGATCCATTTTTCTGTATGGAGCAATATATGGGACCTATTTTTCTGTATGAAGCAATATATGGGGTCTATTCTGTACGGAGCAATATATGGGGACCATTATTCTGTATGGAGCAATATATGGGGTCCAATATTGTGTATGGAGAAATATATGGTGTCCATTATTCTGGATAGAGTATTATATGGGGTACATTATTCTGTATGAAGCAATATATGGGTCTATTATTCTGCATCGAGCATTATATGGGGCCCAATATTCTGTATGGAGCAATTTATGGGGTCCATTATTCTGTATGGAGCAATATATGGGTCCCTTATTCTGTATGGAGCAATATATTGGGTCCATTATTGTGTATGGAGAAATATATGGGTAGATTAATCTGTATGGTGTATTATATGGGGCCCATTATCCTCTATGGAGCATTTCATGAGGCTCGTTATTCTGTATGGAGCATTAAATGGGGCTCATTATTCTGTCTGGAGCATTATATGGGGTCCATTATTCTGTATGGAGCATTATATGGGGTCCATTATTCTGTATGGAGCAAGATTTGGGGTCCATTATTATGTATAGAGCAATATATGGGTTCTTTATTCTGTATGGAGCAATATATGGGTCCATTATTCCGTATGGAGCATTATATGGGGACAATTATTTTGCATGGAGCAATATGTGTGGTCCATTATTTTGCATAGAGCAATATAAAGGGTCTATTATTCTGCATGGAGCATTATATGGGGCCCATTATGCCGTACGAAGCAATATATGGGGTCCATTATTCTGTATGGAGCAATATATAGGTCCATTGTTCTATATGTAGCATTATGAGGGCCAATATTCTTTATGGAGCAACATACAGGGCCCATTATTCTGTATGGAGCAATATATGGGTCCATTATACTGTATAGAGCAATATACAGGGTCTATTATTCTGTACGGAGCATTATATGGGGTCCATTATTCTGTATGGAGCAATATATGGGGTCCATTATTCTGTATGGAGCAATACATGTTTCCATTAATCTGTATAGAGCAATATATGGGGTCCATTATTCTGTATGCTGCAATATATGGGGTCCATTATTCTGTATAGAGCATTATATGGGGTCCAATATTCTGTATGGAGCAGTATATGGGTCCATTATTCAGTATGGAGCAATATATGAGGTCCATTATTCTGTATGGAGCAATATATGGGGTCCTTTATTCTGTCTGGAGCATTATATGGGGTTATTTATTCTGTATGGAGCAATATATGGGATCCAATATTCTGTATGGAGCAATGTATGTGTCCATTATTCCGTATGGAGCATTATATGGGGCCCATTATTCTGTACGAAGCAATATATGGGGTCCATTATTCGCTAAGGAGAATTAGATGGGATCCATTATTCTGTATGAAGCGATATATGGGATCCATTCTGTATGGAGCATTATATGAGGCTCATTATTCTGTATGGAGCAATATATGGGAGCCACTATTCTGCATGGAGCAATATATGGGGTCCATTATTCTGTATGGAGCAATATATGGGACCCATTATTCTGTATGGAGCAATACATTGGGTCCATTATTCTGTATGGAGCTATATATGGGGTCCATTATGCTGTATGGAGCTATATATGGGTCTATCATTCTGTATGGAGCATTATATGGGGTCCATTATTCTGTATGGAGCAATATATGGGGTCCATTATTCTGTACAGAGCATTATATGGATTCCATTATTCTGTATGGAGCAATATATGGAGTCCTTTATGCTGCATGGAGCAATATATGGGGTACATTATTCTGTATTGAGCATTATATGGGGCCCATTATTCTGCATGGAGCAATATATGGGGTACATTATTCTGTATGGAGCAATATATGGGTCCATTATTCTGTATTGAGCAAGATATGGGGTCCATTATTCTGTACCAAGCAATATATGGGTCCATTAATCTGTATGGAGCATTATATGTGGCCTATTATTCTGTATGAAGCATTACATGGGGCTCATTATTCTGTATGGATCATTATATGGGGTCCATTATTCTGTATGGAGCATTATATGGGGTCCTTTATTCTGTATGGAGCAATATATGGGGTCCATTATTCTGTTTGGAGGAATATATTGGGTCCATTATTGTGAATGGAGAAATATATGGGTCCATTATTCTGTATGGTGTATTATATGGGGCCCGTTATTCTGTATGGAGCATTAAATGGGGCTCATTATTCTGTATGGAGCATTATATGGGGTCCATTATTCTGTTTGGAGCATTATATGGGGTCCATTATTCTGTATGGAGCAAGATATGGGGTCCTTTATTCTGTATCGAGCATTATTTGGGGTCTATTATTCTGTATGGAGCAATATATGGGGTCCATTATTCTGTATGGAGCAATATATGGGTCCTTTATTCTGTATTGAGCAATATATGGGTCAATTATTCCATATGGAGCATTATATGGGGACAATTATTCTGTATGGAGCAATATGTGGGGTCCATTATTTTGCATAGAGCAATATAAAGGGTCTATTATTCTGTATGGAGAATTAGATGGGATCCATTCTTATATGGGGCACATTATTCTGTATGGAGCAATATATTAGGTCCATTATTCTGTATGGAGCAATATATGGGGTCCATTATTCTGTATGGAGCAATATATGGGGTCCATTATTCTGTATGGAGCAATATATGGGTCCCATTATTCTGTATGGAGCAATACATTGGGTCCATTATTCTGTATGGAGCTATATATGGGGTCCATTATTCTGTATGGAGCTATATATGGGTCTATTATTCTGCATGGAGCATTATATGGGGTCCATTATTCCGTATGGAGCAATATATGGGGTCCATTATTCTGTACAGAGCATTATATGGGTTCCATTATTCTGTATGGAGCAATATGTGGGGTCCATTATTCTGTATGGAGCAATATATGGGGTCCATTATTCTGTATGGAGCATTATATGGGGTTATTTATTCTTTATGGAGCAATATATGGGTCCATTATTCCATATGGAGCATTATATGGGGACAATTATTCTGTATAGAGCAATATGTGGGGTCCATTATTCTGCACAGAGCAATATAAAGGGTCTATTATTCTGCATGGAGCATTCTATGGGGCCCATTATTCTGTACGAAGCAATATATGGGGTCCATTATTCGGTAAGGAGAATTAGATGGGATCCATTCTTCTGTATGAACCGATATATGGGATCCATTCTGTATAGAGCATTATATGAGGCTCATTATTGTAATGCACACGCCCAGACTGACTGGCGTGTGCGTGTTTATTTAGTGATTCCACTGTGCCATGAACCGGAGAGTGCCTGGAGGGGCGTAACTAAGTATCTGCCCGATCCGACCAAGGTCGCACGACGGCATACGACGCCAGTGCACCAGGGAGGAACCGAGCAGAGGGACCAGGGTCTACTCCAGGTCAGACTCCTGACACGGCTGTTGACCCACACCGGGGAATACAGGAACAGGCAGACTAGAGCGCAGGCTGGGTAGGGTCCAGTACAGACTGGGAGACAAATTTGAAACCACAGACGCGGTGGACAGGGCTGAGCAAAGCGAAACCACAGACGCGGTGGACAGGGCAGAGCAAAACGAAACCGCAGACGCGGTGGACAGGACTGAGCAAAGCGAAACCGCAGACGCGGTGGACAGGGCTGAGCAAAGCGAAACCGCAGACGCGGTGGACAGGGCTGTGCAAAGCGAAACCGCAGACGCGGTGGACAGGACTGAGCAAAGCGAAACCGCAGACGCGGTGGACAGGGCTGAGCAAAGCGAAACCGCAGACGCGGTGGACAGGGCTGAGCAGGCAAGAACCGCCGAAGCGGCAAGCAAGGCAGAGCGGAGGGGACAGAGCTCTGTTCACACGGAACAGACTGGAAGGGAAAGGCAGAACCAGGTACACACAGATACTTGCAATGAAGTAGCGTGTGACTCTAAACTCACAAACGGGAGTACAGAGACAACAAGTAGGAGATAGGTACGGGATCAGATTCTGCAAGAAAAGGGAAGGAAAGGACACAGAGAAAAACAGATAACAGGCTAGGAGAGTATACAGACAAGAGCAGGCAAGATACAGGAACAGGTCTAGGTATGCGGCCCCTAGAAGGCGGAAAGAACAGGCTAAGAGCGTGTTCACACTGGCCTGGAAATACAGCCTCCAGGATAGGCAGAAGACAACAGGCTAGAGAGCGTGTACAGACTGCAGGTTAGAATACACAGGTAGGACACAGTACAGACACGGGAACAGATACTGCAAGACAGGTAACATACACAGGACCTGGCATGTCAGAGACAAAAAGCCAACTGACAGAGCAAGATGCTTAGGCATGGGTTAATTGGAGCAGCTGGTTTAAATACCAGGTGACAGACAGCAATAGGCTGAGGATGCACAAGGGGTGTGCCTGCAGCATGTACAAAAAGCAGGAAGTGATCGGGCGCCGCCCTTAAGCAGCAGAAGCAGAGACAGACAGCATGGAGGGAAGCCAGGCTAGCAGACTGGACTGAAGATCAAGTGCGCGCTCTGGCACAGTGGGAGATGGACCACTATGCAAGGACGCCGCCAGGTATGTTACAATTATTCTGCATGGAGCAATATATGGGGTCCATTACTCTGTATGGAGCAGTATAATGGGTCCATTTTTCTGTATGGAGCTCTATATGGGGTCCATTATTATGTATGGAGCTATATATGGGTCTATTATTCTTTGTGGAGCATTATTCTGTATGGAGCAATATATGGGGTCCATTATTCTGTACAGAGCATTATATTGGGTCCATTTTTCTGTATGGAGCAATATATGGGGTCCATTATTCTGCATGGAGCAATATATGGGGTACATTATTCTTTATCGAGCATTATATAGGGCCCATTATTCTGTATGGAGCAATATCTGGGGTACATTATTCTGTATGGAGCAATATATGGGGTCCATTATTCTGTACGGAGCAATATATGGGTCCATTAATCTGTATGGAGCATTATATGGGGCCCATTATTCTGTATGGAGCATTACATGGGGCTCATTATTCTGTATGGAGCATTATATGGTGTCCATTATTCTGTATGGAGCATTATATGGGGTCCAATATTCTGTATGGAACAATATGTGGGGTCCATTATTCTGTATGAAGCAATATATGGGTCCATTATTCTGTATGGACCGTTATATCGAGCCCATTATTCTGTATGGAGCAATATATGGGTCCATTATTCTGTATGGAGCATTATGAGGCCCATTATTCTGTATGAAGCAACATATAGGGTCCATTATTCCGTATGGAGCAATATATGGGGTCCATTATTCTGTTTGGAGGAATATCTGGGGCCCTTTATTCTGTATGGAGCATTGTATGGAGTCCATTATACTGTATGGAGCAATATATGGGGTCCATTATTCTGCATGGAGCAATATATGGGAACCATTATTCTGTATGGGGCAATATATGGGATCCATTATTCTGTATGGAGCAATATATGGGGTCCATTATTCTGTATGGAGCATTATATGGGTCTATTATTCTGTATGGAACATTATATGGGGTCCATTATTCTGTACGGAGCAATATATGGGTCCATTATTCTGTATGGAGCATTATATTGGGCCCATTATTCTGTATGGAGCATTATATGGGGTCCATTATTCTGCATGGAGCAGTATATGGGGTCCATTATTCTGAATGGAGCAATATATGGGGTCCATTATTCTGTATGGAGCAAAATATGGGTCCATTATTCTGCATGGAGCAAAATATGGGGCCCATTATTCTGTATGGAGCAATATATTTGGTCCATTATTCTGTATGGAGCAATATATGGGTCCATTATTCTGTATGGAGCAATATATGGGGTCCATTATTCTGTATGGAGTAATATATGGGTCCATTATTCTGTATGGAGCATTATGAGGCCAAATATTCTGTATGAAGCAACATATAGGGTCCATTATTCTGTATGGAGCAATATATGGGGTCCATTATTCTGTTCAGAGGAATATCTGGGGCCCATTATTCTGTATGGAGCATTTTATAGGGTCCATTATACTGTATGGAGCAATATATGGGGTCCATTATTCTGTATGGAGCAATATATGGGTCCATTATGCTGTTTGAAGCAATAAAAACTTTTCATTATTCTGTATGGAGCAATATATGGGGTCCATTATTCTTTTTCGAGCAATATATGGGGTCAATTATTCTGTATGGAGCAATACATGGGTCCACTACTCTGTATGGAGAAATATATGGGGTCCATTATTCTGTATGGAGCAATATATGGGGTCCATTATTCTTTATAGAGCATTATATGGGGTCCAATATTCTGTATGGAGCAATATATGGGTCTATTATTCTGTATGGAGCATTATATGGGGCCCATTATTTTGTATAGAGCAATATATAGAGTCGTTTATTCTGTATGGAGCTTTATATGGGGTCATTTATTCTGTATGGAGCAATATATGGGGTCCATTATTCTGTATGGAGCAATATAAGGGGTCCGTTAGTCTGTATGGAGCAATATATGGGTCCATTATTCTTTATGGAGCATTATATGGGGCCCATTATTCTGTATGGAACAATATATGGGGTCCATTATTATGTATAGAGCAATACATAGGGTCTATTATTCTGTATGGAGCAGTATATGGGGTCCATTATTCTGTATGGAGAAATATATGGGTCCATTATTCTGTATGAAGCAATATATGGGTCCATTATTCTGTATGGACCGTTATATCGAGCCCATTATTCTGTATGGAGCAATATATGGGTCCATTATTCTGTATGGAGCATTATGAGGCCCATTATTCTGTATGAAGCAACATATAGGGTCCATTATTCCGTATGGAGCAATATATGGGGTCCATTATTCTGTTTGGAGGAATATCTGGGGCCCTTTATTCTGTATGGAGCATTGTATGGAGTCCATTATACTGTATGGAGCAATATATAGGGTCCATTATTCTATGTGGAGCAATATATGGGTCCATTATGCTGTATAGAGCAATAAAAAGGGTTTATTATTCTGTATGGAGCATTATATGTGGTCCATTATTCTTTTTTAAGCAATATATGGGGTCCAATATTCTGTATGGAGCAATACATGGGTCCATTACTCTGTATGGAGCAATATGTGGGGTCCATTATTCTGTATGGAGCAATATATGGGGTCCATTATTCTGTATGGAGCAATACATGGGTCCATTATTCTGTATGGAGCATTATATGGGGTCATTTATTCTGTATGGAGCAACATATGGAGTCCATTATTCTGTATGGAGCAATACATGGGGTCCATTAGTCTGTATGGAGCAATATATGGGTCCATTATTCTTTATGGAGCACTATATGGGGTCCATTATTCTGTATGGAGCAATATATGGGGTCCTTTATTCTGTATAGAGAAATACACAGGGTATATTGTTCTGTATGGAGCATTATATGGGGACAATAATTCTGTATGAAACAATATATGGGGTCCACCATTCTGCATGGAGCAATATATGGAAACCATTATTCTGTATGGGGCAATATATGGGATCCATTATTCTGTATGGAGCAATATATGGGGTCCATTATTCTGTATGGAGCATTATATGGGTCTATTATTCTGTATGGAACATTATATGGGGTCCATTATTCTGTACGGAGCAATATATGGGTCCATTATTCTGTATGGAGCATTATATTGGGCCCATTATTCTGTATGGAGCATTATATGGGGTCCATTATTCTGCATGGAGCAGTATATGGGGTCCATTATTCTGAATGGAGCAATATATGGGGTCCATTATTCTGTATGGAGCAAAATATGGGTCCATTATTCTGCATGGAGCAAAATATGGGGCCCATTATTCTGTATGGAGCAATATATTTGGTCCATTATTCTGTATGGAGCAATATATGGGTCCATTTTTCTGTATGGAGCAATATATGGGGTCCATTATTCTGTATGGAGTAATATATGGGTCCATTATTCTGTATGGAGCATTATGAGGCCAAATATTCTGTATGAAGCAACATATAGGGTCCATTATTTTGTATGGAGCAATATATGGGGTCCATTATTCTGTTCAGAGGAATATCTGGGGCCCATTATACTGTATGGAGCATTTTATAGGGTCCATTATACTGTATGGAGCAATATATGGGGTCCATTATTCTGTATAGAGCAATATATGGGTCCATTATGCTGTTTGAAGCAATAAAAACTTTTTATTATTCTGTATGGAGCAATATATGGGGTCCATTATTCTTTTTCGAGCAATATATGGGGTCCATTATTCTGTATGGAGCAATACATGGGTCCACTACTCTGTATGGAGAAATATATGGGGTCCATTATTCTGTATGGAGCAATATATGGAGTCCATTATTCTTTATAGAGCATTATATGGGGTCCAATATTCTGTATGGAGCAATATATGGGTCTATTATTCTGTATGGAGCATTATATGGGGCCCATTATTTTGTATAGAGCAATATATGGAGTCGTTTATTCTGTATGGAGCTTTATATGGGGTCATTTATTCTGTATGGAGCAATATATGGGGTCCATTATTCTGTATGGAGCAATATAAGGGGTCCGTTAGTCTGTATGGAGCAATATATGGGTCCATTATTCTTTATGGAGCATTATATGGGGCCCATTATTCTGTATGGAACAATATATGGGGTCCATTATTATGTATAGAGCAATACATAGGGTCTATTATTCTGTATGGAGCAGTATATGGGGTCCATTATTCTGTATGGAGAAATATATGGGTCCATTATTCTGTATGGAGCAATATATGGGGCCCATTATTCTGTATGGAGCAATATATGGGGTACATTATTCTGTATGGAGCAATATATGGGTCCATTATTCTGTATGGAGCAATATATGGGGTCCATTATTCTGTATGGAGTAATATATGGGTACATTATTCTGTATGGAGCATTATGAGGCCCATTATTCTGTATAAAGCAACATATAGGGTTCATTATTCTGTATGGAGCAATATATGGGGTCCATTATTCTGTTCGGAGGAATATCTGGGGCCCATTATTCTGTATGGAGTTTTTAATAGGGTCCATTATACTGTATGGAGAAATATATGGGGTCCATTATTCTGTATGGAGCAATATATGGGGACCATTATTCTTTATAGAGCATTATATGGGTCCAATATTTTGTATGGAGCATTATATGGGTCCATTATTCTGCATGGAGCATTATATGGGGCCCATTATTCTGTATAGAGTAATATATGGAGTACATTATTCTGTATGGAGCTTTATATGGGGTCATTTATTCTGCATGGAGCAATTTATGGGGTCCATTATTCTGTATGGAGCAATATATGGGGTCCATTAGCCTGTATGGAGCAATATATGGGTCCATTATTCTTTATGGAGCATTATATGGGGCCCATTATTCTGTATGGAACAATATATGGGTCTATTATTCTGTATGGTACATTATATGGGGTCCATTATTCTGTATGGAGCAATATATGGGGTCCATTATTCTGTATAGAGCATTATATGGGGTCCATTCTTCTGTATGGAGCAATATATGGGGTCTATTATTCTGTATAGAGCAATATATGGGGTCCATAATTCCGTATATAGCAATATACGCGGTCTATTGTTCTGCATGGAGCATTATATGGGATCCATTATTCTGTATGAAGCGATATATGGGATCCATTCTGTAAGGAGCATTATATGAGGCCCATTATTCTGTTTGGAGCAATATATAGGGTCCACCATGATGCATGGAGCAATATATGGGGTCCATTTTTCTGTATGGAGCAATATATGGGACCTATTTTTCTGTATGGAGCAATATATGGGATCCATTATTCTGTATGGAGCAATATATGGGGACCATTATTCTGTATGGAGAAATATATGGTGTCCAATATTGTGTATGGAGAAATATATGGGGTCCATTATTCTGGATAGAGCATTATATGGGATACATTATTCTGTATGAAGCAATATATGGGTCTATTATTCTGCATCGAGCATTATATCGGGCCCAATATTCTGTATGGACCATTATATGGGGTCCATTATTCTGTGTGGAGCAATATATGTGTCACTTATTCTCTATGGAGCAATATATTGGGTCCATTATTGTGTATGGAGAAATATATAGGTAGATTAATCTGTAAGGTGTATTATATGGGGCCCATTATTCTCTATGGAGGATTTCATGAGGCTCGTTATTCTGTATGGAGCATTAAATGGGGCTCATTATTCTGTATGTAGCATTATATGGGGACCATTATTCTGTATGGCGCAATATATAGGGTCCATTATTCTGTATGTAGCATTATATGGGGTCCATTATTCTGTATGGAGCAATATATGGAGTCCATTATTCTGTGCAGAGCATTATATGGGGTCCATTATTCTGTATGGATCAATATATGGGGTCCATTTTGCAGCATGGAGCAATATATGGGGTACATTATTCTATATCGAGCATTATATGGGGCCCAGTATTCTGTATGGAGCAATATATGGTACCCATTATTCTGTATGAAGCAATATATGGGGTCCATTTTTCTGTATGAAGCAATATATGGGGTCCATTATTCGGTAAGGAGAATTATATGGGATCCATTATTCTGCATGAGCGATATATGGGATCCATTCTGTATGGAGCATTATATGAGGCCCATTATTCAGTATTGAGCAATATATGGCGTCCACTCATCAGAATGGAGCAATATATGGGGTCCATTGTTCTATATGGAGCAATATATGGGGTTAATTATTCTGCATAGAGCATTATATTGGGTCCATTATTCTGTATGGAGCAATATATGGGGTACATTATTTTGTATGGAGCAATATATAGGTCCATTATTCTTCATCGAGCATTATATGGGGCCCAATATTCAGTATGGAGCAATATATGGGGTCCATTATTCTGTATGGAGCAATATATGGGTCCATTATTCTGTATGGAGCAATATATTGGGTCCATTATTCTGTATGGAGCAATATATGGGTCCATTATTCTGTAGGGTGTATTAGATGGGGCCCATTGTTCTCTATGGAGTATTTTATGAGGCCCGTTATTTTGTATGGAGCATTACATGGGGCTCATTATTCTGTATGGAGCATTATATGGAGTCCTTTATTCTCCATGGAGCATTATATGGGGTCCATTATTCTGAATGGAGCAATATATGGGTCCATTATTCTGTATGGAGCATTACATGGAGTCCATAATTCTGTATGGAGCAAAATATGGGGTCCATTATTCTGTATGGAGCAATATATGGGTCCATTATTCTGTATGGAGCAATATATGGGGTCCATTAATCTGTATGGATCAATATATAGGTCCATTATTTTGTATGGAGCATTATGAGACCCATTATTCTGTATGAAGCAACATATAGGGTCCATTATTCTGTATGGAGCAATATATGGGGTCCATTATTCTGTTTGGAGGAATATCTGGGGCCCATTATTCTGTATGGAGAATTTTATGGGGTCCAGTATACTGTATGGAGCAATATATGGGGTCCATTATTCTGTATGGAGCAATATATGGGTCCATTATGCTGTATAGAGCAATAAAAAGGGTTTATTATTCTGTATGGAGCATTATATGGGGTCCGTTATTCTATTTGTAGCAATATAAGGGGTCCATTAATCTGTATGGAGCAAAACATGGGTCCATTACTCTGTATGGAGAAATATAAGGGGTCCATTATTCTGTATGGAGCAATATATGAGGTCTATTATTCTGGAAAGAGCATTATATGGGGTCCATTATTCTGTATGGAGCATTATATGGGTCCATTAGTCTGTATGGAGCATTATATGGGGCCCAATATTCCGTATAGAGCAATATATGGAATCCATTATTCTGTATGGAGCTTTATATGGGGTCATTTATTCTGTATGGAGCAATATATGGGGTCCATTATTCTGTATGGAGCAATATATGGGGTCCATTAGTCTGTATAGAGCAATATATGGGTCCATTATTCTTTATGGAGCATTATATGTGGCCCATTATTCTGTATGGAGCAATATATGGGGTCCATTATTCTATATAGAGTAATACATAGGGTCTATTATTCTGTATGGAGCATTGTATGGGGCCAATTATTCTGTATGAAGCAATATATGGGGTCCACTATTCTGCATGCAGCAATATATGGAGTCCATTATTCTGTATGGAGCAATAGATGGGACCCATTATTCTGTATGGAGCAATATAAGGGGTCCATTATTCTGTATGGAGCAATATATGGGGTCCATTATTCTGTATGGAGCAATATATGGGTCTATTATTCTGTATGGAACATTATATGGGGTCCATTATTCTGAATGAAGAGATATATGGGATCCATTCCTAATGGAGCATTATATGAGGCCCATTATTCTGTTTGGAGAAATATATGGGATCCACTATTCTGCATGGAGCAATATATGGGGTCCATTATTCTGTATGGAGCAATATATGGTACCCATTATTCTGTATGAAGCAATATATGGGGTCCATTATTCTGTACGGAGCAACATATGGGGTCCATTATTCTGTATGGAGAAATATATGGGGTCAATTATTCTTTATGGAGCATTATATGGGGCCATTATTCCGTATGGACCATTATATGGGGCCCGTTATTCTGTATTGAGCATTGCTTGGAGCTCATAATTCTGTATGGAGCATAATATGGGGTCCATTATTTTGAACGGAGCATTATATGAGGTCCATTATTCTGTATGGAGCAATATATGGGGTCCATTATTCTGTATGAAGCAATATATGGCGTCCATTATTCGGTAAGGAGAATTATATGGGATCCATTATTCTGCATGAGCGATATATGGGATGCATTCTGTATGGAGCATTATATGAGGCCCATTATTCTGTATTGAGCAATATATGGGGTCCACTATTTAGAATGGAGCAATATATGGGGTCCATTATTCTGTAGGCAGCAATATATGGGGTTAATTATTCTGCATAGAGCATTATATGGGGTCCATTATTCTGTATGGAGCAATATATGGAGTACATTATTTTGTATGGAGCAATATATGGGTCCATTATTCTGCATCGAGCAATATATGGGGCCCAATAATCTGTATGAAGCAATATATGGGGTCCATTATTCTGTATGGAGCAATATATGGATCCATTATTCTGTATGGAGCAATATATTGGGTCCATTATTCTGTATGGAGCAGTAGATGGGTCCATTATTCTGTAGGGTGTATTATATGGGGCCCATTATTCTCTATGGAGCATTTTATGAGGCCCGTTATTTTGTATGGAGCATTAAATGGGGCTGATTATTCTGTATGGAGAATTATATGGGGTCCATTATTCTGTATGGAGCATTATATGGGGTCGATTATTCTGAATGTAGCAAGATATGGGGTCCATTATTCTGTATAGAGCATTATATGGGGTCTATTATTCTGTATGGAGCAATATATGGGGTCCATTATTTTTGTATGGAGCAATGTATGGGTCCTTTGTTCTGTATGGAACAATATATGGGTCCATTATTTCATATGGAGCATTATATGGGGACACTTATTCTGTATGGAGCAATATGTGGAGTCTATTATTCTGCATAGAGCAAAATAAAGGGTCTATTATTCTGTATGGAGCATTGTATGGGGCTCATTATTCTGTATGAAGCAATATATGGGGTCCATTATTCTGTATGGAGCAATATATGGGTCCATTATTCTATATGTAGAATTATGAGGCCCATTATTCTTTATGGAGCAACATACAGGGCCCATTATTCTGTATGGAGCAATAAATAGGTCCATTATATTGTATAGAGCAATATACAGGGTCTATTATTCTGTATGGAGCATTATATGGGGTCCATTATTCTGTATGGTACAATATATGGGGTCCATTATTCTGTATAGAGCAATACATGGATCCATTAATCTGTATAGGGCAATATATGGGGCCAATTATTCTGTATGCAGCAATATATGGGGTCCATTAGTATGTATAGAGCATTATATGGGATCCATTATTCTGTATGGAGCAGTATATGGGTCCATTATTCAGTATGAAGCAATATATGGGGTCCATTATTCTGCATGAAGCAACATATGGGGTCCATTATTCTGTATGGAGCATTATATGGGGTTATTTATTCTGTATGGAGCAATATATGGGGTCCATTATTCTGTATGGAGCAATATATGGGTCCATTATTCCGTATGGAGAATTATATGGGGACAATTATTCTGTATGGAGCAATATTTGGGGTCCATTATTCTGCATAGAGCAATATAAAGGGTCTATTATTCTGTATGGAGCATTCTATGGTGCCCATTATTCTGTACGAAGCAATATATGGGATCCACAATTCTGCATGGAGCAATATATGGGGTCCATTATTCTGTGTGGAGCAATATATGGGACCCATTATTCTGTATGGAGCAATATATTGGGTCCATTATTCTGTATGGAGCAATATATGGGAACCATTATTCTGTATGGAGCAATATATGGGGTCCATTTTTCTGCATGGAGCAATTTATGGGACCCATTATTCTGTATGGAGCAATATATTGGATCCTTTATTCTGTATGGAGCTATATGTGGGGTCCATTATTCTGTATGTAGCTATATATGGGTCTATTGTTCTGTATGGAGCATTATATGGGGTCCATTATTCTGTATGGAGCAATATATGGGGTACATTATTCTGTACAGAGCATTATATGGGGTCCATTATTCTGTATGGAGCAATATATGGGGTCCATTATTCTGCATGGAGCAATATATGGGGTACATTATTCTGTATCGAGCATTATATAGCGCCCATTATTATGTATGGAGCAATATCTGGGGTACTTTATTCTGTATGGAGCAAGATATGGGTCCATTATTCTGTATGGAGCATTATATCAGGCCCATTATTCTGTATGGAGCAATATATGGGTCCCTTTTTTTGTATGGAGCAATATATTGGGTCCATTATTGTGTATGGAGAAATATATGGATATATTAATCTGTATGGTGTATGATATCGGGCCCATTATTCTCTAAGGAGCATTTTATGAGGCACGTTATTCTGCATGGAGCATTAAATGGGGCTCATTATTCCGTATGCAGCATTATATGGGGACAATTATTCTGTAGTGAGCAATATGTGGGGTCCATTATTTTGCATAGAGCAATATAAAAGGTCTATTATTCTGTATGGAGCATTATATGGGGCCCATTATTCTGTATGAAGCAATATATGGGGTCCATTATTCTGTATGGAGCAATATATGGGTCAATTATTCTATATGTAGCATTATGAGGGTCATTATTCTTTATGGAGCAACATACAGGGTTCATTATTCTGTATGGAGCAATATATGGGTCCATTATACTGTATAGAGCAATATACAGGGTCTATTATTCTGTATGGAGCATTATATGGGGTCCATTATTCTGTATGGAGCAATGTATGGGGTCCATTATTCTGTATAGAGCAATACATGTTTCCATTAATCTGTGTAGAGCAATATATGGGGTCCATTATTCTGTATGCAGCAATATATGGGGTCCATTATTCTGTATGGAGCAATATATGGGTCCATGATTCTGTATGGAGCATTATATGGGGCCCATTATTCTGTATAGAGCAATATATGGAGTCTATTATTCTGTATGGAGCATTATATGGGGTCATTTATTCTGTATGGAGCAATATATGGAGCCCATTATTCTGTATGGAGCAATATGTGAGGTCCATTTGTCTGTATGGAGTAATATATGGGTCCATTATTCTTTATGGAGCATTATATGTGGTCCATTATTCAGTATGGAGCAATACATGGGTCAATTAATCTGTATAGAGCAATATATGGGGTCCATTATTCTGTATGGAGCATTATATGGGGTTATTTATTCTGTATGGAACAATATATGGGGTACATTATTCTGTATGGAGCAATATATGGGTCCATTATTCCATATGGAGCAATATATGGGGTCCATTATTCTGTACCAAGCAATATATGGGGCCCAGTATTCTGTATGGAGTAATATTTGGGGAACATTATTCTGTATGGAGCAATATATGGGTCCATTATTCTGTATGGAATAATATATGGGGAACATTATTCTGTATGGAGCAATATATGGGTCCATTATTCTGTATGGAGCAATATATGGGGTCCATTATTCTGTACCAAATAATATATGGGTCCATTAATCTGTATGAAGCATTATATGGGGACCAATATTCTGTATGGAGCATTACATGGGGCTCATTATTCTGTATGGAGCATTATATGGGGCCCATTATTCTGTATGGAGCATTATATGGGTTCCATTATTCTACATGGAGAAATATATGGGGTCCATTATTCTGTATAGAGCAATATATGGGGTCCATTATTCTGTTTGGAGGAATATCTGGGGCCCATTATTTTGTATGGAGCATTGTATGGAGTCCATTATACTGTATGGAGCAATATATGCGGTCCATTATTCTGTATGGAGCAATATATGGGTCCATTATTCCGTATGGAGCATTATATGGGGACAATTATTCTGTATGGAGCAATATGTGGGGTCAATTATTCTGCATAGAGCAATATAATTATCTCTTATTCTGTATGGAGCAATATATGGGGTTCATTATTCGGTAAGGAGAAAAAGATGGGATCCATTATTCTGTATGAAGCGATATATGGGATCCATTCTGTAATGAGCATTATATGAGTCTCATTATTCTGTATGCAGCAATATATGGTATCCACTATTCTGCATGGAGCAATATATGGGACCCATTATTCTTTAGTGAGCATTATATGGGGCCCATTATTCTGAATGGAGCAATATATGGGATCCATTATACTGTATGAAGCGATATATGGGATCCATTCTGTATGGAGCATTATATGAGGCTCATTATTCTGTATGCAGCAATATATGGGATCCACTATTCTGCATGGAGCAATATATGGGGTCCATTATTCTGTATGGAGCAATATATGGGACCAATTATTATGTATGGAGCAATATATTTGGTCCATTATTCTGTATGGAGCAATATATGGGACCCATTATTCTGTGTGGAGCAATATATGGGGTCCATTATTCTGTATGGAGCAAAATATGGGACCCATTATTCTGTATGGAGCAATACATTGGGTCCATTATTCTGTATGGAGCTATATATGGGGTCCATTATTCTGTATGGAGCTATATATGGGTCTATCATTCTGTATGGAGCATTATATGGGGTCCATTATTCTGTATGGAGCAATATATGGGGTCCATTATTTTGTACAGAGCATTATATGGGGTCCATTATTCTGAATGGAGCAATATATGGGTCCATTATTCCGTATGGAGCATTATATGGGGACAATTATTCTGTATGGAGCAATATGTGGGGTCAATTATTCTGCATAGAGCAATATAATTATCTCTTATTCTGTATGGAGCAATATATGGGGTCCATTATTCGGTAAGGAGAAAAAGATGGGATCCATTATTCTGTATGAAGCGATATATGGGATGCATTCTGTAAGGAGCATTATATGAGTCTCATTATTCTGTATGCAGCAATATATGGGATCCACTATTCTGTATGGAGCAATATATGGGACCCATTATTCCGTATGGAGCAATATATTGGGTCCATTATTCTGTATGGAGCAATATATGGGACCCATTATTCTGTGTGGAGCAATATATGGGGTCCATTATTCTGTATGGAGCAAAATATGGGACCCATTATTCTGTATGGAGCAATACATTGGGTCCATTATTCTGTATGGAGCTATACATTGGGTCCATTATTTTGTATAGAGCATTATATGGGGTCTATTATTCTGTATGGAGCAATATATGGGGTCCATTATTTTGGTATGGAGCAATGTATGGGTCCTTTGTTCTGTATGGAACAATATATGGGTCCATTATTTCATATGGAGCATTATATGGGGACACTTATTCTGTATGGAGCAATATGTGGAGTCTATTATTCTGCATAGAGCAAAATAAAGGGTCTATTATTCTGTATGGAGCATTGTATGGGGCTCATTATTCTGTATGAAGCAATATATGGGGTCCATTATTCTGTATGGAGCAATATATGGGTCCATTATTCTATATGTAGAATTATGAGGCCCATTATTCTTTATGGAGCAACATACAGGGCCCATTATTCTGTATGGAGCAATAAATAGGTCCATTATATTGTATAGAGCAATATACAGGGTCTATTATTCTGTATGGAGCATTATATGGGGTCCATTATTCTGTATGGTACAATATATGGGGTCCATTATTCTGTATAGAGCAATACATGGATCCATTAATCTGTATAGAGCAATATATGGGGCCAATTATTCTGTATGCAGCAATATATGGGGTCCATTAGTATGTATAGAGCATTATATGGGATCCATTATTCTGTATGGAGCAGTATATGGGTCCATTATTCAGTATGAAGCAATATATGGGGTCCATTATTCTGCATGAAGCAACATATGGGGTCCATTATTCTGTATGGAGCATTATATGGGGTTATTTATTCTGTATGGAGCAATATATGGGGTCCATTATTCTGTATGGAGCAATATATGGGTCCATTATTCCGTATGGAGAATTATATGGGGACAATTATTCTGTATGGAGCAATATTTGGGGTCCATTATTCTGCATAGAGCAATATAAAGGGTCTATTATTCTGTATGGAGCATTCTATGGTGCCCATTATTCTGTACGAAGCAATATATGGGATCCACAATTCTGCATGGAGCAATATATGGGGTCCATTATTCTGTGTGGAGCAATATATGGGACCCATTATTCTGTATGGAGCAATATATTGGGTCCATTATTCTGTATGGAGCAATATATGGGAACCATTATTCTGTATGGAGCAATATATGGGGTCCATTTTTCTGCATGGAGCAATTTATGGGACCCATTATTCTGTATGGAGCAATATATTGGATCCTTTATTCTGTATGGAGCTATATGTGGGGTCCATTATTCTGTATGTAGCTATATATGGGTCTATTGTTCTGTATGGAGCATTATATGGGGTCCATTATTCTGTATGGAGCAATATATGGGGTACATTATTCTGTACAGAGCATTATATGGGGTCCATTATTCTGTATGGAGCAATATATGGGGTCCATTATTCTGCATGGAGCAATATATGGGGTACATTATTCTGTATCGAGCATTATATAGCGCCCATTATTATGTATGGAGCAATATCTGGGGTACTTTATTCTGTATGGAGCAAGATATGGGTCCATTATTCTGTATGGAGCATTATATCAGGCCCATTATTCTGTATGGAGCAATATATGGGTCCCTTTTTTTGTATGGAGCAATATATTGGGTCCATTATTGTGTATGGAGAAATATATGGATATATTAATCTGTATGGTGTATGATATCGGGCCCATTATTCTCTAAGGAGCATTTTATGAGGCACGTTATTCTGCATGGAGCATTAAATGGGGCTCATTATTCCGTATGCAGCATTATATGGGGACAATTATTCTGTAGTGAGCAATATGTGGGGTCCATTATTTTGCATAGAGCAATATAAAAGGTCTATTATTCTGTATGGAGCATTATATGGGGCCCATTATTCTGTATGAAGCAATATATGGGGTCCATTATTCTGTATGGAGCAATATATGGGTCAATTATTCTATATGTAGCATTATGAGGGTCATTATTCTTTATGGAGCAACATACAGGGTTCATTATTCTGTATGGAGCAATATATGGGTCCATTATACTGTATAGAGCAATATACAGGGTCTATTATTCTGTATGGAGCATTATATGGGGTCCATTATTCTGTATGGAGCAATGTATGGGGTCCATTATTCTGTATAGAGCAATACATGTTTCCATTAATCTGTGTAGAGCAATATATGGGGTCCATTATTCTGTATGCAGCAATATATGGGGTCCATTATTCTGTATGGAGCAATATATGGGTCCATGATTCTGTATGGAGCATTATATGGGGCCCATTATTCTGTATAGAGCAATATATGGAGTCTATTATTCTGTATGGAGCATTATATGGGGTCATTTATTCTGTATGGAGCAATATATGGAGCCCATTATTCTGTATGGAGCAATATGTGAGGTCCATTTGTCTGTATGGAGTAATATATGGGTCCATTATTCTTTATGGAGCATTATATGTGGTCCATTATTCAGTATGGAGCAATACATGGGTCAATTAATCTGTATAGAGCAATATATGGGGTCCATTATTCTGTATGGAGCATTATATGGGGTTATTTATTCTGTATGGAACAATATATGGGGTACATTATTCTGTATGGAGCAATATATGGGTCCATTATTCCATATGGAGCAATATATGGGGTCCATTATTCTGTACCAAGCAATATATGGGGCCCAGTATTCTGTATGGAGTAATATTTGGGGAACATTATTCTGTATGGAGCAATATATGGGTCCATTATTCTGTATGGAATAATATATGGGGAACATTATTCTGTATGGAGCAATATATGGGTCCATTATTCTGTATGGAGCAATATATGGGGTCCATTATTCTGTACCAAATAATATATGGGTCCATTAATCTGTATGAAGCATTATATGGGGACCAATATTCTGTATGGAGCATTACATGGGGCTCATTATTCTGTATGGAGCATTATATGGGGCCCATTATTCTGTATGGAGCATTATATGGGTTCCATTATTCTACATGGAGAAATATATGGGGTCCATTATTCTGTATAGAGCAATATATGGGGTCCATTATTCTGTTTGGAGGAATATCTGGGGCCCATTATTTTGTATGGAGCATTGTATGGAGTCCATTATACTGTATGGAGCAATATATGCGGTCCATTATTCTGTATGGAGCAATATATGGGTCCATTATTCCGTATGGAGCATTATATGGGGACAATTATTCTGTATGGAGCAATATGTGGGGTCAATTATTCTGCATAGAGCAATATAATTATCTCTTATTCTGTATGGAGCAATATATGGGGTTCATTATTCGGTAAGGAGAAAAAGATGGGATCCATTATTCTGTATGAAGCGATATATGGGATCCATTCTGTAATGAGCATTATATGAGTCTCATTATTCTGTATGCAGCAATATATGGTATCCACTATTCTGCATGGAGCAATATATGGGACCCATTATTCTTTAGTGAGCATTATATGGGGCCCATTATTCTGAATGGAGCAATATATGGGATCCATTATACTGTATGAAGCGATATATGGGATCCATTCTGTATGGAGCATTATATGAGGCTCATTATTCTGTATGCAGCAATATATGGGATCCACTATTCTGCATGGAGCAATATATGGGGTCCATTATTCTGTATGGAGCAATATATGGGACCAATTATTATGTATGGAGCAATATATTTGGTCCATTATTCTGTATGGAGCAATATATGGGACCCATTATTCTGTGTGGAGCAATATATGGGGTCCATTATTCTGTATGGAGCAAAATATGGGACCCATTATTCTGTATGGAGCAATACATTGGGTCCATTATTCTGTATGGAGCTATATATGGGGTCCATTATTCTGTATGGAGCTATATATGGGTCTATCATTCTGTATGGAGCATTATATGGGGTCCATTATTCTGTATGGAGCAATATATGGGGTCCATTATTTTGTACAGAGCATTATATGGGGTCCATTATTCTGAATGGAGCAATATATGGGTCCATTATTCCGTATGGAGCATTATATGGGGACAATTATTCTGTATGGAGCAATATGTGGGGTCAATTATTCTGCATAGAGCAATATAATTATCTCTTATTCTGTATGGAGCAATATATGGGGTCCATTATTCGGTAAGGAGAAAAAGATGGGATCCATTATTCTGTATGAAGCGATATATGGGATGCATTCTGTAAGGAGCATTATATGAGTCTCATTATTCTGTATGCAGCAATATATGGGATCCACTATTCTGTATGGAGCAATATATGGGACCCATTATTCCGTATGGAGCAATATATTGGGTCCATTATTCTGTATGGAGCAATATATGGGACCCATTATTCTGTGTGGAGCAATATATGGGGTCCATTATTCTGTATGGAGCAAAATATGGGACCCATTATTCTGTATGGAGCAATACATTGGGTCCATTATTCTGTATGGAGCTATATATGGGGTCCATTATTCTGTATGGAGCTATATATGGGTCTATCATTCTGTATGGAGCATTATATGGGGTCCATTATTCTGTATGGAGCAATATATGGGGTCCATTATTCTGTACAGAGCATTATATGGGGTCCATTATTCTGTATGGAGCAATATATGGGGTCCATTATGCAGCATGGAGCAATATATGGGGTACATTATTCTTTAGTGAGCATTATATGGGGCCCATTATTCTGAATGGAGCAATATATAGGGTCCATTATTCTGTATGGAGCAATATATGGGGTCCATTATTCTGTACCGAGCAATATATGGGTCCATTAATCTGTTTGGAGCATAATATGGGGCCCATTATTCTGTATGGAGCATTACATGGGGTCCATTATTCTGTATGGAGCATTATATGGGGTCCATTATTCTGTATGGAGCATTATATGGGGTCCATTAATCTGTATGGAGCAATATATAGGGTCCATTATGCAGCATGGAGCAATATATGGGGTACATTATTCTGTATCTAGCAATATATGGGGCCCATTATTCTGTATGGACCAATATATGGGGTACATTATTCAGTATGGAGCAATATATGGGTCCATTATTCTGTATGGAGCAATATATGGGGTACATAATTCTGTACCGAGCAATATATGGGTCCATTAATCTGTATGGAGCATTATATGGGGCCCATTATTCTGTATGGATCATTGCATGGGGCTCATTATTCTGTATGGAGCATTATATGGCGTCCATTATTCTGTATGGAGCATTATATGGGGTCCATTATTCTGTATGGAGCAATATATGGGGTCCATTATTCTGTATGGAGCAATATATGGGGTCCATTATTCTGTTTGGAGGAATATATTGGGTCCATTATTGTGTATGGAGAAATATATGGGTCCATTATTCTGTATGGTGTATTATATGGGGCCCATTATTCTCCATGGAGAATTTTATGAGGCCCGTTATTCTGTATGGAGCATTAAATGGAGCTCATTATTCTGTATGGAGCATTATATGGGGTCTATTATTCTGTATGGAGCATTATATGGGGTCCATTATTCTGTATGGAGCAAGATATGGGGTCCATTATTCTGTATAGAGCATTATATGGGGTCTATTATTCTGTATGGAGCAATATATGGGGTCCATTATTCTGTATGGAGCAATATATGGGGTCCATTATTCTGTATAGAGCATTATATGGGGTCCATTATTCTGTATGGAGCTATATATGGGTCTATCATTCTGTATGGAGCATTATATGGGGTCCATTATTCTGTATGGAGCAATATATGGGTCCATTATTCTGTATGGAGCATTATATGGGGTCATTTATTCTGTATGGAGCAATATATGGAGCCCATTATTCTGTATGGAGCAATATGTGGGGTTCATTTGTCTGTATGGAGTAATATATGGGTCCATTATTCTTTATGGAGCATTATATGTGGTCCATTATTCAGTATGGAGCAATACATGGGTCCATTAATCTGTATAGAGCAATATATGGGGTCCATTATTCTGTATGGAGCATTATATGGGGTTATTTATTCTGTATGGAACAATATATGGGGTCCATTATTCTGTATGGAGCAATATATGGGTCCATTATTCCATATGGAGCAATATATGGGGTCCATTATTCTGCACCAAGCAATATATGGGGCCCAGTATTCTGTATGGAGTAATATATGGGGAACATTATTCTGTATGGAGCAATATATGGGTCCATTATTCTGTATGGAGCAATATATGGGGTCCATTATTCTGTACCGAATAATATATGGGTCCATTAATCTGTGTGAAGCATTATATGGGGACCAATATTCTGTATGGAGCATTACATGGGGCTCATTATTCTGTATGGAGCATTATATGGGGCCCATTATTCTGTATGGAGCATTATATGGGGCCCATTATTCTGTATAGAGCAATATATGGGGTCCATTATTCTGTTTGGAGGAATATCTGGGGCCCATTATTTTGTATGGAGCATTGTATGGAGTCCATTATACTGTATGGAGCAATATATGCGGTCCATTATTCTGTATGGAGCAATATATGGGTTCATTATTCCGTATGGAGCATTATATGGGGACAATTATTCTGTATGGAGCAATATGTGGGGTCAATTATTCTGCATAGAGCAATATAATTATCTCTTATTCTGTATGGAGCAATATATGGGGTCCATTATTCGGTAAGGAGAAAAAGATGGGATCGATTATTCTGTATGAAGCGATATATGGGATCCATTCTGTAAGGAGCATTATATGAGTCTCATTATTCTGTATGCAGCAATATATGGGATCCACTATTCTGCATGGAGCAATACATGGGACCCATTATTCCGTATGGAGCAATATATTGGGTCCATTATTCTGTATGGAGCAATATATGGGACCCATTATTCTGTGTGGAGCAATATATGGGGTCCATTATTCTGTATGGAGCAAAATATGGGACCCATTATTCTGTATGGAGCATAACATTGGGTCCATTATTCTGTATGGAGCTATATATGGGGTCCATTATTCTGTATGGAGCTACATATGGGTCTATCATTCTGTATGGAGCATTATATGGGGTCCATTATTCTGTATGGAGCAATATATGGGTCCATTATTCTGTATGGAGCATTTTATGGGGTCATTTATTCTGTATGGAGCAATATATGGAGCCCATTATTCTGTATGGAGCAATATGTGGGGTTCATTTGTCTGTATGGAGTAATATATGGGTCCATTATTCTTTATGGAGCATTATATGTGGTCCATTTTTCAGTATGGAGCAATACATGGGTCCATTAATCTGTATAGAGCAATATATGGGGTCCATTATTCTGTATGGAGCATTATATGGGGTTATTTATTCTGTATGGAACAATATATGGGGTCCATTATTCTGTATGGAGCAATATATGGGTCCATTATTCCATATGGAGCAATATATGGGGTCCATTATTCTGCACCAAGCAATATATGGGGCCCAGTATTCTGTATGGAGTAATATATGGGGAACATTATTCTGTATGGAGCAATATATGGGTCCATTATTCTGTATGGAGCAATATATTGGGTCCATTATTCTGTACCGAATAATATATGGGTCCATTAATCTGTGTGAAGCATTATATGGGGACCAATATTCTGTATGGAGCATTACATGGGGCTCATTATTCTGTATGGAGCATTATATGGGGCCCATTATTCTGTATGGAGCATTATATGGGGTCCATTATTCTGCATGGAGCAATATATGGGGTCCATTATTCTGTATAGAGCAATATATGGGGTCCATTATTCTGTTTGGAGGAATATCTGGGGCCCATTATTTTGTATGGAGCATTGTATGGAGTCCATTATACTGTATGGAGCAATATATGCGGTCCATTATTCTGTATAGAGCAATATATGGGTTCATTATTCCGTATGGAGCATTATATGGGGACAATTATTCTGTATGGAGCAATATGTGGGGTCAATTATTCTGCATAGAGCAATATAATTATCTCTTATTCTGTATGGAGCAATATATGGGGTCCATTATTCGGTAAGGAGAAAAAGATGGGATCCATTATTCTGTATGAAGCGATATATGGGATCCATTCTGTAAGGAGCATTATATGAGTCTCATTATTCTGTATGCAGCAATATATGGGATCCACTATTCTGCATGGAGCAATATATGGGACCCATTATTCCATATGGAGCAATATATTGGGTCCATTATTCTGTATGGAGCAATATATGGGACCCATTATTCTGTGTGGAGCAATATATGGGGTCCATTTTTCTGTATGGAGCAAAATATGGGACCCATTATTCTGTATGGAGCATAACATTGGGTCCATTATTCTGTATGGAGCTATATATGGGGTCCATTATTCTGTATGGAGCTATATATGGGTCTATCATTCTGAATGGAGCATTATATGGGGTCCATTAACTTGTATGGACCAATATATGGGGTCCATTATTCTGTACAGAGCATTATATGGGTCCATTATTCTGTAAGGAGCAATATATGGGGTCCATTATGCAGCATGGAGCAATATATGGGGTACATTATTCTTTAGTGAGCATCATATGGGGCCCATTATTCTGTATGGAGCAATATATGGGGTCCATTATTCTGTATGGAGCAATATATGGGGTCCATTATTCTGTACCGAGCAATATATGGGTCCATTAATCTGTTTGGAGCTTTATATGGGGACCATTATTCTGTATGGAGCATTACATGGGGTCCATTATTCTGTATGGAGCATTATATGGGGTCCATTATTCTGTATGGAGCATTATATGGGGTCCATTATTCTGTATGGAGCAATATATAGGGTCCATTATGCAGCATGGAGCAATATATGGGGTACATTATTCTGTATCGAGCAATATATGGGGCCCATTATTCTGTATGAACCAATATGTGGGGTACATTATTCAGTATGGAGCAATATATGGGTCCATTATTCTGTATGGAGCAATATATGGGGTACATAATTCTGTACCGAGCAATATATGGGTCCATTAATCTGTATGGAGCATTATATGGGGCCCATTATTCTGTATGGAGCATTACATGGGGCTCATTATTCTGTATGGAGCATTATATGGGGTCCATTATTCTGTATGGAGCATTATATGGGGTCCATTATTCTGTATGGAGCAATATATAGGGTCCATTATTCTGTATGGAGCAATATATGGGGTCCATTATTCAGTTTGGAGGAATATATTGGGTCCATTATTGTGTATGGAGAAATATATGGGTCCATTATTCTGTATGGTGTATTATATGGGGCCCATTATTCTCCATGGAGAATTTTATGAGGCCCGTTATTCTGTATGGAGCATTAAATGGGGCTCATTATTCTGTATGGAGCATTATATGGGGTCCATTATTCTGTATGGAGCATTATATGGGGTCCATTATTCTGTATGGAGCAAGATATGGGGTCCATTATTCTGTATAGAGCATTATATGGGGTCTATTATTCTGTATGGAGCAATATATGGGGTCCATTATTCTGTATGGAGCAATATATGGATCCTTTATTCTGTATTTAGCAATATATGGGTCCATTATTCCGTATGGAGCATTATATGGGGACAATTATTCTGTATGGAGCAATATGTGGGGTCCATTATTCTGCATAGAGCAATATAAAGGGTCTATTATTCTGTATGGAGCATTTTATGGGGCCCATTATTCTGTATGAAGCAATATATGGGGTCCATTATTCTGTATGGAGCAATATATGGGTCCATTATTCTATATGTAGCATTATGAGGGCCATTATTTTTTATGGAGCAACATACAGGGCCTATTATTCTGTATGGAGCAATATATGGGTCCATTATACTGTATAGAGCAATATACAGGGTCTATTATTCTGTATGGAGCATTATATGGGGTTCATTATTCTGTATGGAGCAACATATGCGGTCCATTATTCTGTATGGAGCAATACATGGTTCCATTAATCTCTATAGAGCAATATATGGGGTCCATTATTCTGTATGCAGCAATATATGGGGTCCATTATTCTGTATAGAGCAATATATGGGGTCCATTATTCCGTATGGAGCAGTATATGGGTCCATTATTCAGTATGCAGCAATATATGGGTTCCATTATTCTGTATGGAGCAATATATGGGGTCCATTATTCTGTATTGAGCATTATGGGGTTATTTATTCTGTATGGAGCAATATATGGGGTCCATGATTCTGTATGGAGCAATATATGGTTCCATTATTCCATATGGAGCATTATATGGGGACAATTATTCTGTATGGAGCAATATGTGGGGTCCATTATTCTGCATAGAGCAATATAAAGGGTCTATTATTCTGTATGGAGCATTATATGGGGCCCATTATTCTGTTCGAAGCAATATATGGGGTCCATTATTCGGTAACGAGAAAAGGATGGGATCCATTATACTGTATGAAGCGATATATGGGATCCATTCTGTATGGAGCATTATATGAGGCTCATTATTCTGTATGCAGCAATATATGGGATCCACTATTCTGAATGGAGCAATATATGGGGTCCATTATTCTGTATGGAGCAATATATGGGACCTATTATTATGTATGGAGCAATATATTTGGTCCATTATTCTGTATGGAGCAATATATGGGACCCATTATTCTGTGTGGAGCAATATATGGGGTCCATTATTCTGTATGGAGCAAAATATGGGACCCATTATTCTGTATGGAGCAATACATTGGGTCCATTATTCTGTATGGAGCTATATATGGGGTCCATTATTCTGTATGGAGCTATATATGGGTCTATCATTCTGTATGGAGCATTATATGGGGTCCATTATTCTGTATGGAGCAATATATATGGTCCATTATTCTGTACAGAGCATTATATGGGGTCCATTATTCTGTATGGAGCAATATATGGGTCCATTATTCCGTATGGAGCATTATATGGGGACAGTTATTCTGTATGGAGCAATATGTGGGGTCAATTATTCTGCATAGAGCAATATAATTATCTCTCATTCTGTATGGAGCAATATATGGGCTCCATTATTCGGTAAGGAGAAAAAGATGGATCCATTATTCTGTATGAAGCGATATATGGGATCCATTCTGTAAGGAGCATTATATGAGTCTCATTATTCTGTATGCAGCAATATATGGGATCCACTATTCTGCATGGAGCAATATATGGGACCCATTATTCCGTATGAAGCAATATATTGGGTCCATTATTCTGTATGGAGCAATATATGGGACCCATTATTCTGTGTGGAGCAATATATGGGGTCCATTATTCTGTATGGAGCAAAATATGGGACCCATTATTCTGTATGGAGCAATACATTGGGTCCATTATTCTGTATGGAGCTATATATGGGGTCCATTATTCTGTATGGAGCTATATATGGGTCTATCATTCTGTATGGATCATTATATGGGGTCCATTATTCTGTATGGAGCAATATATGGGGTCCATTATTCTGTACAGAGCATTATATGGGGTCCATTATTCTGTATGGAGCAATATATGGGGTCCATTATGCAGCATGGAGCAATATATGGGGTACATTATTCTTTAGTTAGCATTATATGGGGCCCATTATTCTGAATGGAGCAATATATGGGGTCCATTATTCTGTATGGAGCATTACATGGGGTCCATTATTCTGTATGGAGCATTATATGGGGTCCATTATTCTGTATGGAGCATTATATGGGGTCCATTATTCTGTATGGAGCAATATATAGGGTCCATTATGCAGCATGGAGCAATATATTTGGTACATTATTCTGTATCCAGCATTATATGGGGTCCATTATTCTGTATGGAGCAATATATGGGGTCCATTATGCAGCATGGAGCAATATATGGGGTACATTATTCTTTAGTTAGCATTATATGGGGCCCATTATTCTGAATGGAGCAATATATGGGGTCCATTATTCTGTACGGAGCATTACATGGGGTCCATGATTCTGTATGGAGCAATATATGGTTCCATTATTCCATATGGAGCATTATATGGGGACAATTATTCTGTATGGAGCAATATGTGGGGTCCATTATTCTGCATAGAGCAATATAAAGGGTCTATTATTCTGTATGGAGCATTATATGGGGCCCATTATTCTGTTCGAAGCAATATATGGGGTCCATTATTCGATAAGGAGAAAAGGATGGGATCCATTATACTGTATGAAGCGATATATGGGATCCATTCTGTATGGAGCATTATATGAGGCTCATTATTCTGTATGCAGCAATATATGGGATCCACTATTCTGAATGGAGCAATATATGGGGTCCATTATTCTGTATGGAGCAATATATGGGACCTATTATTATGTATGGAGCAATATATTTGGTCCATTATTCTGTATGGAGCAATATATGGGACCCATTATTCTGTGTGGAGCAATATATGGGGTCCATTATTCTGTATGGAGCAAAATATGGGACCCATTATTCTGTATGGAGCAATACATTGGGTCCATTATTCTGTATGGAGCTATATATGGGGTCCATTATTCTGTATGGAGCTATATATGGGTCTATCATTCTGTATGGAGCATTATATGGGGTCCATTATTCTGTATGGAGCAATATATATGGTCCATTATTCTGTACAGAGCATTATATGGGGTCCATTATTCTGTATGGAGCAATATATGGGTCCATTATTCCGTATGGAGCATTATATGGGGACAATTATTCTGTATGGAGCAATATGTGGGGTCAATTATTCTGCATAGAGCAATATAATTATCTCTCATTCTGTATGGAGCAATATATGGGCTCCATTATTCGGTAAGGAGAAAAAGATGGATCCATTATTCTGTATGAAGCGATATATGGGATCCATTCTGTAAGGAGCATTATATGAGTCTCATTATTCTGTATGCAGCAATATATGGGATCCACTATTCTGCATGGAGCAATATATGGGACCCATTATTCCGTATGAAGCAATATATTGGGTCCATTATTCTGTATGGAGCAATATATGGGACCCATTATTCTGTGTGGAGCAATATATGGGGTCCATTATTCTGTATGGAGCAAAATATGGGACCCATTATTCTGTATGGAGCAATACATTGGGTCCATTATTCTGTATGGAGCTATATATGGGGTCCATTATTCTGTATGGAGCTATATATGGGTCTATCAATCTGTATGGATCATTATATGGGGTCCATTATTCTGTATGGAGCAATATATGGGGTCCATTATTCTGTACAGAGCATTATATGGGGTCCATTATTCTGTATGGAGCAATATATGGGGTCCATTATGCAGCATGGAGCAATATATGGGGTACATTATTCTTTAGTTAGCAGTATATGGGGCCCATTATTCTGAATGGAGCAATATATGGGGTCCATTATTCTGTATGGAGCATTACATGGGGTCCATTATTCTGTATGGAGCATTATATGGGGTCCATTATTCTGTATGGAGCATTATATGGGGTCCATTATTCTGTATGGAGCAATATATAGGGTCCATTATGCAGCATGGAGCAATATATTTGGTACATTATTCTGTATCCAGCAATATATGGGGCCCATTATTCTGTATGGACCAATATATGGGGTACATTATTCAGTATGGAGCAGTATATGGGTCCATTATTCTGTATGGAGCAATATATGGGGTACATTATTCAGTATGGAGCAATATATGGGTCCATTATTCTGTATGGAGCAATATATGGGGTACATAATTCTGTACCGAGCAATATATGGGTCCATTAATCTGTATGGAGCATTATATGGGGCCCATTATTCTGTATGGAGCATTACATGGGGCTCATTATTCTGTATGGAGCATTATATGGGGTCCATTATTCTGTATGGAGCATTATATGGGGTCCATTATTCTGTATGGAGCAATATATGGGGTCCATTATTCTGTATGGAGCAATATATGGGGTCCATTATTCTGTTTGGAGGAATATATTGGGTCCATTATTGTGTATGGAGAAATATATGGGTCCATTATTCTGTATGGTGTATTATATGGGGCCCATTATTCTCCATGGAAAATTTTATGAGGCCCGTTATTCTGTATGGAGCATTAAATGGGGCTCATTATTCTGTATGGAGCAATACATTGGGTCCATTATTCTGTATGGAGCTATATATGGGGTCCATTATTCTGTATGGAGCTATATATGGGTCTATCATTTTGTATGGAGCATTATATGGGGTCCATTATTCTGTATGGAGCAATATATGGGGTCCATTATTCTGTACAGAGCATTATATGGGGTCCATTATTCTGTATGGAGCAATATATGGGGTCCATTGCGCAGCATGGAGCAATATATGGGGTACATTATTATATATCGAGCATTATATGGGGCCCATTATTCTGAATGGAGCAATATTTGGGGTACATTATTCTGTATGGAGCAATGTATGGGTCCATTATTCTGTATGGAGCAATATATGGGGTCCATTATTCTGTACCGAGCAATATATGGGTCCATTAATCTGTATGGAGCATTATATGGGGCCCATTATTCTGTATGGAGCATTACATGGGGCTCATTATTCTGTATGGAGCATTATATGGGGTCCATTATTCTGTATGGAGGATTATATGGGGTCCATTATTCTATATGGTGCAATATATGGGGTCCATTATTCTGTTTGGATGAATACCTGGGGCCTATTATTCTGTATGGAGCATTGTATGGAGTCCATTATACTGTATGGAGCAATATATGCGGTCCATTATTCTGAATGGAGCAATATATGGGACCCATTATTCTGTATGGAGCAATATATTAGGTACATTACTCTATATGGAGCAATATATGGGACCCATTATTCTGTATGGAGCAATATATGGGGTCCACTATTCTGTATGGAGCAATATATGGGACCCATTATTCTGTATGGAGCAATACATTGGGTCCATTATTCTGTATGGAGCTATATATGGGGTCTATTATTCTGTATGGAGCTATATATGGGTCTATTATAATGTATGGAGCATTATATGGGGTCCATTAATCTGTATGGAGCTATATATGGGGTCTATTATTCTGTATGGAGCTATATATGGGTCTATTATAATGTATGGTGCATTATATGGGGTCCATTATGCAGCATGGAGCAATATATGGGGTACATTATTCTGTATCGAGCATTATATGGGGCCCATTATTCTGTATGGAGCAATATATGGGGTACATTATTCTGTATGGAGCAATATATGGGTCCATTATTCTGTATGGAGCAATATATGGGGTCCATTATTCTGTACCGAGCAATATATGGGTCCATTAATCTGTATGGAGCATTATATGGGGCCCATTATTCTGTATGGAGCATTACTTTGGGCTCATTATTCTGTATGGAGCATTATAAGGGGTCCATTATTCTGTATGGAGCATTATATGGGGTTCATTATTCTGTATGGAGCAATATATGGGGTCCATTATTATGTATGGAGCAATATATGGGGTCCATTATTCTGTTTGGAGGAATATATTGGGTCCATTATTGTGCATGGAGAAATATATGGGTCCATTATTCTGTATGGTGTATTATATGGGGCCCATTATTCTCCATGGAGAATTTTATGAGGCCCGTTATTCTATTTGGAGCATTAAATGGGGCTCATTATTCTGTATAGAGCAAGATATGGGGTCCCTTATTCTGTATAGATCATTATATGGGGTCTATTATTCTGTAATGAGCAATATATGGGGTGCATTATTCTGTAAAAAGCAATATATGGGTCATTTATTCTGTATGGAGCAATATATGGGTCTATTATTCTGTATGGAACATTATATGTGGTCCATTATTCTGAATGAAGAGATATATGGGATCCATTCCTAATGGAGCATTATATGAGGCCCATTATTCTGTTTGGAGCAATATATGGGATCCACTATTCTGCATGGAGCAATATATGGGGTCCATTATTCTGTATGGAGCAATATATGGGGTCCATTATTCTGTATGGAGAAATATATGGGGTCGATTATTCTTTATGGAGCATTATATGGGGCCCATTATTCCGTATGGACCATTATATGCGGCCCGTTATTCTGTATTAAGCATTGCTTGGAGCTCATAATTCTGTATGGAGCATAATATGGGGTCCATTATTCTGTACGGAGCATTATATGGGGTCCATTATTCTGTATGGAGCAATATATGGGGTCCATTATTCTGTATGAAACAATAAACAATATATGGGGTCCATTATTCGGTAAGTAGAATTATATGGGATCCATTATTCTGCAAGAGCAATATATGGGATCCATTCTGTATGGAGCATTATATGAGGTCCATTATTCTGTATTGAGCAATATATGGGGTCCACTATTCAGAATGGAGCAATATATGGGGTCCATTATTCTGTATGGAGCAATATATGGGGTTAATTATTCTGCATAGAGCATTATATGGGGTCCATTATTCTGTATGGAGCAATATATGGGGTACATTATTTTGTATGGTGCAATATATGGGTCCATTATTCTTCATCGAGCATTATACGGGGCCCAATATTCTTTATGTAGCAATATATGGGGTCCATTATTCTGTATGGAGCAATATATGGGTCCATTATTCTGTACGGAGCAATATATTGGGTCCATTATTCTGTATGGAGCAATATATGGGTCCATTATTCAGTATGGAGCAATATATGGGGTCCATTATTCTGTATGGAGCAACATATGGGGTCCGTTATTCTGTATGGAGCATTATATGGGGTTATTTATTCTGTATGGAGCAATATATGGGGTCCATTACGCAGCATGGAGCAATATATGGGGTACATTATTATATATCGAGCATTATATGGGGCCCATTATTCTGAATGGAGCATTATTTGGGGTCCATTATTCTGCATGGAGCAGTATATGGGGTCCATTATTCTGAATGGTGCAATATATGGGGTCCATTATTCTGTATGGAGCAATATATGGGTCCATTTTTTTGCATGGAGCAATATATGGGGTCCATTATTCTGTATGGAGCAATATATGGGGTCCATTATTCTATATGGAGCAATATATGGGGTCCATTATTCTGTTTGGAGGAATATCTGGGGCACATTATTCTGTATGGAGCATTGTATGGAGTCCATTATACTGTATGGAGCAATATATGGGGTCCATTATTCTGTATGGAGCAATATATGGGACCCATTATTCTGTATGGAGCAATATATTAGGTCCATTACTCTGTATGGAGCAATATATGGGACCCATTATTCTGTATGGAGCAATATATGGGGTCCATTATTCTGTATGGAGCAATATATGAGACCCATTATTCTGTATGGAGCAATACATTGGGTCCATTATTCTCTATGGAGCTATATATGGGGTCTATTATTCTGTATGGAGCTATATATGGGTCTATTATTCTGTATGGAGCAATATATGGGGTCCATTATTCTGTACAGAGCATTATATGGGGTTCATTATTCTGTATGGAGCAATATATGGGGTCCATTATGCAGCATGGAGCAATATATGGGGTACATTATTCTGTATCGAGCTTTATATGGGGCCCATTATTCTGTGTGGAGCAATATATGGGGTACATTATTCTGTATGGAGCAATATATGGGTCCATTATTCTGTATGGAGCAATATATGTTACCCATTATTCCATATGGAGCAATATATGGGGTCCATTATTCTGTATGTAGCTATATATAGGGTCCATTATTCTGTATGGAGCAATATATGGGACCTATTATTCCTTATGGAGCAATATATGGGACCCATTATTCTGTATGGAGCAATACATTGGGTCTATTATTCTGTATGGAGCTATATATGGGGTCCATTATTCTGTATGGAGCTATATATGGGTCTATTATTCTGTATGGAGCATTATATGGGGTCTATTATTCTGTATGGAGCAATATATGGGGTCCATTATTCTGTACAGAACATTATATGGGGTCCATTATGCTGTATGGAGCAATATATTGGGTTCATTATGCAGCATGGAGCAATATTGTAGCATCGGCGTCTCTGCCCCGTTCTAGGCAGAGACACCGTCCCTCTCACCTCCCCGCTCCTGGCGCGGCGTCCTCCAGCGCTTCTCTCCCCGCTGCTTCCGGCACGCGCTCCTTCCCCGGCAGTGTGCTTAGGGCGCGCGCGCGCCGTCCTAAGGAGTCCCCGGCCAATTGCCGGAGGACCTCCCATATAACAGGCACCTCCTCCAAAATGGAGGTGCCCGAGCAATGTTGTAGCACTGTTCACTACTCTGCTTCAGCCCTCAGGTCCCGTTGCCAGTTACCTGCCAGATACCTGCCAGATTCCTGCCAGTCTGCTGTCTAATTCCTGCCTGATATCCTGCTATCTGCCTGCTAGCCTGAGGTCCGACGGTCTGCCCTCCAACTTCTGTCAGTCTGTCTAAGGACCAGCTTGCCCGCTCACCTGGGAGCGCACATCTTCTACCTGCCTGCTTGCCTGAGGTCCGACGGTCTGCCTTCCAACTCCTGTCAGTCTGTCTAAGGACCAGCTTGCCCGGTCACCTGGGAGCGCTCATCTGCTGCCTGTCTGCTAGCCTACCTGGAGGCTCCGCCGTCACGTGCTGTGACCACCCGCCTGTCCAGAGACTCCTGCCCGCTCACCTGGGAGTGCTCATCTGCTACCTGTCTGTTGGTCTTCCTGGAGGCTCCGCCGTCACATGCTGTGACCACCCGTTTATCCAGAGACTCTCGCCTGCTCACCTGGGAGCTCACGTCTATCATCTGCCGCCACAGGTCGTACCAATCCTTTACCCAGAGACTGCCCCGGTCACTTGCCGTGACCTCCTGCCCGTTCATCCAGAGACTGCCCCGGTCACTTGCCGTGACCTCCTGCCCGTTCATCCAGAGACTGCCCCGGTCACTTGCCGTGACCTCCTGCCCGTTCATCCAGAGACTGCCCCGGTCACTTGCCGTGACCTCCTGCCCGTTCATCCAGAGACTGCCCCGGTCACTTGCCGTGACCTCCTGTCCATTCATTCAGAGACTGTCCCAGTCACCTGCTGTGACTGCCTGCCCGTCTACCCTGGTCGCCACCCGCTCCCTTGCAAGGACCGCCCCCTTGTATAGTAGCTCAGAGGTTCCGCCTCCCAGACCCGTTACAGTTTGCTCGGGCCATGGAACCTGGTGGCACCCAAGCTCCCTCGCTCTCGGACCTGTGTCATGAACTGTCCCGTCAGAGGTCCCAACAGGAGTCCATCCTGGGTCACCTGCGGAATGTCAATTCTCGCCTGGACACTCTGACTGCTCCGCCAGCAACCTCCGCCAGTGCCATGACTCGCAATCCGGCAGCTCCACTGCCCACTAATAACATGGTATCCTACCCCGGACCCCGGCTTTCTGCACCTCCTCGTTTCGGAGGCGACTCCGCCCAGGCTCGGGGCTTCATAAATCAGTGCACCCTGCACTTTGAACTCCTGTCTCACCAGTTTAACTCCGACCGGGCCAAAATTGCCTTCATCATGTCCCATCTCACCGGAGAGGCCCTGGCCTGGCTAAATCCTCTATGGGAGAGAGGAGACCCCCTGGTGTCCGACTTGCCTGCCTTTCTCACGGCTTTCCGGAAAGTCTTCGACGAACCCGGACGGAAGACCTCATCCGCATCATCTCTGCTACGCCTCCGTCAGGGAAGTCTCACCGTGGGCCAATATGCCATACGGTTCCGTACCCTTGCCTCGGAGCTGGCCTGGGATAATGACGCTCTGGTTTCCGTCTTCTGGGAGGGTCTGTCCGGCCGTATTAAAGATGAACTTGCCGGTCGGGACATTCCTACCACTCTCGATGACCTTATAACTCTTGCCACCCGGATTGACCTGCGGTTCCAGGAGCGTGCCAAAGAGGTCACCCGTGAGAGGAGGGTTCCACGTCTAGCTCCTACTTTCCAGAAACCCGTCACTCCCTCCGTCTCTCCTCAGCTACACTCTCCTGAGTCTATGCAGGTCGACCAGACCAAGATGGTCGGTTCTCGCCAAGAATCTCGCCGAGCCGAGGGAAGCTGTTTCTATTGTGGCAGTATGAAGCACTTCATCCGTTCCTGCCCGGAAAAACCGGGAAACGCCAGTGTCTAGGACTACTCGGAGAGGTCGTCCTAGACAAAAGTAAGCCCTCTCCGTCTCTGACCTTACCGGTCTCTATTGCTTGGGGAGAGAACCGTCTCTTTGAACTCGCCCATCTGGATTCTGGAGCTGCTGGAAACCTCATCTCCCAGTCTCTGGTAGAGAGATACCATATTCCCACCAAGTCCTTGGCTGAACCATTGTCAGTCGCCTCCGTGGATGGAAGACTTCTCTCGGAGACCATCCTGCTCGTCACCGAACCCATAACCCTGCAGGTGGGAATGCTGCACTCTGAGGAGATCTCATTCCATGTGCTGTCCGGACTTTCTCACTCCCTGTTGCTAGGTCTACCTTGGCTCCAGACACATGAACCCGTATTGAACTGGCGGTCCGGTGAAGTACTCCGATGGGGTCCTGACTGCCATAGGACCTGCCTGGTCCCGGTCCGTCCACTTCGCCCTCAGCCTACTCCAGCTAACTTACCTGGTCTCCCGGCTCCCTACTGGCCCTATGCGGACGTCTTCGGTAAGAAGGAAGCTGAGACGTTGCCACCCCATAGGCCATACCATTGCCCGATCGACCTGGTACCTGGCACCACTTTTCTCCGTGGGCGTATCTACCCGTTGTCTGCAGCCGAGACCCGAGCCATGTCTGAGTACATTGAAGAGAATCTGGCTAGGGGATTTATCCGAAAATCTACCTCCCCGGCTGGAGCCGGATTCTTCTTTGTCAAAAAGAAAGACGGCTCGCTACGTCCCTGTATTGACTACAGAGGACTCAATCTCATCACGGTAAAAAACAAATATCCCCTGCCACTCATCTCCGAATTGTTTGACCGTCTCAAGGGCGCCAGGATCTTCTCCAAGCTGGATCTACGAGGAGCGTATAATCTGGTCCGTATCCGTCAAGGAGACGAGTGGAAGACGGCATTCAATACCCGGGACGGTCACTACGAGTACCTTGTGATGCCCTTCGGTCTCTGTAATGCTCCCGCGGTCTTTCAGGAACTAGTCAACGACATCTTCCGTGACCTCCTGTACTCCTGCGTAGTGGTATACCTGGACGATATCTTGGTCTTCTCTCCGGATCTCCCCACACACCGGAGGGATGTTCGTCAGGTCCTGCTTAGGCTTCGGCAGAACCACCTTTACGCCAAATACGAGAAGTGCCTCTTCGATCAGACCTCCCTTCCGTTCTTGGGCTATGTCATCTCCCAAACAGGTCTGCAAATGGATCCCGAGAAGCTCTCTTCCGTTCTAAAATGGCCTCGTCCTGAAGGTTTGAAGGCGATACAGCGATTCCTGGGCTTCGCTAATTATTATCGTCTTTTCATCCCACACTTCTCCCATATCTGCACTTACCCGTAAGGGGGCTAACCCCAGGACATGGTCGCCTGAAGCCGAGGAGGCCTTCCTTTCCCTAAAGAAAGCCTTCGCCTCTGCTCCCGTCCTGCACCGTCCGGACTGTAATAAACAATTCAACCTGGAGGTTGATGCCTCCTCCTCCGGAGCCGGAGCGGTGCTCACCCAGAAGTCTTCTACCGGGAGAATGGTAACGTGCGGCTTCTTCTCCAAAATCTTCTCATCGTCGGAGCGCAACTACTCCATTGGAGACCGGGAATTGCTAGCCATCAAATTGGCACTGGGAGAGTGGCGCTATCTGCTTGAAGGGGCTCTCTACCCGGTAATTATCTCCACGGATCACAAAAACCTGGCATATCTCCAAAATGCCCAGAGACTCAATCCTCGCCAGGCCCAGTGGTCGTTGTTTTTTGCCCGCTTCGACTTCATTCTTCATTTCCGTCCGGCGGACAAGAACGTCAAAGCTGATGCCTTGTCCCGGTCCTTCCTGTCCTCCGATCAAGAGGAGGAACCTACGCACATCATCGACTCCTCCAAGGTGATGAATGTGGCCCCCTTGGATCTGACTCGTCTTCCACCCGGTAAGACGTTCGTAGCTGTGCCAGATCGGGAGAGGGTTCTTCGCTGGGGACATTCTTCTAAACTAGCTGGCCATGCTGGCCAAAAGAAGACCTTCCAACTTATTACCCGGCATTACTGGTGGCCTACCCTGCGTAAGGACGTGGTAGACTTCGTCGCGGCCTGTTCATCCTGTGCCCGTAACAAAGTTCCCCGACATCTACCTGCCGGCCATCTCCTGCCCCTTCCCGTACCTGCTGCTCCTTGGCAACACATCGCTATGGACTTTATCACCGACCTTCCAGTTTCTGCCGGTTGTACTGTCATTTGGGTTGTCGCTGACCGTTTTTCTAAGATGGCCCACTTCATTCCCCTGCCTGGTCTTCCGTCTGCACCCGAGCTGGCTAAAGACTTTATCCGCCACATCTTCCGTCTCCATGGTCTGCCCCTCCACATCGTGTCGGATCGTGGGGTTCAGTTCACCTCTCGCTTCTGGAGAGCCACATGTAAGCTGCTGGACATTACCCTGGATTTCTCCTCCGCTTACCACCCTCAGTCCAATGGTCAAGTGGAGCGGATCAATCAGATCTTGTCCAGCTACCTCCGGCACTTCGTTGATGCTCACCACTCGGACTGGGTGGATCTCTTACCATGGGCCGAGTTCTCTTATAACAACCATGAGAGCGAGTCCTCTTCCAAATCCCCGTTCTTTATAGTCGGTGGCCAACATCCCCGGATTCCACTTCCTGTCTCCGTTTCTGTGGACAACCCTGCTGCGGAGTCTCTTGTCAGCGAATTTTCTACTATTTGGGAGAGCACCAGGTCCGCTCTTCTTCTCTCCTCTGAGCGGATGAAGAGATATGCTGATAAGAGACGTCTGGATCCGCCCCAATTCCGTCCGGGAGACAAGGTTTGGCTCTCATCCAAACATGTGCGGCTCAAAGTACCCTCCTACAAGTTGGGTCCTCGATTCATCGGCCCCTTCGAAGTCCTCAGGCAAATTAACCCTGTGGCCTACAAATTAAAACTCCCGGCCACCCTACGGATACCCAACTCCTTCCACGCATCTCTCCTCAAACCCGTTGTCTTTAACTTTTTTTCCAAAAATCCAGGTGCCCCTCCTGCTCCGGTTTCCGCTGATGACATCTTTGAGGTAGAGAGTATTCTGGCCTCCAAGAGGGTAAGAGGAAAACCTTTTTTCTGGTAGATTGGAAGGGGTTTGGTCCTGAGGAGAGAACTTGGGAACCCAGGGAGAACATCAACGAACCCGCTTCTCCTTGAGAAATTTCTTTCTGGCCAAAAAAAGAGGGGGCCTAAAGGGGGGGGTACTGTAGCATCAGCGTCTCTGCCCCGTTCTAGGCAGAGACGCCGTCCCTCTCACCTCCCCGCTCCTGGCGCGGTGTCCTCCAGCGCTTCTCTCCCCGCTGCTTCCGGCACGCGCTCCTTCCCCGGCAGTGTGCTTAGGGCGCGTGCGCGCGCGCTCCCCCTCTCTTAAAGGGACCGCGCGCGCCGTCCTAAGGAGTCCCCGGCCAATTGCCGGAGGACCTCCCATATAAAAGGCACCTCCTCCAAAATGGAGGTGCCCGAGCAATGTTGTAGCACTGTTCACTACTCTGCTTCAGCCCTCAGGTCCCGTTGCCAGTTACCTGCCAGATACCTGCCAGATTCCTGCCAGTCTGCTGTCTAATTCCTGCCTGATATCCTGCTACCTGCCTGCTAGCCTGAGGTCCGACGGTCTGCCCTCCAACTTCTGTCAGTCTGTCTAAGGACCAGCTTGCCCGCTCACCTGGGAGCGCACATCTTCTACCTGCCTGCTTGCCTGAGGTCCGACGGTCTGCCTTCCAACTCCTGTCAGTCTGTCTAAGGACCAGCTTGCCCGCTCACCTGGGAGCGCTCATCTGCTGCCTGTCTGCTAGCCTACCTGGAGGCTCCGCCGTCACGTGCTGTGACCACCCGCCTGTCCAGAGACTCCTGCCCGCTCACCTGGGAGTGCTCATCTGCTACCTGTCTGTTGGTCTTCCTGGAGGCTCCGCCGTCACATGCTGTGACCACCCGTTTATCCAGAGACTCTCGCCTGCTCACCTGGGAGCTCACGTCTATCATCTGCCGCCACAGGTCGTACCAATCCTTTACCCAGAGACTGCCCCGGTCACTTGCCGTGACCTCCTGCCCGTTCATCCAGAGACTGCCCCGGTCACTTGCCGTGACCTCCTGCCTGTTCATCCAGAGACTGCCCCGGTCACTTGCCGTGACCTCCTGCCCGTTCATCCAGAGACTGCCCCGGTCACTTGCCGTGATCTCCTGTCCGTTCATTCAGAGACTGTCCCAGTCACCTGCTGTGACTGCCTGCCCGTCTACCCTGGTCGCCACCCGCTCCCTTACAAGGACCGCCTCCTTGTATAGTAGCTCAGAGGTTCCGCCTCCCAGACCCGTTACAAATATATGGGGTACATTACTCTGTATTGAGCATTATATATGGCCCATTATTCTGTATGGAGCAATATATGGGGTACATTATTCTGTATGGAGCAATATCTGGGTCCATTATTCTGTATGGAGCAATATATGGGGTCATTATTCTGTACCGAGCAATATATGGGTCCATTAATCTGTATGGAGCATTACATGGGGCCCATTATTCTGTATGGAGCGTTACATGGGGCTCATTATTCTGTATGGAGCATTATATGGGGTCCATTATTCTGTATGGAGCATTATATGGGGTCCATTATTCTGTATGGAGCAATATATGGGGTCCATTATTCTGTATGGAGCAATATATGGGGTCCATTATTCTGTTTGGAGGAATATATTGGGTCCATTATTGTGAATGGAGAAATATATGGGTCCATTATTCTGTATGGTGTATTATATGGGGCCCATTATTGTCTATGCAGAATTTTATGAGGCCCGTTATTCTGTATGGAGCATTAAATGGGGCTCATTATTCTGTATGGAGCATTATATGGGGTCCATTATTCTGTATGGAGCATTATATGAGGTCCATTATTCTGTATGGAGCAATATATGGGGTCCATTATTCTGTACCGAGCAATATATGGGTCCATTAATCTGTATGGAGCATTATATGGGGCCCATTATTCTGTATGGAGCATTACATGGGGCTCATTATTCTGTATGGAGCATTATATGGGGTCCATTCTTCTGTATGGAGCATTATATCGGGTCCATTATTGTGTATGTAGCAATATATTGGGTCCATTATTGTGTATGGAGAAATATATGGGTCCATTATTCTGTATGGTGTATTATATGGGACCCATTGTTCTCCATGGAGAATTTTATGAGGCCCGTTATTCTGTATGGAGCATTAAATGAGGCTCATTATTCTGTATGGAGCATTATATGGGGTCCATTATTCTGTATGGAGCATTACATGGGGTCCATTATTCTGTATGGAGCAAGATATGGGGTCCATTATTCTGTATAGAGCATTATATTGGGTCTATTATTCTGTATGGATCAATATATGGGGTCAATTATTCTGTATGGAGCAATATATGGGTCCTTTATTCTGTATGGAGCAATATATGGGTCCATTATTCCGTACGGAGCATTATATGGGGCCCATTATTCTGTATGAAGTAATATATGGGGTCCATTATTCTGTATGGAGCAATATATGGGTCCATTATTCTATATGTAGCATTATGAGGGCCATTATTTTTTAATGAGCAACATACAGGGCCCATTATTCAGTATGGAGCAATACATGGGTCCATTATACAGTATAGAGCAATATACAGGGTCTATTATTCTGTATGGAGCATTATATGGGGTCCATTATTCTGTATGGAGCAATATATGGGGTCCATTAGTCTGTATGGAGTAATACATGTTTCCATTAATCTGTATAGAGCAATATATGGGGTCCATTATTCAGTATGCAGCAATATATGGGGTCCATTATTCTGTATAGAGCATTATATGGGGTCCATTATTCTGTTTGGAGCAGTATATGGGTCTATTATTCTGTATGGAGCAATACATGTTTCCATTAATCTGTATAGAGCAATATATGGGGTTCATTATTCTGTATGCAGCAATATATGGGGTCCATTATTCTGTATAGAGCATTATTTGGCACCCATTATTCCGTATGGACCAGTATACGGTACCATTATTCAGTATGGAGCAATATATGGGTCCATTATTCCGTATGGAGCATTACATGGGGTCCTTTATTCTGTATGGAGCATTATATGGGGTCTATTATTCTGTATGGACCAATATATGGGGTCCCTTATTCTGTACAGAGCATTATATGGGTTCCATTATTCTGTATGGAGCAATATATGGTGTCCATTATACAGCATGGAGCAATATATGGGGTACATTATTCTGTATTGAGCATTATATGGGGCCCATTATTCTGTAAGGAGCAATATATGGGGTACATTATTCTGTATGGAGCAATATATGGGTCCATTAGTCTGTATGGAGGAATATATGGGGTCCATTATTCTGTGCCGAGCAATATATGGGTCCATTAATCTGTATGGAGCATTATACGGGGCCTATTATTCTGTATGAAGCATTACATGGGGCTCATTATTCTGTATGGAGCATTATATGGGGTGCATTATTCTGTATGGAGCATTATATGGGGTCCATTATTCTGTATGGAGCAATATATGGGGTCCATTATTCTGTATGGAGCAATATATGGGGTCCATTATTCTGTTTGGAGGAATATATTGGGTCCATTATTGTGAATGGAGAAATATATGGGTCCATTATTCTGTATGGTGTATTATATGGGGCCCATTATTCTCTATGGAGAATTTTATGAGGCCCGTTATTCTGTATGGAGCATTAAATGGGGCTCATTATTCTGTATGGAGCATTATATGGGGTCCATTATTCTGTATGGCGCATTATATGGGCTCCATTATTCTGTATGGAGCAAGATATGGGGTCCATAATTCTGTATAGAGCATTATTTGGGGTCTATTATTCTGTATGGAGCAATATATGGGGTCCATTATTCTGTATGGAGCAATATATAGGTCCTTTATTCTGTATGGAGCAATATATGGGTCCATTATTCCGTATGGAGCATTACATGGGGACAATTATTCTGCATGGAGCAATATGTGGGGTCCATTATTTTGCATAGAGCAATATAAAGGGTCTTTTATTCTGTATGGAGCATTATATGGGGCCTATTATTCTGTATGAAGCAATATATGGGGTCCATTATTCTGTATGGAGCAATATATGGGTCCATTATTCTATATGTAGCATTATGAGGGCCATTATTCTTTATGTAGCAACATACAGGGCCCATTATTCAGTATGGAGCAATATATGGGTCCATTATACAGTATAGAGCAATATACAGGGTCTATTATTCTGTATGGAGCATTATATGGGGTCCATTATTCTGTATGGAGCAATATATGGGGTCCATTATTCTGTATGGAGTAATACATGTTTCCATTAATCTGTATAGAGCAATATATGGGGTCCATTATTCAGTATGCAGCAATATATGGGGTCCATTATTCTGTATAGAGCATTATATGGGGTCCATTATTCTGTTTGGAGCAGTATATGGGTCTATTATTCTGTATGGAGCAATACATGTTTCCATTAATCTGTATAGAGCAATATATGGGGTTCATTATTCTGTATGCAGCAATATATGGGGTCCATTATTCTGTATAGAGCATTATTTGGCACCCATTATTCCGTATGGAGCAGTATACGGTTCCATTATTCAGTATGGAGCAATATATGGGTTCCATTATTCTGTATGGAGCAATATATGGGGTCCATTATTCTGTATGGAGCATTATATGGGGTTATTTATTCTGTATGGAGCAATATATGCGGTCCATTATTCTGCATGGAGCAATATATGGTTCCATTATTCCGTATGGAGCATTACATGGGGTCTTTTATTCTGTATGGAGCATTATATGGGGTCTATTATTCTGTATGGACCAATATATGGGGTCCCTTATTCTGTACAGAGCATTATATGGGTTCCATTATTCTGTATGGAGCAATATATGGTGTCCATTATACAGCATGGAGCTATATATGGGGTACATTATTCTGTATTGAGCATTATATGGGGCCCATTATTCTGTAAGTAGCAATATATGGGGTACATTATTCTGTATGGAGCAATATATGGGTCCATTAGTCTGTATGGAGGAATATATGGGGTCCATTATTCTGTACCGAGCAATATATGGGTCCATTAATCTGTATGGAGCATTATATGGGGCCTATTATTCTGTATGAAGCATTACATGGGGCTCATTATTCTGTATGGAGCATTATATGGGGTCCATTATTCTGTATGAAGCATTATATGGGGTCCATTATTCTGTATGGAGCAATATATGGGGTCCATTATTCTGTATGGAGCAATATATGGGGTCCATTATTCTGTTTGGAGGAATATATTGGGTCCATTATTGTGAATGGAGAAATATATGGATCCATTATTCTGTATGGTGTATTATATGGGGCCCATTATTCTCTATGGAGAATTTTATGAGGCCCGTTATTCTGTATGGAGCATTAAATGGGGCTCATTATTCTGTATGGAGCATTATATGGGGTCCATTATTCTGTATGGCGCATTATATGGGGTCCATTATTCTGTATGGAGCAAGATATGGGGTCCATTATTCTGTATAGAGCATTATTTGGGGTCTATTATTCTGTATGGAGCAATATATGGGGTCCATTATTCTCTATGGAGCAATATATAGGTCCTTTATTCTGTATGGAGCAATATATGGGTCCATTATTCCGTGTGGAGCATTACATGGGGACAATTATTCTGCATGGAGCAATATGTGGGGTCCATTATTTTGCATAGAGCAATATAAAGGGTCTTTTATTCTGTATGGAGCATTATATGGGGCCTATTATTCTGTATGAAGCAATATATGGGGTCCATTATTCTGTATGGAGCAATATATGGCTCCATTATTCTATATGTAGCATTATGAGGGCCATTATTCTTTATGGAGCAACATACAGGGCCCATTATTCTGTATGGAGCAATATATGGGGTTCATTATTCTGTATGGAGCAATATATGGGGTCCATTATTCTGTATGGAGCAATACATGTTTCCATTAATCTGTATAGATCAATATATGGGGTCCATTATTCTGTATGCAGCAATATATGGGGTCCATTATTCTGTATAGAGCATTATATGGCGTCCATTTTTCCGTATGGAGCAGTATATGGGTCCATTATTCAGTATGGAGCATTATATGGGTTCCATTATTCTGTATGGAGCAATATATGGGGTCCATTATTCTGTATGGAGCATTATATGGGGTTACTTATTCAGTATGGAGCAATATATGGGGTCCATTATTCTGTATGGAGCAATATATGGGTCCATTATTCCGTAGGGAGCATTACATGGGGACAATTATTCAGTATGGAGCAATATGTGGGGTCCGTTATTCAGCATAGAGCAATATAAAGGGTCTATTATTCTGTATGGAGCAATATATGGGGCCCATTATTCTGTAGGAAGCAATATATGGGGTCCATTATTCGGTAAGGAGAAAAAGATGGGATCCATTATTCTGTATGAAGCGATATATGGGATCCATTCTGTATGGAGCATTATATGAGGCTCATTATTCTGTATGGAGCAATATATGGGAGCCACTATTCTGAATGGAGCAATATATGGGTTCCATTATTCTGTATGGAGCAATATGTGGGACCCATTATTCTGTATGGAGCAATATATTGGGTCCATTATTCTGTATGGAGCAATATATGGGACCCATTATTCTGTATGGAGCAATATATGGGGTCCATTATTCTGTATGGAGCAAAATATGGGACCCATTATTCTGTATGGAACAATACATTGGGTCCATTATTCTGTATGGAGCTATATATGGGGTCCATTATTCAGTATGGAGCAATATATGGGACCCATTATTCCATATGGAGCAATATATGGGGTCCATTATTCTGTATGTAGCTATATATGGGGTCCATTATTCTGTATGGAGCAATATATGGGACCTATTATTCCATATGGAGCAATATATGGGACCCATTATTCTGTATGGAGCAATACATTGGGTCTATTATTCTGTTTGGATCTATATATGGGGTCCATTATTCTGTATGGAGCTATATATGGGTCTATTATTCTGTATGGAGCATTATATGGGGTCCATTATTCTGTATGGAGCAATATATGGGGTCCATTATTCTGTACAGAACATTATATGGGGTCCATTATTCTGTATGAAGCAAGATATGGGGTTCATTATGCAGCATGGAGCAATATATGGGGTCCATTATTCTGTATTGAGCATTATATGGGGCCCATTATTCTGTATGGAGCAATATATGGGGTACATTATTCTGTATGGAGCAATATATGGGTCCATTATTCTGTATGGAGCAATATATGGGGTCCATTATTCTGTACCGAGCAATATATGGGTCCATTAATCTGTATGGAGCATTACATGGGGCCCATTATTCTGTATTGAGCATTACATGGGGCTCATTATTCTGTATGGAGCATTATATGGGGTCCATTATTCTGTATGGAGCATTATATGGGGTCCATTATTCTGTATGGAGCAATATATGGGGTCCATTATTCTGTATGGAGCAATATATGGGGTCCATTATTCTGTTTGGAGGAATATATTGGGTCCATTATTGTGAATGGAGGAATATATGGGTCCATTATTCTGTATGGTGTATTATATGGGGCCCATTATTCTTTATGGAGAATTTTATGAGGCCTGTTATTCTGTATGGAGCATTAAATGGGGGTCATTATTCTGTATGGAGCATTATATGGGGTCCATTATTCTGTATGGAGCATTATATGGGGTCCATTATTCTGTATGGAGCAAGATATGGGGTCCATTATTCTGTATAGAGCATTACATGGGATCTATTATTCTATATGGAGCAATATATGGGGTCCATTATTCTGTATGGAGCAATATATGGATCCTTTATTCTGTATGGAGGAATATATGGGTCCATTATTCCGTATGGATCATTATATGGGGACAATTATTCTGTATGGAGCAATATGTGGGGTCCATTATTTTGCATAGAGCAATATAAAGGGTCTATTATTCTGTATGGAGCATTATATGGGGCCCATTATTATGTATGAAGCAATATATGGGGTCCATTATTCTGTATGGAGCAATATATGGGTCCATTATTCTATATGTAGCATTATGAGGGCCATTATTCTTTATGGAGCAACATACAGGGCCCATAATTCTGTATGGAGCAATATATGAGTCCATTATACTGTATAGAGCAATATACAGAGTCTGTTATTCAGTATGGAGCATTATATGGGGTCCATTATTCTGTATGGAGCAATATATGGGGTCCATTATTCTGTACAGAACATTATATGGGGTCCATTATTCTGTATGGAGCAATATATGGGGTTCATTATGCAGCATGGAGCAATATATGGGGTACATTATTCTGTATTGAGCATTATATGGGGCCCATTATTCTGTATGGAGCAATATATGGGGTACATTATTCTGTATGGAGCAATATATGGGTCCATTGTTCTGTATGGAGCAATATATGGGGTCCATTATTCTGTACCGAGCAATATATGGGTCCATTAATCTGTATGGAGCATTATTTGGGGCCCATTATTCTGTATGTAGCATTACATGGGGCTCATTATTCTGTATGGAGCATTATATGGGGTCCATTATTCTGTATGGAGCATTATATGGGGTCCATTATTCTGTATGGAGCAATATATGGGGTCCATTATTCTGTTTGGAGGAATATATTGGGTCCATTATTGTGAATGGAGAAATATATGGGTCCATTATTCTGTATGGTGTATTATATGGGGCCCATTATTCTTTATGGAGAATTTTATGAGGCCTGTTATTCTGTATGGAGCATTAAATGGGGCTCATTATTCTGTATGGAGCATTATATGGGGTCCATTATTCTGTATGGAGCATTATATGGGGTCCATTATTCTGTATGGAGCAAGATATGGGGTCCATTATTCTGTATAGAGCATTACATGGGATCTATTATTCTATATGGAGCAATATATGGGGTCCATTATTCTGTATGGAGCAATATATGGATCCTTTATTCTGTATGGAGGAATATATGGGTCCATTATTCCGTATGGATCATTATATGGGGACAATTATTCTGTATGGAGCAATATGTGGGGTCCATTATTTTGCATAGAGCAATATAAAGGGTCTATTATTCTGTGTGGAGCATTATATGGGGCCCATTATTATGTATGAAGCAATATATGGGGTCCATTATTCTGTATGGAGCAATATATGGGTCCATTATTCTATATGTAGCATTATGAGGGCCATTATTCTTTATGGAGCAACATACAGGGCCCATAATTCTGTATGGAGCAATATATGAGTCCATTATACTGTATAGAGCAATATACAGCGTCTGTTATTCAGTATGGAGCATTATATGGGGTCCATTATTCTGTATGGAGCAATATATGGGGTCCATTATTCTGTACAGAACATTATATGGGGTCCATTATTCTGTATGGAGCAATATATGGGGTCCATTATGCAGCATGGAGCAATATATTGGGTACACTATTCTGTATTGAGCATTATATGGGGCCCATTATTCTGTATGGAGCAATATATGGGGTACATTATTCTGTATGGAGCAATATATGGGTCCATTGTTCTGTATGGAGCAATATATGGGGTCCATTATTCTGTACCGAGCAATATATGGGTCCATTAATCTGTATGGAGCATTATTTGGGGCCCATTATTCTGTATGTAGCATTACATGGGGCTCATTATTCTGTATGGAGCATTATATGGGGTCCATTATTCTGTATGGAGCATTATATGGGGTCCATTATTCTGTATGGAGCAATATATGGGGTCCATTAATCTGTATGGAGCAATATATGGGGTCCATTATTCTGTTTGGAGGAATATATTGGGTCCATTATTGTGAATGGAGAAATATATTGGTCCATTATTCTGTGTAGTGTATTATATGGGGCCCATTATTCTCTATGGAGAATTTTATGAGGCCCGTTATTCTGTATGGAGCATTAAATGGGGCTCATTATTCTGTATGGAGCATTATATGGGGTCCATTATTCTGTATGGAGCATTATATGGGGTCCATTATTCTGTATGGAGCAAGATATGGGGTCCATTATTCTGTATAGAGCATTATATGGGATCGATTATTCTGTATAGAGCAATATATGGGTCCGTTATTCTGTATGGAGCAATATATGGGTCCTTTATTCTGTATGGAGCAATATATGGGTCCATTTTTCTGTATGGAGCATTATATGGGGACATTTATTCTGTATGGAGCAATATGTGGGGTCCATTATTTTGCATAGAGCAATATATGGGGTCCATTATTCTGTATGGCGCAATATATGGGTCCATTATTCTATATGTAGCATTATGAGGGCCATTATTCTTTATGGAGCTACATACAGGGCCCATAATTCTGTTTGGAGAAATATATGGGTCCATTATTCTCTATAGAGCAATATACAGGGACTATTATTCTGTATGGAGCATTATATGGGGTCCATTATTCTGTATGGAGCAATACATGTTTCCATTAATCTGTATAGAGCAATATATGGGGTCCATTATTCTGTATGCAGCAATATATGGGGTCCATTATTCTGTATAGAGCAATATATGGGGTCCATTATTCAGTATGGAGCAATATATGGGTTGCATTATTCTGTATGGAGCAATATATGGGGTCCATTATTCTGTTTGGAGTATTATATGGGGTTATTTATTCTGTAAGGAGCAATATATGGGGTCCATTATTCTCTATGTAGCAATATATGGGTCCATTATTCCGTATGGAGCATTATATGGGGAGAATTATTCTGCATGGAGCAATATGTGGGGTCAATTATTCTGCATAGAGCAATATAAAGGGTCTATTATTCTGTATGGAACATTATATGGGGCCCATTATTCTGTACGAAGCAATATATGGGGTCCATTATTCGGTAAGGAAAAAAAGATGGGATCCATTATTCTGTATGAAGCGGTATATGGGATCCATTCTGTATGGAGCATTATATGAGGCTCATTATTCTGTATGGAGCAATATATGGGATCCACTATTCTGCATGGATAAATATATGGGGTCCATTATTCTGTATGGAGCAATATATGGGAACCATTATTCTGTATGGAGCAATATATTGGGTCCAGTAATCTGTATGGAGCAATGTATGGGACCCATTATTCTGTATGGAGCAATATATGGGGTCCATTATTCTGTATGGAGCAAAATATGGGACCCATTATTCTGTATGGAGCAATACATTCGGTCCATTATTCTGTATGGAGCTATATATGGGGTCCATTATTCTGTATGGAGCTATATATGGGTCTATCATTCTGTATGGAGCATTATATGGGGTCCATTATTCTGTATGGAGCAATATGTGGGGTCCATTATTCCGTACAGAGCATTATATGGTGTCCATTATTCTGTATTGAGCAATATATGGGGTACATTATTCTATATTGAGCATTATATGGGGCCCATTATTCTGAATGGAGCAATATATGGGTTACATTATTCTGTATGGAGCAATATATGGGTCCATTATTCTGTATGGAGGAATATATGGGGTCCATTATTCTGTACCGAGCAATATATGGGTCCATTAATCTGTATGGAGCATTATATGGGGCCCATTATTCTGTATGGAGCATTACATGGGGCTTATTATTCTGTATGGAGCATTATATGGGGTCCATTATTCTGTATGGAGCATTATATGGGGTCCATTATTCTGTATGGAGCAATATATGGGGTCCATTATTCTATATGGAGCAATATATGGGGTCCACTATTCTGTTTGGAGGAATATCTGGGGCACATTATTCTGTATGGAGCATTGTATGGAGTCCATTATACTGTATGGAGCAATATATGGGGTCCATTATTCTGTATGGAGCAATATATGGGACCCATTATTCTGTATGGAGGAATATATTAGGTCCATTACTCTGTATGGAGCAATATATGGGACCCATTATTCTGTATGGAGCAATATATGGGGTCCATTATTCCGTATGGAGCAATATATGGGACCCATTATTCTGTATGGAGCAATACATTGGGTCCATTATTCTGTATGGAGCTATATATGGGGTCTATTATTCTGTATGGAGCTATATATGGGTCTTTTATTCTGTATGGAGCATTATATGGGGTCCATTATTGTGTATGGAGCAATATATGGGGTCCATTATTTTGCACAGAGCATTATATGGGGTCCATTATTCTGTATGGAGCAATATATGGGGTCCATTATGCAGCATGGAGCAATATATGGGGTACATTATTCTGTATCGAGCTTTATATGGGGCCCATTATTCTGTATGGAGCAATATATGGGGTACATTATTCTGTATGGAGCAATATATGGGTCCATTATTCTGTATGGAGCAATATATGGGGTCCATTATTCTGTACCGAGCAATATATGGGTCCATTAATCTGTATGGAGCATTATATGGGGCCCATTTTTCTGTATGGAGCATTATATGGGGTCCATTATTCTCTATGGAGCATTATATGGGGTCCATTATTGTGTATAAAGCAATATATGGGGTCCATTATTCTGTATGGAGCAATATATGGGGTCCAATATTCTGTTTGGAGGAATATATTGGGTCCATTATTGTGTATGGAGAAATATATGGGTTCATTATTCTGTATGGTGTATTATATTGGGCCCATTATTCTCCATGGAGAATTTTATGAGGCCCGTTATTCAGTATGGAGCATTAAATGAGACTCATTATTCTGTATGGAACATTATATGGGGTCCATTATTCTGTATGGAGCATTATATGGGGTCCATTATTCTGTATGGAGCAAGATATGGGGTCCATTATTCTGTATAGAGCATTATATGGGGTCTATTATTCTGTATGGAGCAATATATGTGTTAGAACTCTCCTGTTAGGTTTTTTTTAGTTTGCTGGTCACATGACCATTTTTGCCTATTTAATCCGGCTCCGCCCTCCTGGCGTTGCTGGACTTCATTGTATTTACTACTCTTGAGCTAGCTTGGTGCTCTGTTGCCGTTCTCTGTTAGTTTTGCTAGGTCTTCTGACCTCTATGCTTTTTGTTGTGTGTTTTTCTTTGACTGCTACTATTTCTGCTAGGAGCTGTCCAACTTATCCCAGTCCCTAGTTCTTGTAGGGATCCCTCCCTCACATCTATAGGTCTTCGTACAGACTAGCCGAGGACTTTAGCGGGTCTGATCGCAGGATCAGGTTCCCCGTTACATTGTAGGGATCTAGTTTAGTTCTATTGTAGGGACAGAACTCCTCTCTTTCCTTAGTCCCTGTAGCAGATCATAACAGTAAGTCCAGCCATAAAAGAAAAAAAAAAAAATTTCTCTAAGGAAAGACATCCAGTTTTCCATCATGGTCTCGGTTCAAGATTTGGCTCAACGCTTGCAGGGACTCTCTCTGGAGGTGGCCAAGCTCCAACAACACGTGAGTAGCTGTTCTGGAACACATTTTGTGGAACCAAAGGTACGTCTGCCTGATTTATTTTTTGGCGAACAACAAGATTTTTTTCTTTTAAAAATGCTTGTTTATTGTATTTTCGTTTGAGACCCGGATCCTCTGGTGATGAATCACAGCGCATAGGGTTCATAATGTCACTTTTGCGCAAAGATCCTCAGGGATGGGCCTTCTCTCTCCAACCTAGTGATCCGTGCTTTAGATCAGTGGATAGTTTTTTTTCTGCTTTGGGTTTGTTGTACGATGATCCTGATCGTGTCTCATCTGCTGAGTCTGAATTGAGACGTTTGAGGCAGGGATCAGGTAATGTGGAAAAATATTGTTCTCACTTCCGTCGGTGGTCTGCCCAGGTGGGGTGGAACGATTCAGCTTTGAAAAGCTTGTTTCTTGCAGGGCTAGGTGAAAGGGTTAAGGATTTACTGATTGCTTATCCCACGCCTGGAAACTTGCAGAATGCAATGCAATTAGCTATACGGGTGGACAGGAGACTGCGTGCAAGGGTTAATGAGAGCAAATCCTCTGCTATGTCAGCTCCGAGTCCTGAGAGGGTCTGTGCTGACAATGGAGAGCCGATGGAGATTGGGGCGATGGCACCCCGCTCTCAGGAAAAAGACCGCAGGCTTTCTGAAGGCTTGTGCTTCTATTGCGGAAATTCTGGTCATTTCATTAAGAACTGTGTGCTTCGTATGAAGAAAGAAAAAAAAATGGTCAGTTATGCCCGTATTGCCTGTTTAAATTCTAAGGGAGTATTCCTATCTGCCACTACTGCTGCTCAGGATGAATTAATTGAATTTAGGGTTTTTGTGGATTGTGGTTCTACTCTGAATGTGATTGATGGGGGATTCTTGGAAAAACTTAGATTAGAACCTAAAACTTTGTCATCCCCTATTGCTGTGGTTTCTGTTGATGGCTCTCCCTTGAAGAGTGTTAATCATAAGGTCTGTGAATTTCCCCTCACTATTAATGGCATTCATCAAGAGAATTTGGATTTGGTGGTATTGGATAATTTGCCTTCTCCAGTAATATTGGGGTTACCCTGGTTAAAATTGCACAATCCTGTACTGGATTGGTCTACTAATGAAATTAAGTCCTGGAGCCCTAAGTGTTATGACAACTGTTGTAACGGACGTATTGCTGCGGTGGAAAAAGGGGAATTACCTGTACCTATTCAGGATTTTTGGAGAGTTTTTTCTGAGGAGGAGTCACAAATTTTGCCTCCCCATAGAGACTATGATTGTACCATTGAATTTGTCCCTGGAGCGACTCTTCCTAAAAGTCGTTTATTTAATCTTACTATTCCTGAGAGAAAGGCTTTGGAGGAATACATACAGACAAGCTTGGCCGCCGGTCACATTAGGCCTTCCAAGTCTCCTGTGGCTGTTGGATTTTTTTTGTAAAAAAAAAAAGATGACGGTTTACGTCCTTGTCTGGACTTTCGTGAGATTAATAAAATTACTGTACACAATCCTTACCCACTGCCATTGATTCCTGATTTATTTAACCAGTTAGTGGGGGCCAAGTGGTTCTCTAAAATTGATCTCCGGGGGGCATACAATTTGTTGCGCATGAAGGAGGGTGATGAATGAAAGACTGCTTTTAACACTCCTGTGGGTCATTTTGAGAATCTAGTGATGCCTTTTGGTCTTACCAATGCTCCAGCATTTTTTCAGAATCTTATTAATGACATCCTTAGACCTTTAATCGGCAAAAATGTGGTTGTGTATTTGGATGACATTCTGATTTATTCGCCTGATCTGGAGTCTCATTGGCGGAGCGTACGTGAGGTATTACAGTTATTAATGGACAATTCGCTTTTTGCTAAGCTGGAGAAATGTGAGTTTGCTGTACAGAGAATTAGTTTTTTGGGCTACATTATCTCCAGTGAAGGTTTTGAGATGGACCCGGTTAAAGTTCAAGCTGTGCAGGAATGGCCTAGGCCTATTGGTTTGAAATCGATACAGAGGTTTTTGGGTTTCGCCAATTATTACAGAAAATTCATAAAAAATGTTTCTATTATTGTCAAACCGCTGACCGATCTCACCAGGAAAGGTGCTAATGCGGTTCAGTGGACTTCTGAGGCCATTGAAGCTTTTGTGTTTCTAAAGGAGAGGTTCACCTCTGCTCCCATCCTTATGCAGCCTGATGTGACTAAGCCGTTTTTGGTTGAGGTTGATGCTTCTTCGGTGGGGGTCGGTGCGGTGTTGTCTCAGGAAAACATGGATGGAGTACATCCCTGTGACTTTTTTTCAAAAAAATTTTCTGAGACTGAACTTAATTACGATATTGGTAATCGGGAATTGCTGGCGATTAAACTCGCATTTGAACACTGGCGTCACCTCTTGGAAGGTGCTGAATTTCCCATTCAGGTTTTCACTGATCATAAAAATCTGATCTATCTTGATGCTGCCAAGCGCTTGAATGCCCGTCAGGCTAGGTGGGCACTTTTTTTCTCGCGGTTTAATTTTTCCGTTACTTACATCCCGGGTACCAAGAATGTTAAAGCGGATGCTTTGTCTCGCAGCTTTTCTCCCATGGTCGGTGTTGAGGAGGAAGAGGAGAGCATTTTACAAGAAGGTGTTGTGATTGCTGCTTTGGACTCCGTTTTGGAGGATGAGATTCTTAAAGCTCAGGAGAATGCCCCATCTAACACTCCCCATAGGAGGTTGTTTGTGCCTAGGACCTTTAGGAGAGATTTGTTTGTTGAGTGTCATGAGTCTCGGTTGGCAGGTCATCCAGGAATTTCTGAGACCAAGAGACTTGTGGGTCGCAGTTTTTGGTGGCCTGGATGGCAGAAGGAAGTCATTAAGTGGGTGCGCCAATGTACTGTGTGTGCTAGATCCAAGTCTTCGCATGCTCCTGCTGCGGGGTTGCTTTGCCCTCTGGAGGTTCCTAGTGCACCTTGGACACATCTGGCTATGGACTTTATTACTGACCTTCCCCCCTCTGAAGGTTTCACTGTCATCTGGGTGGTCGTGGACCGTTTTAGCAAGATGTGTCACTTGGTTCCCTTCATCAAACTGCCTTGAGCTAAGACACTCGCTAAAGCCTTTGTCAAAGAAATTGTCAGACTACATGGTGTTCCTACTGACATTGTTTCTGATAGGGGACCTCAGTTCGTGGCTCGATTTTGGCGTGCCTTTTGTGACAGGTTGGGAGTTCATTTGTCGTTTTCATCCAGATATCATCCTGAGTCTAATGGCCAGACAGAAAGGAAGAACCAGGATGTTGAGCAGTTCTTGCGTTGTTTTGTGGCAGACAATCAAGAGGGGTGGTCTGAGTTTCTGCCACTTGCTGAATTTGCTCTTAACAACCATACATCCTCTTCTGCTGGGTGTTCGCCTTTTTTTTGTTGTTCTGGGAGACATCCGTCTTTTGGGTCATTCTCCAAATTGGTTTCGGCCGTGCCTGAGGAGGAGAGTTTTTCCGGTGATTTGGAGAGAGTTTGGACGGATGTGCGTGGTAATCTTCAGGAGGCTAACAAAAAATCTAAGAGGTACTTTGATAGGAAACGGCAAGAGGTTTTGTTTGCTGTTGGTGACATGGTTTGGTTGTCCTCTAAGAATCTGCGATTGAGGATTCCTTCTAAAAAATTGGGTCCCAAGTTCGTAGGGCCCTTTAAGGTGCTTCAGATAGTTAACCAATCTGCTGTTAGGTTGGAGGTTCCTACGTCCTGGAAGATTAACCCGGTGTTTCATGTTTCTCTGTTGAAAAAAGCTGATGTGTCGGATGGTGACGACTCTGCCACTGTTCCTCCAGTGGTGGAGGACAGGGAATATGAAATTTCCCGCATCCTAAATTCTAGACGGTATAGAGGGATTTTGCAGTATCTCGTCGCTTGGAAGGGTTTCGGACCTGAGGATAACTCATGGGTGAGGACGGATGATGTTTCTGCTTCCAGACTTGTCAGAGCTTTTCACAGGAGGTTTCCTGGTAAGCCTGGGCCTAGAGGATCCGGAGGATCCTCTTAGAAGAGGGGGTACTGTTAGAACTCTCCTGTTAGGTTTTTTTTAGTTTGCTGGTCACATGACCATTTTTGCCTATTTAATCCGGCTCCGCCCTCCTGGCCTTGCTGGACTTCATTGTATTTACTACTCTTGAGCTAGCTTGGTGCTCTGTTGCCGTTCTCTGTTAGTTTTGCTAGGTCTTCTGACCTCTATGCTTTTTGTTGTGTGTTTTTCTGTGACTGCTACTATTTCTGCTATGAGGTGTCCAACTTATCCAAGTCCCTAGTTCTTGTAGGGATCCCTCCCTCACATCTATAGGTCTTCGTACAGACTAGCCAAGGACTTTAGCGGGTCTGATAGCAGGATCAGGTTCCCCGTTACATCGTAGGGATCTAGTATAGTTCTATTGTAGGGACAGATCTCCTGTCTTTCCTTAGTACCTGTAGCAGATCATAACAATATGGGGTCCATTATTCTGTATGGAGCAATATATGGGTCCTTTATTCTGTATGGAGCAATATATGGGTCCATTATTCCGTATGGAGCATTACAGGGGACAATTATTCTGTATGGAGCAATATGTAGGGTCCATTATTCTGCATAGAGCAATATAAAGGGTCTATTATTCTGTATGGAGCATTATATGGGGCCCATTATTCTGTATGAAGCAATTTATGGGGTCCATTATTCTGTATGGAGCAATATATGGGTCCATTATACTGTATAGAGCAATATACAGGGTCTATTATTCTGTATGGAGCATTATATGGGGTCCATTATTCTGTATGGAGCAATATATGGGGTCCATTATTCTGTATGGAGCAATACATGGGTCCATTACTCTGTATGGAGAAATATATGGGGTCCATTATTCTGTAAGGAGCAATATATGGGGTCCATTTTTCTGTATAGAGCATTATTTGGGGCCCATTGTTCTGTATCGAGCAATATATGGAATCCATTATTCTGTATGGATCTTTATATGGGGTAATTTATTCTGTATGGAGCAATATATGGCATCCATTATTCTGTATGGAGCAATATATGGGGTCCATTAGTCTGTATGGAGCAATATATGGGTCCATTATTCTTTATGGAGCATTATATGGGGCCCATTATTCTGTATGGAACAATATATGGGGTCCATTATTATGTATAGAGCAATACATAGGGTCTATTATTCTGTATGGAGCAATATATGAGGTCCATTATTCTGTATAGAGCAATATATGGGTCCATTATTCTGTATGGAGCAATATATGGGTCCTTTATTCTGTATGGACCATTATATCGGGCCCATTATTCTGTATGGAGCAATATATGGGTCCATTATTCTGTATGGAGCATTATGAGGCCCATTATTCTGTATGAAGCAACAAATAGGGTCCATTATTCTGTATGGAGCAATATATGGGGTCCATTATTCTGTAGGGTGTATTATATGGGGACCATTATTCTCTATGGAGCATTTTATGAGGCCTTTTTTTTGTATGGCGCATTAAATGGGGCTCATTATTCTGTATGGAGCATTATATGGGGTCCATTATTCTGTATGGAGCATTATATGGGGTCCATTATTCTGTATGGAGCAAGATATGGGGTCTATTATTCTGTATAGAGCATTATATGGGGTCTATTATTCTGTATGGAGCACGATATGGGTCCTTTATTCTGTATGGAACAATATATGGGACCATTATTCCGTATGGAGCATTATATGGGGACAATTATTCTGTATGGAGCAATATGTGGGGTCCATTATTCTGTATAGAGCAATATAAATGGTCTATTATTCTGTATGGAGCATTACATGGGGCCCATTATTCTTTATGGAGCAACATACAGGGACCACTATTCTGTATGGAGCAATATATGGGTTCATGATACTGTATAGAGCAATATATGGGGTCCATTATTCTGTTTGGAGGAATATCTGGGACCCATTATTCTGTATGGAGCAATATATGGGGTCCATTATTCTGTATGGAGCAATATATGGGGTCCATTTTGCTGTATGGAGCAATATATGGGTCCATTATTCTTTATGGAGCATTATATGGGGCCCATTATTCTGTATGGAACAATATATGGGGTCCATTATTATGTATAGAGCAATACATAGGGTCTATTATTCTGTATGGAGCAATATATGAGGTCCATTATTCTGTATAGAGCAATATATGGGTCCATTATTCTGTATGGAGCAATATATGGGTCCTTTATTCTGTATGGACCATTATATCGGGCCCATTATTCTGTATGGAGCAATATATGGGTCCATTATTCTGTATGGAGCATTATGAGGCCCATTATTCTGTATGAAGCAACAAATAGGGTCCATTATTCTGTATGGAGCAATATATGGGGTCCATTATTCTGTAGGGTGTATTATATGGGGACCATTATTCTCTATGGAGCATTTTATGAGGCCTTTTTTTTGTATGGCGCATTAAATGGGGCTCATTATTCTGTATGGAGCATTATATGGGGTCCATTATTCTGTATGGAGCATTATATGGGGTCCATTATTCTGTATGGAGCAAGATATGGGGTCTATTATTCTGTATAGAGCATTATATGGGGTCTATTATTCTGTATGGAGCACGATATGGGTCCTTTATTCTGTATGGAACAATATATGGGACCATTATTCCGTATGGAGCATTATATGGGGACAATTATTCTGTATGGAGCAATATGTGGGGTCCATTATTCTGTATAGAGCAATATAAATGGTCTATTATTCTGTATGGAGCATTATATGGGGCCCATTATTCTTTATGGAGCAACATACAGGGACCACTATTCTGTATGGAGCAATATATGGGTTCATGATACTGTATAGAGCAATATATGGGGTCCATTATTCTGTTTGGAGGAATATCTGGGACCCATTATTCTGTATGGAGCAATATATGGGGTCCATTATTCTGTATGGAGCAATATATGGGGTCCATTTTGCTGTATGGAGCAATATATGGGTCTATTATTCTGTATGGAACATTATATGGGTTCCATTATTCTGTACGGAGCAATATATGGGTCCATTATTCTGTATGGAGCATTATATGGGGCCCATTATTCTGTATGGAGCATTACATGGGGCTCATTATTCTGTATGGAGCAATATATGGGGTCCATTATTTTCCATGGAGCATTATATGGGGTCCATTATTCTGAATGGAGCAATATATGGGGTCCATTATTCTGAATGGAGCAATATATGGGGTCCATTATTCTGTATGGAGCAATATATGGGTCCATGATTCTGTATGGAGCATTATGTGGGGTCCATTATTCTGTATGGAGCAATATATGGGGTCCATTATTCTGTATGGAGCAATATATGGCTCCATTATTCTGCATGGAACAATATATGGGGTCCAATATTCTGTATGGAGCAATATATGGGTCCATTATTCTGATTGGAGCATTGTGAGGCCCATTATTCTGTATGAAGCAACATATAGGGTCAATTATTCTGTATGGAGCAATATATGGGTTCCATTATTCTGTATGGAGCAATATATGGGTCTATTATTCTGTATGGAACATTATATGGGTTCCATTATTCTGTATGGAGCAATATATGGGTCCATTATTCTGTATGGAGCATTATATGGGGCCCATTATTCTGTATGGAGCATTACATGGGGCTCATTATTCTGTATGGAGCAATATATGGTTTCCATTATTTTCCATGGAGCATTATATGGGGTCCATTATTCTGAATGGAGCAATATATGGGGTCCATTATTCTGTATGGAGCAATATATGGGTCCATGATTCTGTATGGAGCATTACATGGGGTCCATTATTCTGTATGGAGCAATATATGGGGTCCATTATTCTGTATGGAGCAATATATGGCTCCATTATTCTGCATGGAGCAATATATGGGGTCCAATATTCTGTATGGAGCAATATATGGGTCCATTATTCTGTTTGGAGCATTGTGAGGCCCATTATTCTGTATGAAGCAACATATAGGGTCAATTATTCTGTATGGAGCAATATATGGGTTCCATTATTCTGTATGGAGCAATATATGGGTCCATTATGCTGTATAGAGCAATAAAAAGGGTTTATTATTCTGTATGGAGCATTATATGGGGTCCGTTATTCTTTTTGGAGCAATATATGGGGCCCATTATTCTGTATGGAGCAAAGCATGGGTCCATTACTCTGTATGGAGAAATATATGGGGTCCATTATTCTTTATGGAGCAATTTATGGGGTCCATTATTCTGTATGGAGCAATATATGGGGTCCATTATTCTGTATGGAGCAATATATGGGTCTATTATTCTGTATGGAACATTATATGGGGTCCATTATTCTGAATGAAGAGATATATGGGATCCATTCCTAATAGAGCATTATATGAGGCCCATTATTCTGTTTGGAGCAATATATGGGGTCCACTATTCTGCATCGAGCAATGTATGGGGTCCATAATTCTGTATGGAGCAATATATGGTACCCATTATTCTGTATGAAGCAATATATGGGGTTCATTATTCTGTTTGGAGCAATATATGGGGTCCATTATTCTGTATGTAGAAATATATGGAGTCGATGATTCTTTATGGAGCATTATATGGGGTCCATTATTCCGTATGGACCATTATATGGGGCCCGTTATTCTGTATTGAGCATTGCTTGGAGCTCATAATTCTGTATGGAGCATAATATGGGGTCCATTATTCTGTACGGAGCATTATATGGGGTCCATAATTCTGTATGGAGCAATATATGGGGTCCATTATTCTGTATGAAGCAATATATGGGGTCCATTATTCGGTAAGGAGAATTATATGGGATCCATTATTCTGCATGAGCGATATATGGGATCCATTCTGTATGGAGCATTATATGAGGCCCATTATTCTGTATTGAGCAATATATGGGGTCCACTATTCAGAATGGAGCAATATATGGGGTCCATTATTCTGTATGGAGCAATATATGGGGTTAGTTATTCTGCATAGAGCATTATTTGGGGTCCATTATTCTGTATGGAGCAATATATGGGGTACATTATTTTGTATGGAGCAATATATGGGTCCATTATTCTGCATCGAGCATTATATGGGGCCCAATATTCTGTATGGAGCAATGTATGGAGTCTTTATTCTGTATGGAGCAATATATGGGTCCATTATTCTGTATGGAGCAATATATGGGTCCATTATTCTGTAGGGTGCATTATATGGGGCGCATTATTCTCTATGAAGCATTTTATGAGGCCCGTTATTGTGTATGGAGCATTAAATGGGGCTCATTATTCTGTATGGAGCATTATATGGGGCCCATTATTCTGTATGGAGCATTACATGGGGCTCATTATTCTGTATGGAGCATTATATGGGGCCCATTCTTCTGTATGGAGCATTACATGGGGCTCATTATTCTGTATGGAGCATTATATGTGGTCCATTATTCTGTATGGAGCATTATATGGGGTCCATTATTCTGTAAGGAGCAATATATGGGGTCCATTATTCTGTATGGAGCAATATATGGGGTCCATTATTCTGTTTGGAGGAATATATTGGGTCCATTATTGTGTATGGAGAAATATATGGGTCCATTATTCTGTATGGAGCAATATATGGGACCCATTATTTTGTATGGAGCAATACATTGGGTCCATTATTCTGCATAGAGCTATATATGGAGTCCATTATTCTGTATCGAGCTATATATGGGTCTATTAGTCTATATGGAGCAATATATGGGGTATATTATTCTGTATGGAGCAATATAAGGGGTCCATTATTCTTTACAGAGCATTATATGGGGTCCATTATTCTGTATGGAGCAATATATGGGGTCCATTATGCAGCATGGAGCAATATATGGGGTACATTATTCTATATCGAGCATTATATGGGGCCCATTATTCTGTATGGAGCAATATATGGGGAACATTATTCTGTATGGAGCAATATATGGGTCCATTATTCTGTATGGAGCAATGTATGGGGTCCATTATTCTGTACCGAGCAATATATGGGTCCATTAATCTGTATGGAGCAATATATGGGACCCATTATTCTGTATAGAGCAAAATATGGGGTCCATTATTCTGTATGGAGCAATATATGGGGTCCATTTTTCTGTATGGAGCAATATATGGGTCTGTTATTCTGTATGGAACATTATATGGGGTCCATTATTCTGTACGGAGCAATATATGGGTCCATTATTCTGTATGGAGCATTATATGGGGCCCATTATTCTGTATGGAGCATTACATGGGGCTCATTATTCTGTATGGAGCATTATATGGGGTCCATTATTCTGCATGGAGCAATATATGGGGTCCATTATTCAGTATGGAGCAATATATGGGTCCATGATTCTGTATGGAGCATTACATGGGGTCCATTATTCTGTATGGAGCAATATATGGGGTCCATTATTCTGTATGGAGCAATGTATGGGTCCATTATTCTGTATGGAGCAGATTATGGGGTCCATTATTCTGTATGGAGCAATGTATTGGTCCATTATTCTGTATGGAGCATTATGAGGCCCATTATTCTGTATGAAGCAATATATGGGGTCCATTATTCTGTATGGAGCAATATATGGGGTCCATTATTTTGTATGGAGCAATATATGGGTTTATTATTCTGCATGGAACACTATATGGGGTCCATTATTCTGAATGAAGAGATATATGGGATCCATTCCTAATGGAGCATTATATGAGGTCCATTATTCTGTTTGGAGCAATATATGGGGTCCACTATTCTGCATCGAGCAATGTATGGGGTCCATTATTCTGTATGGAGAAATATATGGGGTTCATTATTCTGTTTGGAGCAATATATGGGGTCCATTATTCTGTATGGAGAAATATATGGAGTCGATGATTCTTTATGGAGCATTATATGGGGCCCATTATTCCGTATGGACCATTATATGGGGCCCATTATTCTGTATTGAGCATTGCTTGGAGCTCATAATTCTGTATGGAGCATAATATGGGGTCCATTATTCTGTACGGAGCATTATATGGGGTCCATAATTCTGTATGGAGCAATATATAGAATCATAGAATCATAGAATGGTAGAGTTGGAAGGGACCTCCTGGGTCATCTGGTCCAACCCCCTGCTCAAAGCAGGATTCACTAAATCATCTCAGACAGATGTCTGTCCAGCCTCTGTTTGAAGACGTCCATTGAAGGGGAACTCACCACCTCTCGTGGCAGCCTCTTCCACTCATTAATCACCCTAACTGTCAAAAAGTTTTTTCTAATATCTAATCTGTGTCTCCTCCCATTTAGTTTCATCCCATTGCTTCTAGTCTTTCCTTGTGCAAATGAGAATAAAGATGATCCTTCTACAATGTGACAGCCCTTGACATATTTGTAGACAGCTATTAAGTCTCCTCTCAGTCTTCTTTTTTGCAAGCTAAACATTCCCAAATCCTGCAACCGTTCCTCATAGGACATGGTTTGCAGACCAGTCACCATTCTGGTCACTCTTCTCTGAACTTGCTCCAGTTTGTCTATGTCTTTTTTAAAATGTGGTGCCCAAAACTGTACACAGTATTCCAGATGAGGTCTGACCAAAGAGGAGTAAAGACCAATAATGACTTCACGTGATCTAGACTGTATGCTTCTGTTAATACATCCCAGAATTGTTTTTGCCTTTTTTGCTGCTGCATCACACTGTTGACTCATGTTGAGTCTATGATCTATTAGTATACCTAAGTCTTTTTCACATGTACTGTTGCTTAGCTCTATTCCTCCCATTCTGTATATGCTTTTTTCATTTTTATTGCCCAGATGTAGTACTTTGCATTTTTCCCTGTTAAAAACCATTCTGTTGGTTGCTGCCCACTGCTCCAGTTTATTTAGGTCTTTTTGAATCCTCTCTCTCTCTTCTCTAGTATTAGCTATCCCTCCTAGCTTTGTGTCATCAGCAAATTTAATCAGTTTACCCTCAATTCCTTCATCTAAATCATTGATAAAGATGTTGAACAATACAGGTCCCAGGACGGAGCCCTGTGGTACCCCACTTGAGACATTCATCCAGCTGGATGTGAAGCCATTTACAATCACCCTTTGAGTCCGATCACTAAGCCAGTTATGAATCCACCTAACAGTTGCCTGGTCCATTGCATACTTGGTCATTTTTTCAATAAGGATGGTGTGAGATACTTTGTCAAATGCTTTGCTGAAGTCAAGATATACTATATCTACAGCATTTCCCTGATCCACCCAGTCAGTGATTCTGTCATAGAAGGAAATTAAGTTAGTCTGACATGACTTGTTAGTTATAAACCCATGCTGACTCTGGTTAATCACTTCATTCTTATCCAGGTACTTACATACATGTTGTTTAATAATTTGCTCAAAGATCTTTCCTGGTATAGAAGTCAGACTCACCGGCCTATAGTTCCCTGGGTCCACCTTCTTCCCCTTTTTGAAGATAGGAACAACATTTGCTCTTCTCCAGTCTTCTGGGACTTCTCCTGTTCTCCAAGAATTTTCAAAGATTATGGAGAGTGGTTCTAAAATTTCTTCTACGATCTCCTTCAGTACTCTGGGGTGTAATTCATCTGGACCTGGAGACTTGAACTCATTTATGTTAGCTAAATATTCCCTCACAATCTTTCTGTTTACAGATAACTTGGATTCTTCTATTCCTTTAAAAGGACAGTGAAGATCAGTTGATGTTACATTTTCTTTCTGAGAGAAAACAGATGCAAAATAGGAATTAAAAAGTTTGGCCTTCTCAACATCCTCTCTTACCATTTCTCCATTTTCATCCTGTAAAAATCCTATAGCATCTTTGACTTTTCTTTTACTTTTGACATACCCCCAAAATCCTTTTTTATTGCTTTTGACATCTCTTGCAAGCCTTAATTCATTGTCAGCTTTAGCTAACCTGATACATGCCCTGCAGGATCTGCAGACTGCATTATAATCTTCTTTAGATATGCCTCCCTCTTTCCATTTAATAAACATTTCTTTCTTTCTTTTTAGCATGTGTTTAAGTTCTGTGTTCATCCATCCTGGTTTCCTTAAATGCTTCCCATTCTTCCTACTTTTCGGGATTGTTAACGATTGTGCTTTGAGAATCTCATTTTTAAAAATTTCCCATCCTTCCTGGACATTTTTCTCCTTAAGGACATCCAGCCATTGGATCCCTCCTATTCTCTTTCTGAGTCTCTTAAAATCTGCCTTTCTAAAATCTAACCTTGAAGTTTGAGTCTTCACATGTCTTCCTCCTCTAGTTATCCAAAATTCTATAATAGCATGATCGCTGCCTCCTAGGGTCCCAGCCACTTTTACCTCCTCAACCATTTCCTCCTTGTTTATAAGGATTAGATCCAAAGTAGCAGATCCCCTTGTTTTCTCCCCTACCTTTTGGAAGATAAAGTTGTCAGCAAGAGAGGATAAGAATTTGCTTGACCTGTTAGTTTTACTTGAGAGAGATTCCCAACAAATGTCTGGATAGTTGAAATCTCCCATGACCACTACGTCATATTTTTTTGAGAACTTGGTCATTTGATACATAAAGAGTTCATCCATATCTTCAGCTTGCCCAGGTGGCCTGTAGTAAATGCCTACAATGGTGTCCTTTCCGTTGTTCTCTCCTTGTATTCTTACCCAAACAGTTTCCACAGAACTCCCAGTCTCTGAAGCTTCAATCTCTGTGCAGATATACGCTTTTCTAACATACAATGCGACACCTCCTCCTCGTTTATCAAGTCTGTTTCTTGCAAATAAGTTGTATCCTTTTAGCCTTTTATTCCAATCATGTGTATCGTCCCACCAAGTTTCAGTGATTCCAATGACATCATATTCCTTTTCCTTCATTAGTAGTTCCAATTCTCCTTGTTTGTTGCCCATGCTTTGTGCATTTGTATAAAAACATTTTAGTTTGTGATTGGTTTCTCTTCCTCCCATATTTTTATTATTTAAATTGTTTTGTCTTTGTTCTTCCTTTCCACTTCCAGTAGCAGAGATCTCAATAGTATTTGTCAGCTGTATGGCTTTTTCTGGCCTTTTGCTTCCCTTCCCACATTGTTCTAGTTTAAAGCTCTCCTGATGAGTGCAGCAAGGCAATTTCCAAATACATGTTTTCCAGTCTTCGTAAGGTGCACCCCATCTCTAGCAAGTAGTCCATCGTATAGGTAATTCATTCCGTGATCCAGAAATCCAAATCCTTGTTGACGGCACCATCGACGTAGCCAGTTGTTCACCTGTAGAATCTTATTCCACCTCATTGTTCCATGGCCATCCACTGGGAGGATGGATGAGAAGACCACCTGCGCTCCCAATTCTTTCACTTTCTTGCCCAAGTCTTCAAAGTCACTGCAGATGGATTCCAGGTCCTTTCTTGCGGTGTCATTTGTCCCCACATGTATTAGCAGGAATGGGTAGTGATCTGTAGGTCTGAAGAGTCTTGATATCCTGTCAGACACATCTTTAATTTTTGCTCCTGGAAGACAGCACATTTCTCTTGAGGTTATGTCTGGTCTGCAGATAGCAGCCTCTGTTCCTCTTAACAGGGAATCCCCCATGACCACCACTCTCCGTTTTTTCTTCACAACATTCTTCTTTCTCCATCCAGGAGGATTCTGAGGGCTTACAAGTTTATTCATTGCTGGCAAAGTCTTATCTTGCTGTATGAAGCAATATATGGGGTCCATTATTCGGTAAGGAGAATTATATGGGATCCATTATTCTGCATGAGCGATACATGGAATCCATTCTGTATGGAGCATTATATGAGGCCCATTATTCTGTATTGAGCAATATATGGGGTCCACTATTCAGAATGGAGCAATATATGGGGTCCATTATTCTGTAAGGAGCAATATATGGGGTTAGTTATTCTGCAGAGAGCATTATATGGGGTCCATTATTCTGTATGGAGCAATATATGGGGTACATTATTTTGTATGGAGCAATATATGGGTCCATTATTCTGCATCGAGCATTATATGGGGCAAAATATTCTGTATGGAGCAATATATGGGGGCCATTATTCTGTATGGAGCAATATATGGGTCCATTATTCTGTATGTAGCAATATATTGGGTCCATTATTCTGTATGGAGCAATATATGGGTCCATTATTCTGTAGGCTGTATTATATGGGGCCCATTATTCTCTATGAATCATTTTATGAGGCCCGTTATTGTGTATGGAGCATTAAATGGGGCACATTATTCTGTATGGAGCATTATATGGGGCCCATTATTCTGTATGGAGCATTACATGGGGCTCATTATTCTGTATGGAGCATTATATGGGGTCAATTATTCTGTATGGAGCATTATATGGGGTCCATTATTCTGTAATGAGCAATATATGGGGTCCATTATTCTGTATGGAGCAATATATGGGATCCATTACTCTGTATGGAGCAATATATGGGACCCATTATTCTGTATAGAGCAATATATGGGGTCCATTATTCTGTATGGAGCAATATATGGGGTCCATTTTTCTCTATGTAGCAATATATGGGTCTATTATTCTGTATGGAACATTATATGGGGTCCATTATTCTGTATGGAGCAATATATGGGTCCATTATTCTGTATGGAGCATTATATGGGGCCCATTATTCTGTATGGAGTATTACATGGGGCTCATTATTCTGTATGGAGCATTATATGGGGTCCATTATTCTGTTTGCAGGAATATATTGGGCCATTATTGTGTATGGAGAAATATATCGGTCCATTATTCTGTATGGTGTATTATATGGGGCCCATTATTCTCCTTGGAGAATTTTATGAGGCCCGTTATTCTGTATGGAGCATTAAATGGGGCTCATTATTCTGTATGGAGCATTATATGGGGTCCATTATTCTGTATGGAGCATTATATGGGGTCCATTATTCTGTATGGAGCAAGCTATGGGGTCCATTATTCTGTATAGAGCATTTTATGGGGTCTATTATTCTGTATGGAGCAATATATGGGGTCCATTATTCTGTATGGAGCAATATATGGGATCCATTACTCTGTATGAAGCAATATATGGGACCCATTATTCTGTATAGAGCAATATATGGGGTCCATTATTCTGTATGGAGCAATATATGGGGTCCATTTTTCTCTATGGAGCAATATATGGGTCTATTATTCTGTATGGAACATTATATGGGGTCCATTATTCTGTACGGAGCAATATATGGGTCCATTATTCTGTATGGAGCATTATATGGGGCCCATTATTCTGTATGGAGTATTACATGGGGCTCATTATTCTGTATGGAGCATTATATGGGGTCCATTATTCTGCATGGAGCAATATATGGGGTCCATTATTCAGTATGGAGCAATATATGGGCCCATTATTCTGTATGGAGCATTACATGGGGTCCATTATTCTGTATGGAGCAATATATGGGGTCCATTATTCTATTTGGAGCAATATATGGGTCCATTATTCTGTATGGAGCAGATTATGGGGTCCATTATTCTGTATGGAGCAATATATGGGTCCATTATTCTGTATGGAGCATTATGAGGCCCATTATTCTGTATGAAGCAACATATAGGGTCCATTATTTTGTAAGGAGCAATATATGGGGTCCATTATTCTGTTTGGAGGAATATCTGGGGCCCATTATTCTGTATGGAAAATTTTATGGGGTCCAGTATACTGTATGGAGCAATATATGGGGTCCATTATGCAGTATAGAGCAATAAAAAGGGTTTATTATTCTGTATGGAACATTATATGGGGTCCGTTATTCTTTTTGGAGCAATATATAGGGTCCATTATTCTGTATGGAGCAATACATGGGTCCATTACTCTGTATGAAGAAATATATGGGGTCCATTATTCTGTATCGAGCAATATATGGGGTCCATTATTCTGTATAGAGCATTATTTGGGGCCCATTGTTCTGTATAGAGCAATATATGGAATCCATTATTCTGCATGGAGCTTTACATGGGGTCATTTATTCTGTATGGAGCTATATATGGGATCCATTATTCTGTATAGAGCAATATATGGGGTCCAGTAGTCTGTATGGAGCAATATATGGGTCCATTATTCTTTATGGAGCATTATATGGGGCCCATTATTATGTATGGAACAATATATGGGGTCCATTATTATGTATATAGCAATACATAGGGTATATTATTCTGTATGGAGCAATATATGGGGTCCATTATTCTGTATGGAGCAATATATGGGTCCATTATTCTGTATGGAGCAATATATGGTGCCCATTATTCTGTATGGAGCAATATATGGGGTACATTATTCTGTATGGAGCAATATATGGGTCCATTATTCTGTATTGACCATTACATCGGGCCCATTATTCGGTATGGAGCAATATATGGGTCCATTATTCTGTATGGAGCATTATGAGGCCCATTATTCTGTATGGAGCAATATATGGGGTCCATTATTCTGTAGGGTGTATTATATGGGGACCATTATTCTCTATGGAGCATTTTATGAGGCCCGTTTTTTTGTATGGAGCATTAAATGGGGCTCATTAATCTGTTTGGAGCATGATATGGGGTCCATTATTCTGTATGGAGCATTATATGGGGTCCATTATTCTGTATGGAGCAAGATATGGGGTCTATTATTCTGTATAGAGCATTATATGGGGTCTATTATTCTGTATGGAGCAATATATGGGGTCCATTATTCTGTATGGAGCAATATATGGTTCCTTTATTCTGTATGGAGCAATATATGGGACCATTATTCCGTATGGAGCATTATATGGGGACAATTATTCTGTATGGAGCAATATGTGGGGTCCATTATTCTGTATAGAGCAATATAAAGGGTCTATTATTCTGTATGGAGCATTATATGGGGCCCATTATTCTTTATGAAACAATATATGGGGTCCATTATTCAGTATGGAGCAATATATGGGTCCATTATTCTATATGTTCATTGTGAGGCCCATTATTCTTTATGGAGGAACATACAGGGCCCATTATTCTGTATGGAGCAATATATGGGTTCATGATACTGTATAGAGCAATATATGGGGTCCATTATTCTGTTTGGAGGAATATCTGGGACCCATTATTCTGTATGGAGCAATATATGGGGTCCATTATTCTGTATGGAGCAATATATGGGGTCCATTTTTCTGTATGGAGCAATATATGGGTCTATTATTCTGTATGGAACATTATATGGGGTCCATTATTCTGTACGTAGCAATATATGGGTCCATTATTCTGTATGGAGCATTATATGGGGCCCATTATTCTGTATGGAGCATTACATGGGGCTCATTATTCTGTATGGAGCAATATATGGGGTCCATTATTTTCCATGGAGCATTATATGGGGTCCATTATTCTGAATGGAGCAATATATGGGGTCCATTATTCTGTATGGAGCAATATATGGGTCCATGATTCTGTATGGAGCATTACATGGGGTCCATTATTCTGTATGGAGCAATATATGGGGTCCATTATTCTGTATGGATCAATATATGGCTCCATTATTCTGCATGGAGCAATATATGGGGTCCAATATTCTGTATGGAGCAATATATGGGTCCATTATTCTGTATGGAGCATTGTGAGGCCCATTATTCTGTATGAAGCAACATATAGGGTCAATTATTCTGTATGGAGTAATATATGGGGTCCATTATTCTGTTTGGAGGAATATCTGGGGCCCATTATTCTGTATGGAGAAATTTATGGGGTCCAGTATACTGTATGGAGCAATATATGGGTTCCATTATTCTGTATGGAGCAATATATGGGTCCATTATGCTGTACAGAGCAATTAAAAGGGTTTATTATTCTGTATGGAGCATTATATGGGGTCCGTTATTCTTTTTGGAGCAATATATGGGGCCCATTATTCTGTATGGAGCAATGCATGGGTCCATTACTCTGTATGGAGAAATATATGGGGTCCATTATTCTGTATGGAGCAATATATGGGGTCCATTATTCTGAATGGAGCAATATATGGGGTCCATTATTTTGTATGGAGCAATATATGGGTTTATTATTCTGTATGGAACACTATATGGGGTCCATTATTCTGAATGAAGAGATATATGGGATCCATTCCTAATGGAACATTATATGAGGCACATTATTCTGTTTGGAGCAATATATGGGGTCCACTATTCTGCATCGAGCAATGTATGGGGTCCATAATTCTGTATGGAGCAATATATGGTACCCATTATTCTGTATGAAGCAACATATGGGGTTCATTATTCTGTTTGGAGCAATACATGGGGTCCATTATTCTGTATGGAGAAATATATGGAGTCGATGATTCTTTATGGACCATTATATGGGGCCCATTATTCCGTATGGACCATTATATGGGGCCCGTTATTCTGTATTGAGCATTGCTTGGAGCTCATAATTCTGTATGGAGCAATATATGGGGTCCATTATTCTGTACGAAGCAATATATGGGGTCCATTATTCGGTAAGGAGAATTATATGGGATCCATTATTCTGCATGAGCGATACATGGAATCCATTCTGTATGGAGCATTATATGAGGCCCATTATTCTGTATTGAGCAATATATGGGGTCCACTATTCAGAATGGAGCAATATATGGGGTCCATTATTCTGTATGGAGCAATATATGGGTTTAGTTATTCTGCAGAGAGCATTATATGGGGTCCATTATTCTGTATGGAGCAATATATGGGGTACATTATTTTGTATGGAGCAATATATGGGTCCATTATTCTGCATCGAGCATTATATGGGGCCCAATATTCTGTATGGAGCAATATATGGGGGCCATTATTCTGTATGGAGCAATATATGGGTCCATTATTCTGTATGGAGCAATATATTGGGTCCCTTATTCTGTATGGAGCAATATATGGGTCCATTATTCTGTAGGGTGTATTATATGGGGCCCATTATTCTCTATGAATCATTTTATGAGGCCCGTTATTGTGTATGGAGCATTAAATGGGGCTCATTATTCTGTATGGAGCATTATATGGGGCCCATTATTCTGTATGGAGCATTACATGGGGCTCATTATTCTGTATGGAGCATTATATGGGGTCCATTATTCTGTATGGAGCATTATATGGGGTCCATTATTCTGTAAGGAGCAATATATGGGGTCCATTATTCTGTATGGAGCAATGTATGGGGTCCATTATTCTGTTTGGAGGACTATATTGGGTCCATTATTGTGTATGGAGAAATATATCGGTCCATTATTCTGTATGGTGTATTATATGGGGCCCATTATTCTCCATGGAGAATTTTATGAGGCCCGTTATTCTGTATGGAGCATTAAATGGGGCTCATTATTCTGTATGGAGCATTATATGAGGTCCATTATTCTGTATGGAGCATTATATGGGGTCCATTATTCTGTATGGAGCAAGCTATGGGGTCCATTATTCTGTATAGAGCATTTTATGGGGTATATTATTCTGTATGGAGCAATATATGGGGTCCATTATTCTGTATGGAGCAATATATGGCACCCATTATTCTGTATAGAGCAATATATGGGGTCCATTATTCTGTATGGAGCAATATATGGGGTCCATTTTTCTCTATGGAGCAATATATGTGTCTATTATTCTGTATGGAACATTATATGGGGTCCATTATTCTGTACGGAGCAATATATGGGTCCATTATTCTGTATGGAGCATTATATGGGGTCCATTATTCTGCATGGAGCAATATATGTGGTCCATTATTCAGTATGGAGCAATATATGGGTCCATTATTCTGTATGGAGCATTACATGGGGTCCATTATTCTGTATGGAGCAATATATGGGGTCCATTATTCTGTATGGAGCAATATATGGGTCCATTATTCTATATGGAGCAGATTATGGGGTCCATTATTCTGTATGGAGCAATATATGGGTCCATTATTCTGCATGGAGCATTATGAGGCCCATTATTCTATATGAAGCAACATATAGGGTCCATTATTCTGTATGGAGCAATATATGGGGTCCATTATTCTGTTTGGAGGAATATCTGGGGCCCATTATTCTGTATGGAAAATTTTATGGGGTCCAGTATACTGTATGGAGCAATATATGGGGTCCATTATGCAGTATAGAGCAATAAAAAGGGTTTATTATTCTGTATGGAACATTATATGGGATCCGTTATTCTTTTTGGAGCAATATATGGGGTCCATTATTCTGTATGGAGCAATACATGGGTCCATTACTCTGTATGGAGAAATATATGGGGTCCATTATTGTGTATGGAGCAATATATGGGGTCCATTATTCTGTATAGAGCCTTATTTGGGGCCCATTGTTCTGTATAGAGCAATATCTGGAATCCATTATTCTGTATGGAGCTTTACATGGGGTCATTTATTCTGTATGGAGCTATATATGGGATCCATTATTCTGTATAGAGCAATATATGGGGTCCAGTAGTCTGTATGGAGCAATATATGGGTCCATTATTCTTTATGGAGCATTATATGGGGCCCATTATTATGTATGGAACAATATATGGGGTCCATTATTATGCATAGAGCAATACATAGGTTATATTATTCTGTATGGAGCAATATATGGGGTCCATTATTCTGTATGGAGCAATATATGGGTCCATTATTCTGTATGGAGCAATATATGGTGCCCATTATTCTGTATGGAGCAATATATGGGGTACATTATTCTGTATGGAGCAATATATGGGTCCATTATTCTGTATGGACCATTATATCGGGCCCATTATTCTGTATGGAGCAATATATGGGTCCATTATTCTGTATGGAGCATTATGAGGCCCATTATTCTGTATGAAGCAACATATAGGGTCCATTATTCTGTATGGAGCAATATATGGGGTCCATTATTCTGTAGGGTGTATTATATGGGGACCATTATTCTCTATGGAGCATTTTATGAGGCCCGTTTTTTTGTATGGAGCATTAAATGGGGCTCATTATTCTGTATGGAGCATGATATGGGGTTCATTATTCTGTATGGAGCATTATATGGGGTCTATTATTCTGTATGGAGCAAGATATGGGGTCTATTATTCTGTATAGAGCATTATATGGGGTCTATTATTCTGTATGGAGCAATATATGGGGTCCATTATTCTGTATGGAGCAATATATGGTTCCTTTATTCTGTATGGAGCAATATATGGGACCTTTATTCCGTATGGAGCATTATATGGGGACAATTATTCTGTATGGAGCAATATATGGGGTCCATTATTCTGTATAGAGCAATATAAAGGGTCTATTATTCTGTATGGAGCATTATATGGGGCCCATTATTCTTTATGAAACAATATATGGGGTCCATTATTCTGTATGGAGCAATATATGGGTCCATTATTCTATATGTTCATTGTGAGGCCCTTTATTCTTTATGGAGGAACATACAGGGCCCATTATTCGGTATGGAGCAATATATGGGTTCATGATACTGTATAGAGCAATATATGGGGTCCATTATTCTGTTTGGAGGAATATCTGGGACCCATTATTCTGTATGGAGCAATATATGTGGTCCATTATTCTGTATGGACCAATGTATGGGGTCCATTTTTCTGTATGGAGCAATATATGGGTCTATTATTCTGTATGGAACATTATATGGGGTCCATTATTCTGTACGTAGCAATATATGGGTCCATTATTCTGTATTGAGCATTATATGGGGCCCATTATTCTGTATGGAGCATTACATGGGGCTCATTATTCTGTATGGAGCAATATATGGGGTCCATTATTTTCCATGGAGCATTATATGGGGTCCATTATTCTGAATGGAGCAATATATGGGGTCCATTATTCTGTATGGAGCAATATATGGGTCCATGATTCTGTATGGAGCATTACATGGGGTCCATTATTCTGTATGGAGCAATATATGGGGTCCATTATTCTGTATGGATCAATATATGGCTCCATTATTCTGCATGGAGCAATATATGGGGTCCGATATTCTGTATGGAGCAATATATGGGTCCATTATTCTGTATGGAGCATTGTGAGGCCCATTATTCTGTATGAAGCAACATATAGGGTCAATTATTCTGTATGGAGCAATATATGGGGTCCATTATTCTGTTTGGAGGAATATCTGGGGCCCATTATTCTGTATGGAGAAATTTATGGGGTCCAGTATACTGTATGGAGCAATATATGGGGTCCATTATTCTGTATGGAGCAATATATGGGTCCATTATGCTGTATAGAGCAATAAAAAGGGTTTACTATTCTGTATGGAGCATTATATGGGGTCCGTTATTCTTTTTGGAGCAATATATGGGGCCCATTATTCTGTATGGAGCAATGCATGGGTCCATTACTCTGTATGGAGAAATATATGTGGTCCATCATTCTGTATGGAGCAATATATGGGGTACATTATTCTGTATGGAGCAATATATGGGGTCCACTGCTCTGCATGGAGCAATATATGGGGTCCATTATTCTGTATGGAGCAATATATGGTACCCATTATTCTGTATGAAGCAATGTATGGGGTCCATTATTCTGTATGGAGCAATATATGGGGTCCATTATTCTGTATGGAGAAATATATGGGGTCGATTATTCTTTATGGAGCATTAAATGGGGCCCATTATTCCGTGTGGACCATTACATGGGGCCCGTAATTCTGTATTGAGCATTGCTTGGAGCTCATAATTCTGTATGGAGCATAATATGAGGTCCATTATTCTGTACAGAGCATTATATGGGGTCCATTATTCTGCATGGAGCAATATATGGGGTCCATTATTCTGTATGAAGCAATATATGGGGTCCATTATTAGGTAAGGAGAATTATATGGGATCCATTATTCTGCATGAGCGATATATGGGATCCATTCTATATGGAGCATTATATGAGGCCCATAACTCTGTATTGAGCAATATATGAGGTCCACTAGTCAGAATGGAGCAATATATGGGGTCTATTATTCTGTATGGAGCAATATATGGGGTTAATTATTCTGCATAGAGCATTATATGGGGTCCATTATTCTGTATGGAGCAATATATGGGGTACATTATTTTGTATGGAGCAATATATGGCTCCATTATTCTGCATCGAGCATTATATGGGGCCCAATATTCTATATGGAGCAATATATGGGGTCCATTATTCTGTATGGAGCAATATATGGGTCCATTATTCTGTATGGAGCAATATATTGGGTCCATTATTCTGTATGGAGCAATATATGGGTCCATTATTCTGTAGGGTGTATTATATGGGGCCCATTATTCTCTATGGAGTATTTTATGAGGCCCGTTATTTTGTATAGAGCATTAAATGGGGCTCATTATTCTGTATGGAGCATTATATGGGGACCACTATTCTGTATGGAGCATTATATGGGGTCCATTATTCTGTATGGAGCAAGATATGGGGTCCATTATTCTGTATAGAGCATTATATGGGGTCTCTTATTCTGTATGGAGCAATATATGGGGTCCATTATTCTGTATGGAGCAATATATGGGTCCTTTATTCTGTATAGAGCAATATATGGGTCCATTATTCCATATGGAGCATTTTTATGGGGACACTTATTCTGTATGGAGCAATATACAGGGTCTATTATTCTGTATGGAGCATTATATGGGGTCCATTATTCTGTATGGAACAATATATGGGGTGCATTATTCTGTATAGAGCAATACATGGATCCATTAATCTGTATAGAGCAATATATGGGGTCCATTATTGTGTATGCAGCAATGTATGGGGTCCATTATTATGTATAGAGCATTTTGTGGGGTCCATTATTCTGTATGGAGCAGTATATGGGTCAATTATTCAGTATGGAGCAATATATGGGGTCCAGTATTCTGTATGGAGTAATATATGGGGTCCATTATTCTGTATGGAGCATTATATGTGGTTATTTATTCTGTATGGAGCAATATATGGGGTCCATTATTCTGTATGGAGAAATATATGGGTCCATTATTCCGTATGGAGCATTATATGGGGACAATTATTCTGTATGGAGCAATATGTGGGGTCCATTTTTCTGCATAGAGCAATATAAAGGGTCTATTATTCTGTATGGAGCATTCTATGGTGCCCATTATTCTATACGAAGCAATATATGGGATCCACTATTCTGCATGGAGCAATATATGGGGTCCATTATCTGTGTGGAGCATTACATGGGACCCATTATTCTGTATGGAGCAATATATTGGGTCCATTATTCTGTATGGAGCAATATATGGGACCCAATATTCTGTATGGAGCAATATATGGGGTCCATTATTCTGTATGGAGCAATATATGGGACCCATTATTCTGTATGGAGCAATATATTGGGTCCCTTATTCTGTATGGAGCTATATATGGGGTCCATTATTCTGTATGGAGCTATATATGGGTCTATTGTTCTGTATGGAGCATTATATGGGGTCCGTTATTCTGTATGGAGCAATATATGGGTTCCATTATTCTGTACAGAGCATTATATGGGGTCCATTATTCTGTATGGAGCAATATATGGGGTCCATTATTCTGCATGGAGCAATATATGGGTTATATTATTCTGTATCGAGCAGTATGCAGGGCCCATTATTCTGTATGGAGCAATATCTGGGGTACATTATTGTGTATGGAGAAATATATGGGTCCATTATTCTGTATGGAGCATTACATCGGGCCCATTATTCTGTATGGAGCAATATATGGGTCCTTTATTCTGTATGGAGCATTATGAGGCCCATTATTCTGTATGAAGCAACATATACGGTCCATTATTCTGTATGGAGCAATATATGGGGTCCATTATTCTGCATGGAGCAATATATGTGGTCCATTATTCAGTATGGAGCAATATATGGGTCCATTATTCTGTATGGAGCATTACATGGGGTCCATTATTCTGTATGGAGCAATATATGGGGTCCATTATTCTGTATGGAGCAATATATGGCTCCATTATTCTATATGGAGCAGATTATGGGGTCCATTATTCTGTATGGAGCAATATATGGGTCCATTATTCTGCATGGAGCATTATGAGGCCCATTATTCTGTATGAAGCAACATATAGGGTCCATTATTCTGTATGGAGCAATATATGGGGTCCATTATTCTGTTTGGAGGAATATCTGGGGCCCATTATTCTGTATGGAAAATTTTATGGGGTCCAGTATACTGTATGGAGCAATATATGGGGTCCATTATGCAGTATAGAGCAATAAAAAGGGTTTATTATTCTGTATGGAGCATTATATGGGGTCCGTTATTCTTTTTGGAGCAATATATGGGGTCCATTATTCTGTATGGAGCATTATATGGGGCCCATTATTCTGTATGGAGCATTACATGGGGCCCATTATTATGTATGGAACAATATATGGGGTCCATTATTATGTATAGAGCAATACATAGGGTATATTATTCTGTATGGAACAATATATGGGGTCCATTATTCTGTATGGAGCAATATATGGGTCCATGATTCTGTATGGAGCATTACATGGGGTCCATTATTCTGTATGTAGCAATATATGGGGTCCATTACTCTGTATGGATCAATATATGGCTCCATTATTCTGCATGGAGCAATATATGGGGTCCGATATTCTGTATGGAGCAATATATGGGTCCATTATTCTGTATGGAGCATTGTGAGGCCCATTATTCTGTATGAAGCAACATATAGGGTCAATTATTCTGTATGGAGCAATGTATGGGGTCCATTATTCTGTTTGGAGGAATATCTGGGACCCATTATTCTGTATGGAGAAATTTTTGGGGTCCAGTATACTGTATGGAGCAATATATGGGGTCCATTATTCTGTATGGAGCAATATATGGGTCCATTATGCTGTATAGAGCAATAAAAAGGGTTTATTATTCTGTATGGAGCATTATATGGGGTCCGTTATTCTTTTTGGAGCAATACACGGGGCCCATTATTCTGTATGGAGCAATGCATGGGTCCATTACTCTGTATGGAGAAATATATGTGGTCCATTATTCTGTATGGAGCAATATATGGGGTCCATTATTCTGTATGGAGCAATATATGGGGTCCACTGCTCTGCATGGAGCAATATATGGGGTCCATTATTCTGTATGGAGCAATATATGGTACCCATTATTCTGTATGAAGCAATATATGGGGTCCATTATTCTGTATGGAGCAATATATGGGGTCCATTATTCTGTATGGAGAAATATATGGGGTCGATTATTCTTTATGGAGCATTAAATGGGGCCCATTATTCCGTGTGGACCATTACATGGGGCCCGTAATTCTGTATTGAGCATTGCTTGGAGCTCATAATTCTGTATGGAGCATAATATGAGGTCCATTATTCTGTACAGAGCATTATATGGGGTCCATTATTCTGCATGGAGCAATATATGGGGTCCATTATTCTGTATGAGCGATATATGGGATCCATTCTGTATGGAGCATTATATGAGGCCCATAACACTGTATTGAGCAATATATGAGGTCCACTAGTCAGAATGGAGCAATATAAGGGGTCTATTATTCTGTATGGAGCAATATATGGGGTTAATTATTCTGCATAGAGCATTATATGGGGTCCATTATTCTGTATGGAGCAATATATGGGGTACATTATTTTGTATGGAGCAATATATGGGTCCATTATTCTGCATCGAGCATTATATGGGGCCCAATATTCTATATGGAGCAATATATGGGGTCCATTATTCTGTATGGAGCAATATATGGGTCCATTATTCTGTATGGAGCAATATATTGGGTCCATTATTCTGTATGGAGCAATATATGGGTCCATTATTCTGTAGGGTGAATTATATGGGGCCCATTATTCTCTATGGAGTATTTTATGAGGCCCGTTATTTTGTATAGAGCATTAAATGGGGCTCATTATTCTGTACGGAGCATTATATGGGGACCATTATTCTGTATGGAGCATTATATGGGGTCCATTATTCTGTATGGAGCAAGATATGGGGTCCATTATTCTGTATAGAGCATTATATGGGGTCTATTATTCTGTATGGAGCAATATATGGGGTCCATTATTCTGTATGGAGCAATATATGGGTCCTTTATTCTGTATGGAGCAATATATGGGTCCATTATTCCATATGGAGCATTATATGGGGACACTTATTCTGTATGGAGCAATATACAGGGTCTATTATTCTGTATGGAGCATTATATGGGGTCCATTATTCTGTATGAAACAATATATGGGGTCCATTATTCTGTATGGAACAATATATGGGGTCCATTATTCTGTATAGAGCAATACATGGATCCATTAATCTGTATAGAGCAATATATGGGGTCCATTATTGTGTATGCAGCAATATATGGGGTCCATTATTATGTATAGAGCATTTTGTGGGGTCCATTATTCTGTATGGAGCAGTATATGGGTCAATTATTCAGTATGGAGCAATATATGGGGTCCATTATTCTGTATGGAGTAATATATGGGGTCCATTATTCTGTATGGAGCATTATATGTGGTTATTTATTCTGTATGGAGCAATATATGGGGTCCATTATTCTGTATGGAGAAATATATGGGTCCATTATTCCGTATGGAGCATTATATGGGGACAATTATTCTGTATGGAGCAATATGTGGGGTCCATTATTCTGCATAGAGCAATATAAAGGGTCTAGTATTCCGTATGGAGCATTCTATGGTGCCCATTATTCTATACGAAGCAATATATGGGATCCACTATTCTGCATGGAGCAATATATGGGGTCCATTATCTGTGTGGAGCATTATATGGGACCCATTATTCTGTATGGAGCAATATATGGGGTCCATTATTCTGTATGGAGCAATATATGGGACCCATTATTCTGTATGGAGCAATATATTGGGTCCCTTATTCTGTATGGAGCTATATATGGGGTCCATTATTCTGTATGGAGCTATATATGGGTCTATTGTTCTGTATGGAGCATTATATGGGGTCCGTTATTCTGTATGGAGCAATATATGGGTTCCATTATTGTGTACAGAGCATTATATGGGGTCCATTATTCTGTATGGAGCAATATATGGGGTCTATTATTCTGCATGGAGCAATATATGGGTTATATTATTCTGTATCGAGCAGTATACAGGGCCCATTATTCTGTATGGAGCAATATCTGGGGTACATTATTGTGTATGGAGAAATATATGGGTCCATTATTCTGTATGGAGCAATATATCGGGCCCATTATTCTGTATGGAGCAATATATGGGTCCTTTATTCTGTATGGAGCATTATGAGGCCCATTATTCTGTATGAAGCAACATATAGGGTCCATTATTCTGTATGGAGCAATATATGGGGTCCATTATTCTGTTTGGAGGAATATCTGGGGCCTATTATTCTGTATGGAGCATTGTATGGAGTCCATTATACTGTATGGAGCAATATATAGGGTCCATCATTCTGTATGGAGCAATATATGGGTCCATTATGCTGTATAGAGCAATAAAAATGGTTTATAATTTTGTATGGAGCTTTATATGGGGTCCTTTATTCTTTTTGGAGCAATATATGGGGTCCATTATTCTGTATGGAGCAATATATCGGGTCCATTATTCTGTATAGAGCATTATATGGGGTCCATTATTCTGTATGGAGCAATATATGGTTCCATTATTCTGTATGGAGCATTATATGCGGCCCAATATTCTGCAAAGAGCAATACATGGGTCAATTACTCTGTATGGAGCAATATATGGGGTCCATTATTCTATATGGAGCAATATATGGGGTCCATTATTCTGTATAGAGCATTATATGGGGTCCATTATTCTGTATGGAGCAATATATGGGTCCATTATTCTGTATGGAGCATTATATGGGGTCCATTATTCTGTATGGAGCATTATATGGGGTCCATTATTCTGTATGGAGCAAGCTATGGGGTCCATTATTCTGTAGAGAGCATTTTATGGGGTCTATTATTCTGTATGGAGCAATATATGGGGTCCATTATTCTGTATGGAGCAATATATGGGATCCATTACTCTGTATGGAGCAATATATGGGGCCCTTTATTCTGTATAGAGCAATATATGGGGTCAATTATTCTGTATGGAGCAATATATGGGGTCCATTTTTCTCTATGGAGCAATATATGGGTCTATTATTCTGTATGGAACATTACATGGGGTCCATTATTCTGTACGGAGCAATATATGGGTCCATTATTCTGTATGGAGCATTATATGGGGCCCATTTTTCTGTATGGAGCATTACATGGGGCTCATTATTCTGTATGGAGCATAATATGGGGTCCATTATTCTGCATGGAGCAATATATGGGGTCCATTATTCAGTATGGAGCAATATATGGGTCCATTATTCTGTATGGAGCATTACATGGGTTCCATTATTCTGTATGGAGCAATATATGGGGTCCATTATTCTATTTGGAGCAATATATGGGTCCATTTTTCTATATGGAGCAGATTATGGGGTCCATTATTCTGTATGGAGCATTATGAGGCCCATTATTCTGTATGAAGCAACATATAGGGTCCATTATTCTGTAAGGAGCAATATATGGGGTCCATTATTCTGTATGGAGCAATATATGGGGTCCATTATGCAGTATAGAGCAATGAAAAGGGTTTATTATTCTGTATGGAGCATTATATGGGGTCCGTTATTCTTTTTGGAGCAATATATGGGGTCCATTATTCTGTATGGGGCAATACATGGGTCCATTACTCTGTATGGAGAAATATATGGGGTCCATTATTCTGTATCGAGCAATATATGGGGTCCATTATTCTGTATAGAGCATTATTTGGGGCCCATTGTTCTGTATAGAGCAATATATGGAATCCATTATTCTGTATGGAGCTTTACATGGGGTCATTTATTCTGTATGGAGCTATATATGGGATCCATTATTCTGTATAGAGCAATATATGGGGTCCAGTAGTCTGTATGGAGCAATATATGGGTCCATTATTCTTTATGGAGCATTATATGGGGCCCATTATTATGTATGGAACAATATATGGGGTCCATTATTATGTATAGAGCAATACATAGGGTATATTATTCTGTATGGAGCAATATATGGGGTCCATTATTCTGTATGGAGCAATATATGGGTCCATTATTCTGTATGGAGCAATATATGGTGCCCATTATTCTGTATGGAGCAATATCTGGGGTACATTATTCTGTATGGAGCAATATATGGGTCCATTATTCTGTATCGACCATTATATCGGGCCCATTATTCGGTATGGAGCAATATATGGGTCCATTATTCTGTATGGGGCATTATGAGGCCCATTATTCTGTATGAAGCAACATATAGGGTCCATTATTCTGTATGGAGCAATATATGGGGTCCATTATTCTGTAGGGTGTATTATATGGGGACCATTATTCTCTATGGAGCATTTTATGAGGCCCGTTTTTTTGTATGGAGCATTAAATGGGGCTCATTATTCTGTATGGAGCATGATATGGGGTCCATTATTCTGTATGGAGCATTATATGGGGTCCATTATTCTGTATGGAGCAAGATATGGGGTCTATCATTCTGTATAGAGCATTATATGGGGTCTATTATTCTGTATGGAGCAATATATGGGGTCCATTATTCTGTATGGAGCAATATATGGTTCCTTTATTCTGTATGGAGCAATATATGGGACCATTATTCCGTATGGAGCATTATATGGGGACAATTATTCTGTATGGAGCAATATGTGGGGTCCATTATTCTGTATAGAGCAATATAAAGGGTCTATTATTCTGTATGGAGCATTATATGGGGCCCATTATTCTTTATGAAACAATATATGGGGTCCATTATTCTGTATGGAACAATATATGGGTCCATTATTCTATATGTTCATTGTGAGGCCCATTATTCTTTATGGAGGAACATACAGGGCCCATTATTCTGTATGGAGCAATATATGGGTTCATGATACTGTATAGAGCAATATATGGGGTCCATTATTCTGTTTGGAGGAATATCTGGGACCCATTATTCTGTATGGAGCAATATATGGGGTCCATTATTCTGTATGGAGCAATATATGGGGTCCATTTTTCTGTATGGAGCAATATATGGGTCTATTATTCTGTATGGAACATTATATGGGGTCCATTATTCTGTACGTAGCAATATATGGGTCCATTATTCTGTATGGAGCATTATATGGGGCCCATTATTCTGTATGGAGCATTACATGGGGCTCATTATTCTGTATGGAGCAATATATTGGGTCCATTATTTTCCATGGAGCATTATATGGGGTCCATTATTCTGAATGGAGCAATATATGGGGTCCATTATTCTGTATGGAGCAATATATGGGTCCATGATTCTGTATGGAGCATTACATGGGGTCCATTATTCTGTATGGAGCAATATATGGGGTCCATTATTCTGTATGGATCAATATATGGCTCCATTATTCTGCATGGAGCAATATATGGGGTCCAATATTCTGTATGGAGCAATATATGGGTCCCTTATTCTGTAAGGAGCATTGTGAGGCCCATAATTCTGTATGAAGCAACATATAGGGTCAATTATTCTGTATGGAGTAATATATGGGGTCCATTATTCTGTTTGGAGGAATATCTGGGGCCCATTATTCTGTATGGAGAAATTTATGGGGTCCAGTATACTGTATGGAGCAATATATGGGTTCCATTATTCTGTATGGAGCAATATATGGATCCATTATGCTGTACAGAGCAATAAAAAGGGTTTATTATTCTGTATGGAGCATTATATGGGGTCCGTTATTCTTTTTGGAGCAATATATGGGGCCAATTATTCTGTATGGAGCAATGCATGGGTCCATTACTCTGTATGGAGAAATATATGGGGTCCATTATTCTGTATGGAGCAATATATGGGGTCCATTATTCTGTATGGAGCAATATATGGGGTCCATTATTTTGTATGGAGCAATATATGGGTTTATTATTCATTATGGAACACTATATGGGGTCCATAATTCTGAATGAAGAGATATATGGGATCCATTCCTAATGGAGCATTATATGAGGCCCATTATTCTGTTTGGAGCAATATATGGGGTCCACTATTCTGCATCGAGCAATGTATGGGGTCCATAATTCTGTATGGAGCAATATATGGTACCCATTATTCTGTATGAAGCAATATATGGGGTTCATTATTCTGTTTGGAGCAATATATGGGGTCCATTATTCTGTATGGAGAAATATATGGAGTCGATGATTCTTTATGGAGCATTATATGGGGCCCATTATTCCGTATGGACCATTATATGGGGCCCGTTATTCTGTATTGAGCATTGCTTGGAGCTCATAATTCTGTATGGAGCATAATATGGGGTCCATTATTCTGTACGGAGCATTATATGGGGTCCATAATTCTGTATGGAGCAATATATGGGGTCCATTATTCTGTTTGGAGGAATATCTGGGGCCCATTATTCTGTATGGAAAATTTTATGGGGTCCAGTATACTGTATGGAGCAATATATGGGGTCCATTATGCAGTATAGAGCAATAAAAAGGGTTTATTATTCTGTATGGAGCATTATATGGGGTCCGTTATTCTTTTTGGAGCAATATATGGGGTCCATTATTCTGTATGGAGCAATACATGGGTCCATTACTCTGTATGGAGAAATATATGGGGTCCATTATTCTGTATGGAGCAATATATGGGGTCCATTATTCTGTATAGAGCATTATTTGGGGCCCATTGTTCTGTATAGAGCAATATCTGGAATCCATTATTCTGTATGGAGCTTTACATGGGGTCATTTATTCTGTATGGAGCTATATATGGGATCCATTATTCTGTATAGAGCAATATATGGGGTCCAGTAGTCTGTATGGAGCAATATATGGGTCCATTATTCTTTATGGAGCATTATATGGGGCCCATTATTATGTATTGAACAATATATGGGGTCCATTATTATGTATAGAGCAATACATAGGGTATATTATTCTGTAAGGAGCAATATATGGGGTCCATTATTCTGTATGGAGCAATATATGGGTCCATTATTCTGTATGGAGCAATATATGGGGTACATTATTCTGTATGGAGCAATATATGGGTCCATTATTCTGTATGGACCATTATATCGGGCCCATTATTCTGTATGGAGCAATATATGGGTCCATTATTCTTTATGGAGCATTATGAGGCCCATTATTCTGTATGGAGCAATATATGGGGTCCATTATTCTGTTTGGAGGAATATCTGGGACCCATTATTCTGTATGGAGCAATATATGGGGTCCATTATTCTGTAGGGTGTATTATATGGGGACCATTATTCTCTTTGGAGCATTTTATAAGGCCCGTTTTTTTGTATGGAGCATTAAATGGGGCTCATTATTCTGTATGGAGCATGATATGGGGTCCATTATTCTGTATGGAGCATTATATGGGGTCCATTATTCTGTATGGAGCAAGATATGGGGTCTATTATTCTGTATATAGCATTATATGGGGTCTATTATTCTGTATGGAGCAATATATGGGGTCCATTATTCTGTATGGAGCAATATATGGTTCCTTTATTCTGTATGGAGCAATATATGGGACCATTATTCCGTATGGAGCATTATATGGGGACAATTATTCTGTATGGAGCAATATGTGGGGTCCATTATTCTGTATAGAGCAATATAAAGGGTCTATTATTCTGTATGGAGCATTATATGGGGCCCATTATTCTTTATGAAACAATATATGGGGTCCATTATTCTGTATGGAGCAATATATGGGTCCATTTTTCTATATGTTCATTGTGAGGCCCATTATTCTTTATGGAGGAACATACAGGGCCCATTATTCTGTATGGAGCAATATATGGGTTCATGATACTGTATAGAGCAATATATGGGGTCCATTATTCTGTTTGGAGGAATATCTGGGACCCATTATTCTGTATGGAGCAATATATGTGGTCCATTAATCTGTATGGAGCAATATATGGGGTCCATTTTTCTGTATGGAGCAATATATAGGTCTATTATTCTGTATGGAACATTATATGGGGTCCATTATTCTGTACGTAGCAATATATGGGTCCATTATTCTGTATGGAGCATTATATGGGGCCCATTATTCTGTATGGAGCATTACATGGGGCTCATTATTCTGTATGGAGCAATATATGGGGTCCATTATTTTCCATGGAGCATTATATGGGGTCCATTATTATGAATGGAGCAATATATGGGGTCCATTATTCTGTATGGAGCAATATATGGGTCCATGATTCTGTATGGAGCATTACATGGGGTCCATTATTCTGTATGGAGCAATATATGGGGTCCATTATTCTGTATGGATCAATATATGGCTCCATTATTCTGCATGGAGCAATATATGGGGTCCGATATTCTGTATGGAGCAATATATGGGTCCATTATTCTGTATGGAGCATTGTGAGGCCCATTATTCTGTATGAAGCAACATATAGGGTCAATTATTCTGTATGGAGCAATATATGGGGTCCATTATTTTGTTTGGAGGAATATCTGGGGCCCAATATTCTGTATGGAGAATTTTATGGGGTCCAGTATACTGTATGGAGCAATATATGGGGTCCATTATTCTGTATGGAGCAATATATGGGTCCATTATGCTGTATAGAGCAATAAAAAGGGTTTATTATTCTGTATGGAGCATTATATGGGGTCCGTTATTCTTTTTGGAGCAATATATGGGGCCCATTATTCTGCATGGAGCAATGCAATGGTCCATTACTCTGTATGGAGAAATATATGGGGTCCATTATTCTGTATGGAACAATATATGGGGTCAATTATTCTGTATGGAGCAATATATGGGGTCCATTATTCTGAATTAAGAGATATATGGGATCCATTCCTAATGGAGCATTATATGAGGCTCATTATTTTGTTTGGAGCAATATATGGGGTCCACTATTCTGCATCGAGCAATGTATGGGGTCCATAATTCTGTATGGAGCAAAATATGGTACCCATTATTCTGTATGAAGCAATATATGGGGTTCATTATTCTGATTGGAGCAATATATGGGGTCCATTATTCTGTATGGAGAAATATATGGGGTCGATGATTCTTTATTCAGCATTATATGGGGCCCATTATTACGTATGGACCATTATATGGGGCCCTTTATTCTGTATTGAGCATTGCTTGGAGCTCATAATTCTGTATGGAGCATAATATGGGGTCCATTATTCTGTATGGAGCAGTAAATGGGGTCCATTATTCTGTATCGAGCAATATATGGGGTCCATTAGTCTGTATGGAGCAATATATGGGTCCATTATTCTTTATGGAGCATTATATGGGGCCCATTATTCTGTATGGAGCAATATATGGGGTCCATTATTCTGTATAGAGCAATTCATAGGGTCTATTATTCTGTATGGAGCATTATATAGGGCCAATTATTCTGTATGAAGCAATATATGGGGTCCACTATTCTGCATGGAGCAATATATGGGGTCCATTATTCTGTATGGAGCAATATATGGGACCCATTGTTCTGTATGGATCAATATATGGGGTCCATTATTTCGTATGGAGCAATATATGGGGTCCATTATTCTGTATAGAGCAGCATATGGGTCTATTATTCTGTATGGAACATTATATGGGGTCCATTATTCTGAATAAAGAGATATATGGTATCCATTCCTAATGGAGCATTATATGAGGCCCATTATTCTGTTTGGAGGAATATATGGGGACCACTTCTCTGCATGGAGCAATATAATGGGTCCATTATTCAGTATGGAGCAATATGTGGTACCCATTATTCTGTATGAAGCAATATATGGGTACCATTATTCTGTGTGGAGCAATATATGGGGTCCATTATTCTGTATGGAGAAATATATGGGGTCGATTATTCATTATGGAGCATTATATGGGGCCCATTATTCCGTGTGGACCATTATATGGGGCCCGTAATTCTGTATTGAGCATTGCATGGAGCTCATAATTCTGTATGGAGCATAATATGAGGTCCATTATTCTGTACAGAGCATTATATGGGGTCCATTATTCTGCATGGAGCAATATATGGGGTCCATTATTCTGTATGAAGCAATATATGTGGTCCATTATTCGGTAAGGAGAATTATATGGGATTCATTATTCTGCATGAGCGATATATGGGATCCATTCTGTATGGAGCATTATATGAGGCCCATAAATCTGTATTGAGCAATATATGAGGTCCACTATTCAGAATGGAGCAATATATGGGGTCTATTATTCTGTATGGAGCAATATATGGGGTTAATTATTCTGCATAGAGCATTTTATGGGGTCCATTATTCTGTATGGAGCAATATATGGGGTACATTATTTTGTATGGAGCAATATATGGGTCCATTATTCTGCATCGAGCATTATATGGGGCCCAATATTCTATATGGAGCAATATATGGGGTCCATTATTCTGTATGGAGCTATATATGGGTCCATTATTCTGTATGGAGCAATATATTGGGTCCATTATTCTGTAGGGTGTATTATATGGGGCCCATTATTCTCTATGGAGCATTTTATGAGGCCCGTTATTTTGTATGGAGCATTAAATCGGGCTCATTATTCTGTATGGAGCATTATATAGGGACCATTATTCTGTATGGAGCAATATATGGGGTCCATTATTCTGTATGGAGCGACATATGGGTCTATTATTCTGTATGGAACATTATATGGGGTCCATTATTCAGAATGAAGAGATATATGGGATCCATTCCTAATGGAGCATTATATGAGGCCCATTATTCTGTTTGGAGCAATATATGGGGTCCACTGCTCTGCATGGAGCAATATATGGGGTCCATTAATCTGTATGGAGCAATATATGGTACCCATTATTCTGTATGAAGCAATATATGGGGTCCATTATTCTGTATGGAGCAATATATGGGGTCCATTATTCTGTATGGAGAAATATATGGGGTCGATTATTCTTTATGGAGCATTAAATGGGGCCCATTATTCCGTGTGGACCATTATATGGGGCCCGTAATTCTGTATTGAGCATTGCTTGCAGCTCATAATTCTGTATGGAGCATAATATGAGGTCCATTATTCTGTACAGAGCATTATATGGGGTCCATTATTCTGCATGGAGCAATATATGGGGTCCATTATTCTGTATGAAGCAATATATGGGGTCCATTATTCGGTAAGGAGAATTATATGGGATCCATTATTCTGCATGAGCGATATATGGGATCCATTCTGTATGGAGCATTATATGAGGCCCATAACTCTGTATTGAGCAATATATGAGGTCCACTAGTCAGAATGGAGCAATATATGGGGTCTATTATTCTGTATAGAGCAATATATGGGGTTAATTATTCTACATAGAGCATTATATGGAGTCCATTATTCTGTATTGAGCAATATATGGGGTACCTTATTTTGTATGGAGCAATATATGGGTCCATTTTTCTGCATCGAGCATTATATGGGGCCCAATATTCTATATGGAGCAATATATGGGGTCCATTATTCTGTATGGAGCAATATATGGGTCCATTATTCTGTATGGAGCAATATATGGGTCCATTATTCTGTAGGGTGTATTATATGGGGCCCATTATTCTCTAGGGTGTATTATATGGGGCCCATTATTCTCTATGGAGTATTTTATGAGGCCCGTTATTTTGTATGGAGCATTAAATGGGGCTCATTATTCTGTATGGAGCATTATATGGGGACCATTATTCTGTATGGAGCATTATATGGGGTCCATTATTCTGTATGGAGCAAGATATGGGGTCCATTATTCTGTATAGAGCATTATATGGGGTCTATTATTCTGTATGGAGCAATATATGGGGTCCATTATTCTGTATGGAGCAATATATGGGTCCTTTATTCTGTATGGAGCAATATATGGGTCCATTATTCCATATGGAGCATTATATGGGGACACTTATTCTGTATGGAGCAATATACAGGGTCTATTATTCTGTATGGAGCATTATATGGGGTCCATTATTCTGTATGAAACAATATATGGGGTCCATTATTCTGTATGGAACAATATATGGGGTCCATTATTCTGTATAGAGCAATACATGAATCCATTAATCTGTATAGAGCAATATATGGGGTCCATTATTGTGTATGCAGCAATATATGGGGTCCATTATTATGTATAGAGCATTTTGTGGGGTCCATTATTCTGTATGGAGCAGTATATGGGTCAATTATTCAGTATGGAGCAATATATGGGGTCCATTATTCTGTATGGAGTAATATATGGGGTCCATTATTCTGTATGGAGCATTATATGTGGTTATTTATTCTGTATGGAGCACCTGATGAAGGTGGCTGTGTCCACCGAAACGCGTTGTGTGTGTATTAATAAATCAGTTCTTTTAATATTTTTGCCCTGTTATTGGCGCTCTGGTACCGCTATTCATATTCACTGATTATTATTCTGTATGGAGCATTCTATGTTGCCCATTATTCTATATGAAGCAATATATGGGACCCATTATTCTGTATGGAGCAATATATTGGGTCCCTTATTCTGTATGGAGCTATATATGGGGTCCATTATTCTGTATGGAGCTATATATGGGTCTATTGTTCTGTATGGAGCATTATATGGGGTCCGTTATTCTGTATGGAGCAATATATGGGTTCCATTATTCTGTACAGAGCATTATATGGGGTCCATTATTCTGTATGGAGCATTATATGGGGTCCATTATTCTGCATGGAGCAATATATGGGTTATATTATTCTGTATCGAGCAATATACAGGGCCCATTATTCTGTATGGAGCAATATCTGGGGTACATTATTGTGTATGGAGAAATATATGGGTCCATTATTCTGTAAGGAGCATTATATCGGGCCCATTATTCTGTATGGAGCAATATATGGGTCCTTTATTCTGTATGGAGCATTATGAGGCCGATTATTCTGTATGAAGCAACATATAATGTCCATTATTCTGTATGGAGCAATATATGGGGTCCATTATTCTGTTTGGAGGAATATCTGGGGCCTATTATTCTGTATGGAGCATTGTATGGAGTCCATTATACTGTATGGAGCAATATATAGGGTCCATCATTCTGTATGGAGCAATATATGGGTCCATTATGCTGTATAGAGCAATAAAAATGGTTTATAATTTTGTATGGAGCATTATATGGGGTCCATTATTCTTTTTGGAGCAATATATGGGGTCCATTATTCTGTATGGAGCAATATATGAGGTCCATTATTCTGTATAGAGCATTATATGGGGTCCATTATTCTGTATGGAGCAATATATGGGTCCATTATTCTGTATGGAGCATTATATGCGGCCCATTATTCTGCAAAGAGCAATACATGGGTCAATTACTCTGTATGGAGCAATATATGGGGTCCATTATTCTATATGGAGCAATATATGGGGTCCATTATTCTGTATAGAGCATTATATGGGGTCCATTATTCTGTATGGAGCAATATATGGGTCCATTATTCTGTATGGAGCATTATATGGGGCCCATTATTCTGTATAGAGCAATATATGGAGTCAATTATTCTGTATGGAGCATTATATGGGGTCATTTATTCTGTATTGAGCAATATATGGAGTCGATTATTCTGTATGGAGCAATATATGGGGTCCATTAGTCTGTATGGAGCAATATATGGGTCCATTATTCTTTATGGAGCATTATATGGGGTCCATTATTCTGTATGGAGCAATATATGCGGTCCATTATTCTGTATAGAGCAATAAACAGGGTCTATTATTCTGTACGGAGCATTATATGGGGCCCATTATTCTATTTGAAGCAATATATGGGGTCCATTATTCTGTATGGAGCAATATATGGGGTCCATTATTCTGTATGGAGCAATATATGGGACCCATTATTCTGTATGGAGCAATATATGGGGTCCATTATTCTGTATGGAGCAATATATGGGACCCAAACTGCTGTATGGAGCAATATATGGGTCTATTATTCTGTATGGAGCATTATATTGTATCCATTATGCTGTATGGAGCATTACATGGGGCTCATTATTCTGTATAAAGCATTATATGGGGTCCATTATTCTGCATGGAGCATTATATGGGATCCATTATTCTGAATGGAGCAATATATGGGGTCCATTTTTCTGTATGGAGCAATATATGGGTCCATTATTCTGTATGGAGCAATATATGGGGCCCATTATTCTGTATGGAGCAATATATGGGGTCCATTATTCTGCATGGAGCAATATATGGGTCCATTTTTCTGTATGGAGCAATATATGGGGTCCATTTTTCTGTATGGAGTAATATATCGGTCCATTATTCTGTATGCAGCATTATGAGGACATTTATTATGTATGCAGCAACATATAGGGTCGATTATTCTGTATGGAGCAATATATGGGGTCCATTATTCTGTTTGGAGGAATATCTGGGGCCCATTATTCTGTATGGAGCATTTTATGAGGTCCATTATACTGTATGGAGCAATATATGGGGTCCATTGTTCTGTATGGAGCAATATATGGGTCCATTATGCTGTATAGAGCAATATATGGAGTCAATTATTCTGTATGGAGCTTTATATGGGGTCATTTATTGTGTATGGAGCAATATATGGGGTCCATTATTCTGTATGGAGCATTATATGGGGCCCATTATTCTGTATAGAGCAATATATGGAGTCAATTATTCTGTATGGAGCATTATATGGGGTCACTTATTCTGTATTGAGCAATATATGGAGTCCATTATTCTGTATGGAGCAATATATGGGGTCCATTAGTCTGTATGGAGCAATATATGGGTCCATTATTCTTTATGAAGCATTATATGGGGTCCATTATTCTGTATGGAGCAATATATGGGGTCCATTATTCTGTATAGAGCAATAAACAGGGTCTATTATTCTGTATGGAGCATTATATGGGGCCCATTATTCTATTTGAAGCAATATATGGGGTACACTATTCTGTATGGAGCAATATATGGGGTCCATTATTCTGTATGGAGCAATATACGGGACCCATTATTCTGTATGGAGCAATATATGGGGTCCATTATTCTGCATGGAGCAATATATGGAGTCCATTATTCTGTATGGAGCAATATATTTGACCCATTATTCTGTATGGAGCAATATATGGGGTCCATTATTCTGTATGGAGCAATATATGGGACCCATACTTCTTTATGGAGCAATATATGGGTCCATTATTCTGTATGGAGCATTATATTGTACCCATTATTCTGTATGGAGCATTACATGGGGCTCATTATTCTGTATGAAGCATTTTATGAGGTCCATTATTCTGCATGGAGCATTATATGGGATCCATTATTCTGAATGGAGCAATATATGGGGTCCATTTTTCTGTATGGAGCAATATATGGGGCCCATTATTCTGTATGGAGCAATATATGGGGCCCATTATTCTGTAGGGAGCAATATATGGGGTCCATTATTCTGCATGGAGCAATATATGGGTCCATTTTTCTGTATGGAGCAATATATGGGGTCCATTTTTCTGTTTGGAGTAATATATCGGTCCATTATTCTGTATGCAGCATTATGAGGACATTTATTATGTATGCAGGAACATATAGGGTCCATTATTCTGTATGGAGCAATATATGGGGTCCATTATTCTGTTTGGAGGAATATCTGGGGCCCATTATTCTGTATGGAGCATTTTATGAGGTCCATTATACTGTATGGAGCAATATATGGGGTCCATTATTCTGTATGGAGCAATATATGGGTCCATTATGCTGTATAGAGCAATATATGGAGTCCATTATTCTGTATGGAGCTTTATATGGGGTCATTTATTCTGTATGGAGCAATATATGGGGTCCATTATTCTGTATGGAGCAATACATGGGTCCATTACTCTGTATGGAGAAATATATGGGGTCCATTATTCTGTATGGAGCAATATATGGGGTCCATTATTCTGTATAGAGCATTATATGGGGTCCAATATTCTGTATGGAGCAATATATGGGTCCATTATTGTGTATGGAGCATTATATGGGGCCCATTATTCTGTATAGAGCAATATATGGAGTCCATTATTCTGTATGGAGCTTTATATGGGGTCATTTATTCTGTATTAAGCAATATATGGGGTCCATTATTCTGTATGTAGCAATATATGGGGTCCATTAGTCTGTATGGAGCAATATATGGGTCCATTATTCTTTATGGAGCATTATATGGGGCCCATTATACTGTATGGAGCAATATATGGGGTCCATTATTCTGTATGGAGCAATACATAGGGTCTATTATTCTGTATGGAGCATTATATGGGGTCCATTATTCTGTATGAAGCAATATATGGGGTCCACTATTCTACATGGAGCAATATATGGGCTCCATTATTCAGTATGGAGCAATATATGGGACCCATTATTCTATATGGAGCAATATATGGGGTCCATTATTCAGTATGGAGCAATATATGGGGTCCATTATTCTTTATGGAGCAATATATGGGTCTATTATTCTGTATGGAACATTATATGTGTTCCATTATTCTGTATGAAGAGATATATGGGATCCATTCTGTATGGAGCATTTTATGAGGCCCATTATTCTGTTTGGAGCAATATATGGGGTCCACTATTTTGCATGGAGCAATATATGTGGTACATTATTCTGTATGGAGCAATATATGGGGTCCATAATTCTGTATAGAGCATTATATGGGGTCCATTATTCTGTATGGAGCAATATATGGGGTCTATTATTCTCTATGGGGCAATATATGGGGTCCATAATTCTGTATAGAGCAATATACGGGGTCTATTATTCTGTATGGAGCATTATATGGGATCGGTTATTCTTTATGAAGCGATATATGGGATCAATTCTGTAAGAAGCATTACAATTACATGAGGCCCATTATTCTGTTTGGAGCAATTTATAGGGTCCACTATTCTGCATGGAGCAATATATGGGGTCCATTTTTCTGTATGGACCAATATATGGGACCCATTTTTCTGTATGGAGCAATATATGGGGTCTATTATTCTGTATGGAGCAATATATTGGGTCCATTATTCTGTATGAAGCAATATATGGGGTCCAATATTGTGTATGGAGAAATATATGGGGTCCATTATTCTGGATAGAGCATTATATGGGGTTTATTATTCTGTATGGAGCAATACATGGGTCCATTATTCTGCATCGAGCATTATATGGGGCCCAATATTCTGTATGGAGCAATATATGGGGTCCATTATTCTGTATGTAGCAATATATGGGTCCCTTATTCTGTATGGAGCAATATATTGGGTCCATTAATCTGTATGGAGCAATATATGGGTCCATTATTCAGTATGGTGTATTATATGGGGCCCATTATTCTGTATGGAGCATTTTAAGAGGCCCGTTTTCTGTATGGAGGATTAAATGGGGCTCATTATTCTGTATGGAGCATTATATGGGGTACATTATTCTGTATGGAGCATTTTATGGGGTCCATTATTCTGTATAGAGCATTATAAGGGGTCTATTATTCTGTATGGAGCAATATATGGGGTCCATTATTCTGTATGGAGCAATGTATGGGTCCTTTATTCTGTATGGAGCAATATATTGGGTCCATTAATCTGTATGGAGCTATATATGGGTCCATTATTCAGTATGGTGTATTATATGGGGCCCATTATTCTGTATGGAGCATTTTAAGAGGCCTGTTTTTCTGTATGGAGGATTAAATGGGGCTCATTATTCTGTATGGATCATTATATGGGGTACATTATTCTGTATGGAGCATTTTATGGGGTCCATTATTCTGTGTAGAGCATTATAAGGGGTCTATTATTCTGTATGGAGCAATATATGGGGTCCATTATTCTGTATGGAGCAATGTATGGGTCCTTTATTCTGTATGGAGCAATATATGGGTCCATTATTCCGTATGGAGCATTATATGGGGACAATTATTCTGTATGGAGCAATATGTGGGGTCCATTATTCTGCATAGAGCAATATAGAGGGTCTATTATTCTGTATGGAGCATTATATGGGGCCCATTAATCTGTATGAAGCAATATATGGGGTCCATTATTTTGTATGGAGCAATATATGGGTCCATTATTCTATATGTAGCATTATGTGGCCCATTATTCTTTATGGAGCAACATACAGGGCCCATTATTCTGTATGGAGCAATATATGGATCCATTATACTGTATAGAGCAATAAAAAGGGTTTATAATTTTGTATGGAGCATTATATGGGGTCCATTATTCTTTTTGGAGCAAAATATGGGGTCCATTATTCTGTATGGAGCAATATATGGGGTCCATTATTCTGTATAGAGCATTATATGGGGTCCATTATTCTGTATGGAGCAATATATGGGTCCATTATTCTGTATGGAGCATTATATGGGGCCCATTATTCTGTATAGAGCAATACATGGGTCAATTACTCTGTATGGAGCAATATATGGGGTCCATTATTCTATATGGAGCAATATATGGGGTCCATTATTCTGTATAGAGCATTATATGGGGTCCATTATTCTGTATGGAGCAATATATGGGTCCATTATTCTGTATGGACCATTATATGGGGCCCATTATTCTGTATAGAGCAATATATGGAGTCAGTTATTCTGTATGGAGCATTATATGGGGTCATTTATTCTGTATTGAGCAATATATGGAGTCCATTATTCTGTATGGAGCAATATATGGGGTCCATTAGTCTGTATGGAGCAATATATGGGTCCATTATTCTTTATGGAACATTATATGGGGTCCATTATTCTGTTTGGAGCAATATATGGGGTCCATTATTCTGTATAGAGCAATAAACAGGGTCTATTATTCTGTATGGAGCATTATATGGGGCCCATTATTCTATTTGAAGCAATATATGGGGTACACTATTCTGTATGGAGCAATATATGGGGTCCATTATTCTGTATGGAGCAATATACGGGACCCATTATTCTGTAGGTAGCAATATATGGGGTCCATTATTCTGCATGGAGCAATATATGGGGTCCATTATTCTGTATGGAGCAATATATGGGGTCCATTATTCTGTATGGAGCAATATATGGGACCCATACTTCTGTATGGAGCAATATATGGGTCCATTATTCTGTATGGAGCATTATATTGTACCCATTATTCTGTATGGAGCATTACATGGGGCTCATTATTCTGTATAAAGCATTATATGGGGTCGAGATTCTGCATGGAGCATTATATGGGATCCATTATTCTGAATGGAGCAATATATGGGGTCCATTTTTCTGTATGGAGCAATATATGGGTCCATTATTCTGTATGGAGCAATATATGGGGCCCATTATTCTGTAGGGAGCAATATATGGGGTCTATTATTCTGCATGGAGCAATATATGGGTGCATTTTTCTGTATGTAGCAATATATGGGGTCCATTTTTCTGTATGGAGTAATATATCAGTCCATTATTCTGTATGCAGCATTATGAGGACATTTATTCTGTATGCAGCAACATATAGGGTCCATTATTCTGTATGGAGCAATATATGGGGTCCATTATTCTGTTTGGAGGAATACCTGGCGCCCATTATTCTGTATGGAGCATTTTATGAGGTCCATTATACTGTATGGAGCAATATATGGGGTCCATTATTCTGTATGGAGCAATATATGGGTCCATTATGCTGTATAGAGCAATATATGGAGTCCATTATTCTGTATGGAGCTTTATATGGCGTCATTTATTCTGTATGGAGCAATATATGGGGTCCATTATTCTGTATGGAGCAATACATGGGTCCATTACTCTGTATGGAGCGATATATGGGTCCATTATTCTGTATGGAGCATTATATGGGGCCCATTATTCTGTATAGAGCAATATATGGAGTCCATTATTCTGTATGGAGCTTTATATGGGGTCAGTTATTCTGTATTAAGCAATATGTGGGGTCCATTATTCTGTATGGAGCAATATGTGGGGTCCATTAGTCTGTATGGAGCAATATATGGGTCCATTATTCTTTATGGAGCATTATATGGGGCCCATTATTCTGTATGGAGCAATATATGGGGTCCATTATTCTGTATGGAGCAATACATAGGGTCTATTATTCTGTATGGAGCATTATATGGGGTCTATTATTCTGTATGAAGCAATATATGGGGTCCACTATTCTACATGGAGCAATATATGGGGTCCATTATTCAGTATGGAGCAATATATGGGACCCATTATTCTATATGGAGCAATATATGGGGTCCATTATTCAGTATGTAGCAATATATGGGGTCCATTATTCTTTATGGAGCAGTATATGGGTCTATTATTCTGTATGGAACATTATATGGGGTCCATTATTCTGTATGAAGAGATATATGGGATCCATTCTGTATGGAGCATTATATGAGGCCCATTATTCTGTTTGGAGCAATATATGGGGTCCACTATTCTGCATGGAGCAATATATGGGGTACATTATTCTGTATGGAGCAATATATGGGGTCCATAATTCTGTATAGAGCATTATATGGGGTCCATTATTCTGTATGGAGCAATATATGGGGTCTATTATTCTGTATGGGGCAATATATGGGGTCCATAATTCTGTATAGAGCAATATACGAGGTCTATTATTCTGTATGGAGCATTATATGGGATCGGTTATTCTGTATGAAGCGATATATGGGATCTATTCTGTAAGGAGCATTACATGAGGCCCATTATTCTGTTTGGAGCAATTTATAGGGTCCACTATTCTGCATGGAGCAATATATGGGGTCCATTTTTCTGTATGGACCAATATATGGGACCCATTTTTCTGTATGGAGCAATATATGGGGTCTATTATTCTGTATGGAGCAATATATGGGGTCCATTATTCTGTTTGAAGCAATATATGGGGTTCATTATTCTGTATGGAGCAATATATGGGTCCATTATTCTGCATCAAGCATTATATGGGGCCCAATATTCTGTATGGAGCAATATATGGGGTCCATTATTCTGTATGGAGCAATATATGGGTCCCTTATTCTGTATGGAGCAATATATTGGGTCCATTAATCTGTATGGAGCAATATATGGGTCCATTATTCAGTATGGTGTATTATATGGGGCCCATTATTCTCTATGGAGCATTTTAAGATGCCCATTTTTCTGTATGGAGGATTAAATGGGGCTCATTATTCTGTAAGGAGCATTATATGGGGTCCATTATTCTGTATGGAGCATTTTATGGGGTCCATTATTCTGTATAGAGCATTATAAGGGGTCTATTATTCTGTATGGAGCAATATATGGGGTCTTTTATTCTGTATGGAGCAATGTATGGGTCCTTTATTCTGTATGGAGCAATATATGGGTCCATTATTCCGTATGGAGCATTATATGGGGCCCATTTATCTGTATGAAGCAATATATTGGGCCCATTATTCTGTATAGAGCAATATATGGAGTCCATTATTCTGTATGGAGCAATATGTGGGGTCCATTATTCTGCATAGAGCAATATAGAGGGTCTATTATTCTGTATGGAGCATTATATGGTGCCCATTAATTTGTATGAAGCAATATATGGGGTCCATTATTTTGTATGGAGCAATATATGGGTCCATTATTCTATATGTAGCATTATGTGGCCCATTATTCTTTATAGAGCAACATACAGGGCCCATTATTCTGTATGGAGCAATATATGGATACATTATACTGTATAGAGCAATAAAAAGGGTCTATTATTCTGTATGGAGCATTATATGGGGACGATTATTCTGTATGGAGCAATATATGGGGTCCATTATTCTGTATGAAGCAATGCATGTTTCCTTTAATCTGTATAGAACAATATATGGGGTCCATTATTCTGTATGCAGGAATATATGGGGTCCATTATTCTGTATACAGCATTATATGGGCTCCATTATTCTGTATGGAGCAGTATATGGGTCCATTATTCTGTATGAAGCATTGCTTGGAGTTCATAATTCTGTATGGAGCATAATATGGGGTCCATTCTTCTGTACGGAGCATTATATGGGGTCCATTATTCTGCATGGAGCAATATATGGGGACCATTATTCTGTATAAAGCAATATATGGGGTCCATTAGTCGGTAAGGAGAATTATATGGGATCCATTATTCTGCATGGGGCGATATATGGGATCCATTCTGTATGGAGCATTATATGAGGCCCATTATTCTGTATTGAGCAATATATTGGGTCCACTATTCAGCATGGAGCAATATATGGGGTCCATTATTCTTTATGGAGCAATATATGGGGTCAATTATTCTGCATAGAGAATTATATGGGGTCCATTATTCTGTATGGAGCAATATATGGGGTACGTTATTCTGTATGGAGCAATACATGGGCCCATTATTCTGCATCAAGCATTATATGGTGCCCAATATTCTGTATGGAGCAATATATAGGGTCCATGATTCTGTATGGAGCAATATATGGGTCCATTATTCTATATGTAGCATTATGTGGCCCATTATTCTTTATGGAGCAACATACAGGGCCCATTATTCTGTATGGAGCATTATATGGATCCATTATACTGTATAGAGCAATAAAAAGGGTCTATTATTCTGTATGGAGCATTATATGGGGACGATTATTCTGTATGGAGCAATATATGGGGTCCATTATTCTGTATGGAGCAATACATGTTTCCATTAATCTGTATAGAGCAATATATGGGGTCCATTATTCTGTATGCAGCAATATATGGGGTCCATTATTCAGTATAAAGCATTATATGGGCTCCATTATTCTGTATGGAGCAGTATATGGGTCCATTATTCTGTATGAAGCATTGCTTGGAGTTCATAATTCTGTATGGAGCATAATATGGGGTCCATTATTCTGTACGGAGCATTATATGGGGTCCATTATTCTGCATGGAGCAATATATGGGGTCCTTTATTCTGTATGAAGCAATATATGGGGTCCATTAGTCGGTAAGGAGAATTATATGGGATCCATTATTCGGCATGGAGCGATATATGGAATCCATTCTGTATGGAGCATTATATGAGGCCAATTATTCTGTATTGAGCAATATATTGGGTCCACTATTCAGAATGGAGCAACATATGGAGTCCATTATTCTGTATGGAGCAATATATGGGGTCAATTATTCTGCATAGAGCATTATATGGGGTCCATTATTCTGTATGAAGCAATATATGGGGTACGTTATTCTGTATGGAGCAATATATGGGTCCATTATTCTGCATCAAGCATTATATGGTGCCAAATATTCTGTATGGAGCAATATATGGGGTCCATGATTCTGTATGGAGCAATATATGGTTCCATTATTCTGTGTGGAGCAATATATTGGGTCCATTATTCTGTATGGAGCAATATATGGGTACATTATTCTGTAGGGTGTATTATATGGGGACCATTATTCTCTATGGAGCATTTTATGAGTCACGTTTTTTTGTATGGAGCATTAAATGGGGCTCATTATTCTGTATGGAGCATTATATGGGGTCCATTATTCTGTATGGAGCATTATATGGGGTGCATTATTCTGAATGGAGCATTATATGGGGTTATTTATTCTGTATGGAGCAATATATGGGGTCCATTATTCTGTATGGAGCAATATATGGGTCCATTATTCCATATGGAGCATTATATGGGGACAATTATTCTGTATAGAGCAATATGTGGGGTCCATTATTCTGCACAGAGCAATATAAAGGGTCTATTATTCTGTATGGGGCATTCTATGGGGCCCATTATTCTGTACGAACCAATATATGGGGTCCATTACTCGGTAAGGAGAATTAGATGCGATCCATTCTTCTGTATGAAGCGATATATGGGATCCATTCTGTATAGAGCATTACATGAGGCTCATTATTCTGTATAGAGCAATATATGGGATCCACTTTTCTGCATGGAGCAATATATTGGGTCCATTGTTCTGTATGGAGCAGTATATGGGACCCATTATTCTGTATGGAGCAATATGTGGGGTGCATTGTTCTGTATGGTGCAGTATATGGGAACCATTATTCTGTATGGAGCAATATATTGGGTCCATTGTTCTGTATGGAGCAGTATATGGGACCCATTATTCTGTATGGAGCAATATGTGGGGTGCATTATTCTGTATGGAGCAATATATGGGACCCATTATTCTATATGGAGCAATATATTTTGTCCATTTTTCTGTATGGAGCTATATATGGGGTCCATTATTGTGTATGGAGCTATATATGGATCTATTATTCTGTATGGAGCATTATTCTGTATGGAGCAGTATATGGGGTCCATTATTCTGTACAGAGCATTATATTGGGTCCATTATTCTGTATGGAGCAATATATGGAGTCCATTATTCTGCAAGGAGCAATATATGGGGTACATTATTCTTTATCGAGCATTATATAGGGCCCATTGTTCTGTATGGAGCAATATCTGGGGTACATTATTCTGTATGGAGCAATATATGGGTTCATTATTCTGTATGGAGCAATATATGGGGTCCGTTATTCTGTACGGAGCAATATATGGGTCCATTAATCTGTATGGAGCATTATATGGAGCCCACCACTCTGTATGGAGCATTACATGGGGCTCATTATTCTGTATGGAGCATTATATGGTGTCCATTATTCTGTATGGAGAATTATATGGGGTCCATTATTCTGTATGGAACAATATATGGGGTCCATTATCCTGTATGGAGCAATATATGGGTCCATTATTCTGTATGGAGCATTATATCGGGCCCATTATTCTGTATGGAGCAATATATGGGTCCATTATTCTGTATGGAGCATTATGAGGCCCATTATTCTGTAAGAAGCAACATATAGGGTCCATTATCCTGTATGGAGCAATATATGAGGTCCATTATACTACATGGAGCAATATATGGGGTCCATTATTCTGTATGGAGCAATATATGGGTCCATTATGCTGTATAGAGCAATAAAAAGGGTTTATTATTCTGTATGGAGCATTATATGGGGTCCATTATTCTTTTTTGAGCAATATATGGGGTCTATTATTCTGTATGGAGCAATACATGGGTTCATTACTCTGTATAGAGCAATATATGGGGTCCATTATTCTGTATGGAGCAATATATGGGGTCCATTATTCTGTAGAGAGCATTATATGGGGTCCATTATTCTGTATGGAGCAATATATGGGGACCATTATTCTGTATGGAGCAATACATGTTTCCATTAATCTGTATAGAGCAATATATGGGGTCCATTATTCTGTATGCAGCAATATATGGGGTCCATTATTCAGTATAAAGCATTATATGGGCTCCATTATTCTGTATGGAGCAGTATATGGGTCCATTATTCTGTATGAAGCATTGCTTGGAGTTCATAATTCTGTATGGAGCATAATATGGGGTCCATTATTCTGTACGGAGCATTATATGGGGTCCATTATTCTGCATGGAGCAATATATGGGGTCCTTTATTCTGTATGAAGCAATATATGGGGTCCATTAGTCGGTAAGGAGAATTATATGGGATCCATTATTCGGCATGGAGCGATATATGGAATCCATTCTGTATGGAGCATTATATGAGGCCCATTATTCTGTATTGAGCAATATATTGGGTCCACTATTCAGAATGGAGCAACATATGGAGTCCATTATTCTGTATGGAGCAATATATGGGGTCAATTATTCTGCATAGAGCATTATATGGGGTCCATTATTCTGTATGAAGCAAAATATGGGGTACGTTATTCTGTATGGAGCAATATATGGGTCCATTATTCTGCATCAAGCATTATATGGTGCCCAATATTCTGTATGGAGCAATATATGGGTTCCATGATTCTGTATGGAGCAATATATGGTTCCATTATTCTGTGTGGAGCAATATATTGGGTCCATTATTCTGTATGGAGCAATATATGGGTACATTATTCTGTAGGGTGTATTATATGGGGACCATTATTCTCTATGGAGCATTTTATGAGTCAAGTTTTTTTGTATGGAGCATTAAATGGGGCTCATTATTCTGTATGGAGCATTATATGGGGTCCATTATTCTGTATGGAGCATTATATGGGGTGCATTATTCTGAATGGAGCATTATATGGGGTTATTTATTCTGTATGGAGCAATATATGGGGTCCATTATTCTGTATGGAGCAATATATGGGTCCATTATTCCATATGGAGCATTATATGGGGACAATTATTCTGTATAGAGCAATATGTGGGGTCCATTATTCTGCACAGAGCAATATAAAGGGTCTATTATTCTGTATGGGGCATTCTATGGGGCCCATTATTCTGTACGAACCAATATATGGGGTCCATTACTCGGTAAGGAGAATTAGATGCGATCCATTCTTCTGTATGAAGCGATATATGGGATCCATTCTGTATAGAGCATTACATGAGGCTCATTATTCTGTATAGAGCAATATATGGGATCCACTTTTCTGCATGGAGCAATATATTGGGTCCATTGTTCTGTATGGAGCAGTATATGGGACCCATTATTCTGTATGGAGCAATATGTGGGGTGCATTGTTCTGTATGGTGCAATATATGGGAACCATTATTCTGTATGGAGCAATATATTGGGTCCATTGTTCTGTATGGAGCAGTATATGGGACCCATTATTCTGTATGGAGCAATATGTGGGGTGCATTATTCTGTATGGAGCAATATATGGGACCCATTATTCTATATGGAGCAATATATTTTGTCCATTTTTCTGTATGGAGCTATATATGGGGTCCATTATTGTGTATGGAGCTATATATGGATCTATTATTCTGTATGGAGCATTATTCTGTATGGAGCAGTATATGGGGTCCATTATTGTGTACAGAGCATTATATTGGGTCCATTATTCTGTATGGAGCAATATATGGAGTCCATTATTCTGCAAGGAGCAATATATGGGGTACATTATTCTTTATCGAGCATTATATAGGGCCCATTGTTCTGTATGGAGCAATATCTGGGGTACATTATTCTGTATGGAGCAATATATGGGTTCATTATTCTGTATGGAGCAATATATGGGGTCCCTTATTCTGTACGGAGCAATATATGGGTCCATTAATCTGTATGGAGCATTATATGGAGCCCACCACTCTGTATGGAGCATTACATGGGGCTCATTATTCTGTATGGAGCATTATATGGTGTCCATTATTCTGTATGGAGAATTATATGGGGTCCATTATTCTGTATGGAACAATATATGGGGTCCATTATTCTGTATGGAGCAATATATGGGTCCATTATTCTGTATGGAGCATTATATCGGGCCCATTATTCTGTATGGAGCAATATATGGGTCCATTATTCTGTATGGAGCATTATGAGGCCCATTATTCTGTAAGAAGCAACATATAGGGTCCATTATCCTGTATGGAGCAATATATGAGGTCCATTATACTACATGGAGCAATATATGGGGTCCATTATTCTGTATGGAGCAATATATGGGTCCATTATGCTGTATAGAGCAATAAAAAGGGTTTATTATTCTGTATGGAGCATTATATGGGGTCCATTATTCTTTTTTGAGCAATATATGGGGTCTATTATTCTGTATGGAGCAATACATGGGTTCATTACTCTGTATAGAGCAATATATGGGGTCCATTATTCTGTATGGAGCAATATATGGGGTCCATTATTCTGTAGAGAGCATTATATGGGGTCCATTATTCTGCATGGAGCAATATATGGGTCCATTATTCTGTATTGAGGATTATATGGGGCCCATTATTCTGTATAGAGCAATAAATGGAGTCCATTATTCTGTATGGAGCATTATATGGGGCCATTTATTCGGTATGGAGCAATATATGGAGTCCATTATTCTGTATGGAGCAATATATGGTGTCCATTAGTCTGTATGGAGCAATATATGGGTCCATTATTCTTTATGGAGCATTATATGGGGTCCATTATTCTGTATGGAGCAATATATGGGGTCCATTATTCTATATAGAGCAATACACAGGGTCTATTGTTCTGTATGGAGCATTATATGGGGCCCATAATTCTGTATGAAACAATATATGGGGTCCACCATTCTGCATGGAGCAATATATGGGACCCATTATTCTGTATGGAGCAATATATGGGACCCATGATTCTGTTTGGAGCAATATATGGGCTCCATTATTCTGTATGGAGCAATATATGGGGTCCATTATTGCTTATGGAGCAATATATGGGTCTAATATTCTGTATGGAACATTATATGGGTTCCATTATTGTGTAGGTAGCAATATATGGGTCCATTATTCTGTATGGAGCATTATATTGGGCCCATTATTCTGTATGGAGCATTACATGGGGCTCATTATTCTGTATGGAGCATTATATGGGGTCCATTATTCTGCATGGAGCAGTATATGGGGTCCATTATCCTGAATGGAGCAATATATGGGGTCTATTATTCTGTATGGAGCAATATATGGGTCCATTATTCTGTATGGAGCAATATATGGGGTCCATTATTCTGTATGGAGCAATATATGGGGCCCATTATTCTGTATGGAGCCATATATGTGGTCCATTATTCTGTATTGAGCAATATATGGGTCCATTATTCTGTATGGAGCAATATATGGGGTCCATTATTCTGTATGGAGCATTATGAGGCCCATTATTCTGTATGAAGCAACATATAGGGTCATTTATTCTGTATGGAGCAATATTTGGGGTCCATTATTCTGTTCGGAGGAATATCTGGGGCCCATTATTCTGTATGGAGCATTTTATAGGGTTCATTTTTCTGTATGGAGCAATATATGGGACCTATTTTTCTGTATGGAGCAATATATGGGGTCTATTATTCTGTATGGAGCCATATATGGGGTCCATTATTCTGTATGGAGCAATATATGGGGTCCAATATTGTGTATGGAGAAATATATGGGGTCCATTATTCTGGATAGAGCATTATATGGGGTACATTATTCTGTATGAAGCAATATATGGGTCCATTATTCTGCATCGAGCGTTACATGGGGCCCAATATTCTGTATGGAGCAAAATATGGGGTCCATTATTCTGTATGGAGCAATATATGGGTCCCTTATTCTGTATGGAGCAATATATTGGGTCCATTATTGTGTATAGAGAAATATATGGGTATATTAATCTGTATGGTGTATTATATGGGGCCCATTATTCTCTATGGAGCATTTTATGAGGCACGTTATTCTGTATGGAACATTAAATGGTGCTCACTATTCAATATGCAGAATTATATGGGGACAATTATTCTGTATGGAGCACGTCATGGGGTCCATTATTTTGCATAGAGCAATATAAAGGGTCTATGTCAGGCAAAAGGTATTTTTGCCCGAGTTTTAAAAAATGAGAGATGTTTTAAAAAAAGAAAAAAAAAAAAACACCCCCTATCTGTTTGTAAGTGAAGACATAGAACTCACTTTTGCTTTTCCCCAAACCAGGAATTTTTATGACCCGCCATAAAACCTCAGTCCAGGGCAAGCGCTGGTACAAACCGGAAAATCCCTCCAAAAAATCCCATTGTTTAATTGTACAAACGTTTTATGCCAATTTTAATCACGCACAGGTCTGACAGAAACATCGGAACCACGTTTTTTGAATGCTTACCTTTTTCCCATTACAATAGTATAACTTGCATAACTGAGGAATGACCGGGAACTGAGATAATGGATTCTGAGCTTCTGAGCGTCATAGAGGTTTCATATTTAATATCTATCTTCATGAATATTGCTGACGGTCAAGATGATGTCTCCCTCTTGGATGTGGGACCCCCCCACACCAAGATATGGAATCTGAAGGATTTTTTAGGTCTTCTGCAGCTGGGTGGGCTCGCAAAGCCGAGCCCCCCTTGTAAGGTAAATAAGGGGTGTTCCCCAGAGTTTTGGCTGCTTGCTAAAAACCAGATCGGCCATTTTTCAAGCCATTCCAACCAGGGACGCAGACGCATGCACTACACGCTGCATGAAGGAATCAAGTCTAATTTCCGGGGAGCCGTCCCCCCCACAGAATCTGAGACCATCACCTTGTGAAGCAGGTTTTGCTATTACTTATCCCTTTTATTTTAATAACTGTTTATGCATACATGTAAATCGTCTCCTTTATAATATCTTGTATATATTTTGTAAACACTGCCCCCCTTTTGGGAGTAAATCATTAATTATTTACCAGTTTCTTTCTTCTTGTCCTATGTCGAGCAAACACGTTCCTCACTCGCTAATTCACGTTACCTACCAGGTACCCGATCCACCTGTTAAGCGATCGGTGGTGGCAGTATACCAGTATTTATGTGATATTGTGGTTTGAGGGTGGCTGGTCGGAGGTATATATACGTTCCTGGAAGGAACTGGTGGTATATATACGTCCTGTCACATCACGTGCCGCAATAGTCGACATAAATTAGAGCAGCTGCACCCGTGCTTATCCTCTGTCAATACCGTGTTTGACCAGCAGGATAAGGGGGCGCCAGAGAGCTGCAAGGTCTGACCCAAGAGTGGGTGTTGTTTTCATGACAAATTGGTGGCAAGCGGTGGGATCATAGGACATTAGTGATCTGGTTTGAGCAATCATTCCTCTCACTAAAAACTTGCACAAAAGTTTTGAAGATCGAACTCAGTGTTTATTAGATCTGAGACAATACTGTATGTGTAGCAGTTACCCCTACCCTTCTTCGTTTTTTCTTTTCTATTTTTATTTTGGTGATCATGGTCGTAGTTGGGGAGTCCTGGTATCACCAGCAGAAAAAGGACACTCTTACTGGAATATGTATAATCAAAGGCATTGACCCCCACGGCAAAAGCAAAGAACAAATGATTTCTGAACTGTTACAAGATGCTGCAGAGCCCGTCCGACAGCAGAGCCCTGATGAGGGGGCGGCCAGCCAAGGCCCGGATGGCGCTGCTGCCGGGGTCCAACCGGTGATTGCCAGCCATACCCGCAACCAGGGTAGTGTGGACCCCCACCTGCAGATGGCCTTGGAGGAGCTCGCCACAGACGATCATGATGGACGACTGGAGCTGATCCTGAAATTCCAGGAGCGGGCTGAGCGACAAGCCCAAGCTGACCGAGAGGCTGCTGAGCGACAAGCTGACCGACAACACCAGCTGGAGCTAGCCCGGATTCAGAAGGAGTCGCCCTCTACGCAGACCCGTGAGTCCAACAGTGCCAGCTGCTTTAAACCTCGTCCTGAGCACTTCCCTGTGATGGAAAAGGATGGGGACTTGGACACATTTCTGCGAGGCTTTGAAAAGGCCTGCAGGCAGTATCAGCTGCCCATCGACCAATGGGCAAGATATTTGACTCCAGGGCTCCAGTCGTCGCCAGCTGGAAAGGGGGTAAGCCGTCAACCACCATCCCTGCCCCTGCCAGCCGACCTTCTGGAGGCCTTTTTCCCGTTGCCAAGGCCCTGCCTGCATCTGATGCCCGCAGGTGTTATTCCTGCAACCAGACTGGTCATCTCAGCACCACTTGCCCAGAGAAGCAGAGGAAGAACCCCCCATCCAAGGCCCCCGGGCCTAATGCATCAGTTCTTTTGGTGGGTGGGCCGGTTGGGAGGGCCTGTGAAAACGTTCAGTCTGTCAGGGTGGGGAACACTCTCACTGTAGGCCTCAAGGACACTGGGGCCGAACGAACCCTCATCCGACCCGAACTGGTGTCCCCTGAAGCGCTTATTCCAGGAAAGACTCTGACTGTCACTGGGATTGGGGGCGTCCGATGCCCCTTGCCCATGGCCCGGGTTTTTATTGATTGGGGTGCGGGGAGTGGGGTGAAGGAAGTGGGAGTATCCAAAAACCTACCTGCAAATGTTTTGTTGGGAACTGATTTGGGGAGGATGTTTGCTTATTATGTCCCTGACACCCCTCCCCGATCTGATACGGTTGGTAAGGTTAATGCTGATAATGTGAATGTCAATGCTTTACCTGATGATGATGATGATGATGATGATGTTGTTGTATTGGAAGGTGCAGGAGAACTCAGCCATGTCACTCTGCGGGGTGATGTTGCTGAGGATCCCCTAGCAGGAGCAAAGCTCAGTGCCAAGGGTAATGGGGAGAGGCACGAGGACCATGGCGCAGGTGGTGCTGTGCCAGTGACCAGTGTCACAACAGATGGTGACCTGGCTGATAGTCGCTGCCCCATACGTAGCACTGTGCCTGAGGTAATGGAGGATGATGGAGAAGTAGTTCTCATGGCCTCGCAGGCTAATGAGACGGGGTTATTCCCCGGGGAGACGGCCTATATAGCCGCTGTTACCCGCAGTCAGAGTGCCCAGAACGCAAGTAACGCCCTGCCTTCTGGACCCCCCTCGAACAGAGGAATAACTGAATCAGGTATGGACCCAGAGCCGGTCCCAGAGGGTCCCAGTGAGGACGTGGCCTTAACCTCACTTCTGGCTTCCTCCAGCCAGGAGTTTCAGGCAGCTCTGCACTCAGATGCTAGCCTGGAGACGTTAAGGAGCCTCGCTGAGAAACCCACCTCCGAGTCAGATAAGGAGAGGGTATTCTGGGACCAAGGGAGGTTGTACCGGGAGACAGTTCCCTGTACACCCCAACAGGAGTGGCTGAGGGAAAGACAGCTGGTCGTCCCCTACCAATTCAGGGGTGAGTTGTTGCGGATCGCCCATGAAATTCCACTCGCTGGACACTTGGGGGTCAGCAAAACCAAGGCCCGGCTGTCTCATCACTTTTATTGGCCCAAAATGAGGACAGATGTGGTGAACTACTGTCGATCCTGTACCACGTGTCAAAGAGTGGGAAAGTCAGGGCCGGCCCCCAAAGCCCCCCTGATCTCTTTGCCAGTGATAGAGGAGCCTTTCCAGAGGATTGCTGTGGACATTGTGGGACCACTGGCCATACCCAGCAGCTCTGGAAAACGATTCATCCTTACCGTGGTAGACTATGCTACCCGGTATCCGGAGGCGGTAGCCCTGTCCTCAATTAGGGCGGATAAGGTGGCGGACGCCCTCTTGGCCATCTTTTCGCGAGTAGGATTTCCCAGGGAGATGCTTACCGACCAGGGGACTCAGTTCATGTCACGCTTAATGGAGGCCCTATGTAAGAAAATGCAGGTGCAGCATTTGGTATCGAGTGCGTATCACCCACAGACCAATGGTTTGTGTGAGCGATTCAACGGTACCCTCAAACGGATGTTAAAAATGCTGGTTGAGACCCAGGGTCGCGACTGGGAGCGTTACCTCCCACACCTGCTATTTGCTTACAGAGAGGTTCCACAGGCCTCGACGGGGTTCTCCCCCTTTGAACTCCTGTATGGCAGGCGTGTCCGAGGACCCCTTGGGTTGATAAGGGAATTCTGGGAAGAAGAGCCGAGCTCCCCAGGAGTGTCCATCGTGGAGTATGTCATGCGCTTCCGTGACCAGATGCAGACCTTGACGCAGTTGGTGCATGACAACATGGCGCAAGCCCAGGCTGACCAGAAGCATTGGTACGACCAGAACGCCCGAGAACAGACCTACCAGGTGGGTCAGAAGGTGTGGGTGCTGGTCCCCGTACCAAAGGACAAGCTTCAGGCGGCCTGGGAAGGCCCGTACGTCATTCACCAACAGCTCAACCCGGTCACCTACGTGATCACACTGGACCACGAGCGGGGTAGGCGGAAGGCGTTTCACGTTAATATGATGAAGGCTCATCAAGAACGTGGAACCTGCGTCCTACCGGTCTGCAACCTGCCCGAGGATGGGGAGGATGACCCCCTCTTGGACATGCTCGCCCAAGCGAAGGCCAGCGGGTCCCTAGAGGATGTAGAGCTAAGCGACTTGCTATCCGCAGACCAGAGGTCTCAGATGCAAGCAGTGCTGAAACCCTTCCAAGCAGTGTTCACCAACCTGCCTGGCAGGACTGAAGTGGCGGTCCATGAAGTGGACACCGGGAATCATGCCCCACTCCGGCGGACAGCCTATCGAATCTCCGACGAGGTGCAGCATGTCATGCGCCAGGAGGTCGAGGAGATGCTGCAGTTGGGGGTGATTAAGCGGTCCAAGAGCGCGTGGGCCTCACCTGTAGTCCTGGTGCCTAAGAAGGACCGGACCACCCGGTTCTGTGTGGACTACAGGGGGCTCAACGCTATCACCGCCTCTGACGCACAACCAAGCCACGCATTGAGGAGCTGCTGGAGCGGTTAGCCAGCGCGAGCTATCTCTCCATTATGGATTTGAGTCGGGGATATTGGCAGATTCCCTTGAGCCCCGGGGCCCAGGAGAAGTCCGCCTTTATCACCCCCTTCGGATTGTATGAATCCACGGTCATGCCCTTCGGCATGAAAAATGCCCCTGCCACGTTCCAGCGAATGGTCAACCACCTGCTCCAGGGACTGGAGAGGTACGCAGTGGCGTACCTGGATGACATTGCCATCTTCAGTCCCACCTGGGAGGATCACCTCGAGCATCTGCAGCAGGTGCTCGGGCGCATTCACCAGGCGGGCTTCACCATCAAGTCGGGAAAGTACCCGATCCACCTGTTAAGCGATCGGTGGTGGCAGTATACCAGTATTTATGTGATATTGTGGTTTGAGGGTGGCTGGTCGGAGGTATATATACGTTCCTGGAAGGAACTGGTGGTATATATACGTCCTGTCACATCATGTGCCGCAATAGTCGACATAAATTAGAGCAGCTGCACCCGTGCTTATCCTCTGTCAATACCGTGTTTGACCAGCAGGATAAGAGGGCCCCAGAGAGCTGCAAAGTCTGACCCAAGAGTGGGTGTTGTTTTCATGACAGTCTATTATTCTGTATGGAGCATTATATGGGGCCCATTATTCTGTATGAAGCAATATATGGGGTCCATTATTCTGTATGGAGCAATCTATGGGTCCATTATTCTATATGTAGTATTATGAGGGCCATTTTTCTTTATGGAGCAACATACAGGGCCCATTATTCTGTATGGAGCAATATATGGGTCCATTATACTATATAGAGCAATATACAGGGTCTATTATTCTGTATGGAGCATTATATGGGGTCCATTATTCTGTATGGAGCAATATATGGGGTCCATTATTCTGTATGGAGCAATACATGTTTCCATTAATCTGTATAGAGCAATATAAGGTGTCCATTATTCTGTATGCAGCAATATATGGGGTCCATTATTCTGTATAGAGCATTATATTGGGTCCATTATTCTGTATGGAGCAATATATAGGTCCATTATTCTGTATGGAGCATTATATGGGGCCCATTATTCTGTATAGAGCAATATATGGAGTCCATTATTCTGTATGGAGCATTATATGGGGTCATTTATTCTGTATGGAGCAATATATGGAGTCCATTATTCTGTATGGAGCAATATGTGGGGTCTATTAGTCTGTATGGAGTAATATATGGGTCCATTATTCTTTATGGAGCATTATATGGGGTCCATTATTCAGTATGGAGCAATACATGGGTCCTTTAATCTGTATAGAGCAATATATGGGATCCATTATTTTGTTTGCAGCAACATATGGGGTCCATTATTCTGTATAGAGCATTATATGGGGTCAATTACTCTGTATGGAGCAGCATATGGGTCCATTATACAGTATGGAGCAATATATGGGGTCCATTATTCTGTATGGAACAATATATGGGGTCTATTATTCTGTATGTTAGCATTATATGGGGTTATTTATTCTGTATGGAGCAATATATGGGGTCCATTATTCTGTATGGAGCAATATATGGGTCCATTATTCCATATGGAGCAATATATGGGGTCCATTATTCTGTACCGAGCAATATATGGGGCCCAGTATTCTGTATGGAGCAATATATGGGGAACATTATTCTGTATGGAGCAATATATGGGTCCATTATTCTGTATGGAGCAATATATTGGGTCCATTATTCTGTACCGAGCAATATATGGGTCCATTAATCTGTATGGAGCATTATATGGGGCCCATTATTCTGTATGGAGCATTACATTGGGGCTCATTATTCTGTATGGAACATTATATGGGGTCTATTATTCTGTATGGAGCATTATATGGGGTCCATTATTCTGTATGAAGCAATATATGGGTTCCATTATTCTGTATGGAGCAATATATGGGGTCCATTATTCTGTTTGGAGGAATATCTGGGGCCCATTATTCTGTATGGAACATTGTATGGAGTCCATTATACTATAAAGAGCATTATATTGGGTCCATTATTCTGTATGGAGCAATATATAGGTCCATTATTCTGTATGGAGCATTATATGGGGCCCATTATTCTGTATAGAGCAATATATGGAGTCCATTATTCTGTAAGGAGCATTATATGGGGTCATTTATTCTGTATGGAGCAATATATGGAGTCCATTATTCTGTATGGAGCAATATGTGGGGTCCATTAGTCTGTATGGAGTAATATATGGGTCCAGTATTCTTTATGGAGCATTATATGGGGTCCATTATTCAGTATGGAGCAATACATGGGTCCTTTAATCTGTATAGAGCAATATATGGGATCCATTATTTTGTTTGCAGCAACATATGGGGTCCATTATTCTGTATAGAGCATTATATGGGGTCAATTACTCTGTATGGAGCAGAATATGGGTCCATTATTCAGTATGGAGCAATATATGGGGTCCATTATTCTGTATGGAGCAATATATGGGTCCATTATTCCATATGGAGCATTATATGGGGTCAATTATTCTGTATGGAGCAATATGTGGGGTCCATTATTCTGCATAGAGCAATATAATTGTCTATTATTCTGTATGGAGCATTATATGGGGCCCATTATTCTGTACGAAGCAATATATGGGGTCCATTATTCGGTAAGGAGAAAAAGATGGGATCCATTATTCTGTATGAAGCGATATATGGGATCCATTCTGTATGGAGCATTATATGAATCTCATTATTCTGTATGCAGCAATATATGGGATCCACTATTCTGCATGGAGCAATATATGGGGTCCATTATTCTGTATGGAGCAATATATGGGACCCATTATTCTGTATGGAGCAATATATTGGGTCCATTATTCTGTATGGAGCAATTTATGGGACCCATTATTCTGTGTGGAGCAATATATGGGGTCCATTATTCTGTATGGAGCATTATATTGGGCCCATTATTCTGTATGGAGCATTACATAGGGTCCATTATTCTGTATGGAGCATTATATGGGGTCGATTATTCTGTATGGAGCATTATACGGGGTCCATTATTCTGTATGGAGCAATATATAGGGTCCATTATGCAGCATGGAGCAATATATGGGGTACATTATTCTGTATCGAGCAATAAATGGGGCCCATTATTCTGTACGGAGCAATATATGGGGTACATTATTCTGTATGGAGCAATATATGGGTCCATTATTCTGTATGGAGCAATATATAGGGTCCATTATTCTGTACCGAGCAATATATGAGTCCATTAATCTGTATGGAGCATTATATGGGCCCATTATTCTGTATGGAGCATTACATGGGGCTCATTATTCTGTATGGAGCATTATATGGGGTCCATTATTCTGTATGGAGGATTATATGGGGTCCATTATTCTGTAAGGAGCAATATATGGGGTCCATTATTCTGTATGGAGCAATATATTGGGTCCATTATTCTGTATGGAGCAATAGATGGGTCCATTATTCTGTGGGGTGTATTATATGGGGCCCATTATTCTCTATGGAGCATTTTATGAGGCCCGTTATTTTGTATGGAGCATTAAATGGGGTTCATTATTCTGTATGGAGCATTATATGGGGTCCATTATTCTGTATGGAGCAAGATATGGGGTCCATTATTCTGTATAGAGCATTATATGGGGTCTATTATTCTGTATGGAGCAATATATGGGGTCCATTATTTTTGTATGGAGCAATATATGGGTCCTTTGTTCTGTATGGAGCAATATATGGGTCCATTATTTCATATGGAGCATTATATGGGGACACTTATTCTGTATGGAGCAATATGTGGAGTCTATTATTCTGCATAGAGCAAAATAAAGGGTCTATTATTCTGTATGGAGCATTGTATGGGGCCCATTATTCTGTATGAAGCAATATATGGGGTCCATTATTCTGTATGCAGCAATATATGGGTCCATTTTTCTATATGTAGCATTATGAGGCCCATTATTCTTTATGGAGCAACATACAGGGCCCATTATTCTGTATGGAGCAATAAATGGGTCCATTATATTGTATAGAGCAATATACAGGGTCTATTATTCTGTATGGAGCATTATATGGGGTCCATTATTCTGTATGGTACAATATATGGCGTCCATTATTCTGTATAGAGCAATACATGGATCCATTAATCTGTATAGAGCAATATATGGGGTCAATTATTCTGTATGCAGCAATATATGGGGTCCATTAGTATGTATAGAGCATTATCTGAGGTCCATTAATCTGTATGGAGCAGTATATGGGTCCATTATTCAGTATGGAGCAATATATGGGGTCCATTATTCTGCATGGAGCAACATATGGGGTCCATTATTCTGTATGGAGCAATATATGGGTCCATTATTCCGTATGGAGCATTATATGGGGACAAATATTCTGTATGGAGCAATATGTGGGGTCCATTATTCTGCATAGAGCAATATAAAGGGTCTATTATTCTGTATGGAGCATTCTATGGTGCCCATTATTCTGTACGAAGCAATATATGGGATCCACTATTCTGCATGGAGCAATATATGGGGTCCATTATTCTGTGTGGAGTAATATATGGGACCCATTATTCTGTATGGAGCAATATATTGGGTCCATTATTCTGTATGGAGCAATATATGGTACCCATTATTCTGTATGGAGCAACATATGGGGTCCATTATTCTGCATGGAGCAATTTATGGGACCCATTATTCTGTATGGAGCAATATATTGGATCCTTTATTCTGTATGGAGCTATATATGGGGTCCATTATTCTGTATGGAGCTATATATGGGTCTATTGTTCTGTATGGAGCATTATATGGGGTCCATTATTCTGTATGGAGCAATATATGGGGTACATTATGCTGTAAAGAGCATTATATGGGGCCCTTTATTCTGTATCGAGCATTATATAGCGCCCATTATTCTGTATGGAGCAATATCTGGGGTACTTTATTCTGTATGGAGCAATATATCGGTCCATTATTCTTTATGGAGCATTATATCAGGCCCATTATTCTGTATGGAGCAATATATGGGTCCCTTATTTTGTATGGAGCAATATATTGGGTCCATTATTGTGTATGGAGAAATATATGGGTATATTAATCTGTATGGTGTATGATATGGGGCCCATTATTCTCTATGGAGCATTTCATGAGGCACGTTATTTTGTATGGAGCATTAAATGGGGCTCATTATTCCGTATGCAGCATTATATGGGGACAATTATTCTGTATGGAGCAATATGTGGGGTCCATTATTTTGCATAGAGCAATATAAAGGGTCTATTATTCTGTATGGAGCATTATATGGGGCCCATTATTCTGTATGAAGCAATATGTGGGGTCCATTATTCTGTATGGAGCAATATATGGGTCAATTATTCTATATGTAGCATTATGAGGGCCATTATTCTTTATGGAGCAACATACAGGGCCCATTATTCTGTATGGATCAATATATGGGTCAATTATACTGTATAGAGCAATATACAGGGTCTATTATTCTGTATGGAGAATTATATGGGGTCCATTATTCTGTATGGAGCAATGTATGGGGTCCATTATTCTGTATAGAGCAATACATGTCTCCATTAATCTGTGTAGAGCAATATATGGGGTCCATTATTCTGTATGCAGCAATATATGGGGTCCATTATTCTGTATGGAGCAATATATGGGGTCCATTATTCTGTATAGAGCATTATATGGGGTCCATTATTCTGTATGGAGCAATATATGGGTCCATGATTCTGTATGGAGCATTATATGGGGCCCATTATTCTGTATAGAGCAATATATGGAGTCTATTATTCTGTATGGGGCATTATATGGGGTCATTTATTCTGTATGGAGCAATATATGGAGTCCATTATTCTGTATGGAGCAATATGTGGGGTGCATTAGTCTGTATGGAGTAATATATGGGTCCATTATTCTTTATGGAGCATTATATGTGGTCCATTATTCAGTATGGAGCAATACATGGGTCAATTAATCTGTATAGAGCTATATATGCGGTCCATTATTCTGTATGGAGCATTATATGGGGTTATTTATTCTGTATGGAACAATATATGGGGTCTATTATTCTGTATGGAGCAATATATGGGTCCATTATTCCATATGGAGCAATATATGGAGCAATATATGGGGTCCATTATTTTGTACCAAGCAATATATGGGGCCCAGTATTTTGTATGGAGTAATATATGGGGAACATTATTCTGTATGGAGCAATATATGGGTCCATTATTCTGTATGGAGCAATATATGGGGTCCATTATTCTGTACCGAATTATATATGGGTTCATTAATCTGTATGGAGCATTATATGGGGCCCATTATTCTGTATGGAGCATTACATGTGGCTCATTATTCTGTATGGAGCATTATATGGGGCCCATTATTCTGTATGGAGCATTATATGGGGTCCATTATTCCTTATGGAGCAATATATGGGGTCCATTATTCTGTAAAGAGCAATATATGGGGTCCATTATTCTGTTTGGAGGAATATCTGGGGCCCATTATTTTGTATGGAGCAGTGTATGGAGTCCATTATACTGTATGGAGCAATATATGCGGTCCATTATTCTGTATGGAGCAATATATGGGTCCATTATTCCGTATGGAGCATTATATGGGGACAATTATTCTGTATGGAGCAATATGTGGGGTCAATTCTGCATAGAGCAATATAATTGTCTATTATTCTGTATGGAGCATTATATGGGGCCCATTATTCTGTACGAAGCAATATATGGGGTCCATTATTCGGTAAGGAGAAAAAGATGGGATCCATTATTCTGTATGAAGCGATATATGGGATCCATTCTGTATGGAGCATTATGTGAGTCTTATTATTCTGTATGCAGCAATATATGGGATCCACTATTCTGCATGGAGCAATATATGGGACCCATTATTCTGTATGGAGCAATATATTGGGTCCATTATTCTGTATGGAGCAATATATGGCACCCATTATTCTGTGTGGAGCAATATATGGGGTCCATTATTCTGTATGGAGCAAAATATGGGACCCATTATTCTGTATGGAGCAATACATTGGGTCCATTATTCTGTATGGAGCTATATATGGGATCCATTATTCTGTATGGAGCTATATATGGGTCTATCATTCTGTATGGAGCATTATATGGGGTCCATTATTTTTGTATGGAGCAATATATGGGTCCTTTGTTCTGTATGGAGCAATATATGAGTCCATTATTTCATATGGAGCATTAAATGGGGACACTTATTCTGTATGGAGCAATATGTGGAGTCTATTATTCTGCATAGAGCAAAATAAAGGGTCTATTATTCTGTATGGAGCATTGTATGGGGCCCATTATTCTGTATGAAGCAATATATGGGGTCCATTATTCTGCATGGAGCAATATATGGGTCCATTATTCTATATGTAGCATTATAAGGGCAATTATTTTTTATGGAGCAACATACAGGGCCCATTATTCTGTATGGAGCAATATATGGGTCCATTATACTGTATAGAGCAATATACAGGGTCTATTATTCTGTATGGAGCATTATATGGGGTCCATTATTCTGTATGGAGCAATATATGGGGTCCATTATTCTGTATGGAGCAATACATGGTTCCATTAATCTGTATAGAGCAATATATGGGGTCCATTATACTGTATGCAGCAATATATGGGGTCCATTATTCTGTATAGAGCAATAAATGGGGTCCATTATTCCGTATGGAGCAGTATATGTGTCCATTATTCAGTATGGAGCAATATATGGGTTCTATTATTCTGTATGGAGAAATATATGGGGTCCATTATTCTGTATGGAGCATTATATGGGGTTACTTATTCTGTATGGAGCAATTTATGGGGTCCATGATTCTGTATGGAGCAATATATGGGTCCATTATTCCTTATGGAGCATTATATTGGGACAATTATTCTGTATGGAGCAATATGTGGGGTCCATTATTCTGCATAGAGCAATATAAAGGGTCTATTATTCTGTATGGAGCATTATATGGTGCCCATTATTCTGTACGAAGCAATATATGGGGTCTATTATTCGGTAAGGAGAAAAGGATGGGATCCATTATTCTGTATGAAGCGATATATGGGATCCATTCTGTATGGAGCATTATCTGAGGCTCATTATTCTGTATGCAGCAATATATGGGATCCACTATTCTGCATGGAGCAATATATGGGGTCCATTATTCTGTATAGAGCAATATATGGGACCTATTATTATGTATGGAGCAATATATTTGGTCCATTATTCTGTATGGAGCAATATATGGGACCCATTATTCTGTGTGGAGCAATATATGGGGTCCATTATTCTGTATGGAGCAAAATATGGGACGCATCATTCTATATGGAGCAATACATTGGGTCCATTATTCTGTATGGAGCTATATATGGGGTCCATTATTCTGTATGGAGCTATATATGGGTCTATCATTCTGTATGGAGCATTATATGGGGTCCATTATTCTGTATGGAGCAATATATGGGGTCCATTATTCTGTACAGAGCATTATATGGGGTCCATTATTCTGTATGGAGCAATATATGGGGTCCATTACGCAGCATGGAGCAATATATGGGGTATATTATTATATATCGAGCATTATATGGGGCCCATTATTCTGAATGGAGCAATATTTGGGGTACATTATTCTGTATGGAGCAATGTATGGGTCCATGATTCTGTATGGAGCAATATACGGGGTCCATTTTTCTGTACCGAGCAATATATGGGTCCATTAATCTGTATGGAGCATTATATGGGGCCCATTATTCTGTATGGAGCATTACATGGGGCTCATTATTCTGTATGGAGCATTATGTGGGGTCCATTATTCTGTATGGAGCATTATATGGGGTCCATTATTCTGTATGGAGCAATATATGGGGTCCATTATTCTATATGGCGCAATATATGGGGTACATTATTCTGTTTGGATGAATATCTGGGGCCTATTATTCTGTATGGAGCATTGTATGGAGTCCATTATACTGTATGGAGCAGTATATGGGGTCCATTATTCTGTATGGAGCAATATATGGGACCCATTATTCTGTATGGAGCAATATATTAGGTACATTACTCTGTATGGAGCAATATATGGGACCCATTATTCTGTATGGAGCAATATATGGGGTCCACTATTCTGTATGGAGCAATATATGGCACCCATTATTCTGTATGGAGCAAAACATTGGGTCTATTATTCTGTATGGAGCTATATATGGGTCTATTATAATGTATGGAGCATTATATGGGGTCCATTATTCTGTATGGAGCAATATATGGGGTCCATTATTCTGTACAGAGCATTATATGGGGCCCATTATTCTGTATGGAGCAATATATGGGGTACATTATTCTGTATGCAGCAATATATGGGTCCATTATTCTGTATGGAGCAATATATGGGGTCCATTATTCTGTACCGAGCAATATATGGGTCCATTAATCTGTATGGAGCATTATATGGGGCCCATTATTCTGTATGGAGCATTACATTGGGCTCATTATTCTGTATGGAGCATTATATGGGGTCCATTATTCTGTATGGAGCATTATATAGGGTCCAATATTCTGTATGGAGCAATATATGGGGTCCATTATTCTGTATGTAGCAATATATGGGGTCCATTATTCTGTTTGGAGGAATATATTGGGTCTATTATTGTGCATGGAGAAATATATGGGTCCATTATTCTGTATGGTGTATCATATGGGGCTCATTATTCTCCATGGAGAATTTTATGAGGCCCGTTATTCTATTTGGAGCATTAAATGGGGCTCATTATTCTGTATAGAGCATTATATGGGGTCTATTATTCTGTATGGTGCAATATATGGGGTGCATTATTCTGTATGGAGCAATATATGGGTACTTTATTCTGTATGGAGCAAGATATGGGGTCCATTATTCTGTATAGAGCATTATATGGGGTCTATTATTCTGTATGGTGCAATATATGGGGTGCATTATTCTGTATGGAGCAATATATGGGTACTTTATTCTGTATGGAGCAATATATGGGTCCATTATTCCGTATGGAGCATTATATGGGGCCAATTATTCTGTATGAATCAATATATGGGGTCCACTATTCTGCATGAAGCAATATATGGGGTCCATTATTCTGTATGGAGCAATATATAGGACCCATTATTCTGTATGGATCTATATATGGGGTCCATTATTCTGTATGGAGCAATATATGGGGTCTATTATTCTGTATGGAGCAATATATGGGTCTATTATTCGGTATGGAACATTATATGGGGTCCATTATTCTGAATGAAGAGATATATGGGATCCATTCCTAATGGAGCATTATATGAGGCCCATTATTCTGTTTGGAGCAATATATGGGGTCCACTATTCTGCATGGAGCAATATATGGGGTCCATTATTCTGTATGGAGCAATATATGGTACCCATTATTCTGTATGAAGCAATATATGGGGTCCATTATTCTGTATGCAGCAATATATGGGGTCCATTATTCTGTATGGAGAAATATATGGGGTCGATTATTCTTTATGGAGCATTATATGGGGCCCATTATTCCGTATGGACCATTATATGGGGCCCGTTACTCTGCATTAAGCATTGCTTGGAGCTCATAATTCTGTATGGAGCATAATATGGGGTCCATTATTCTGTACGGAGCATTATATGGGGTCCATTATTCTGTATGGAGCAATATATGGGGTCCATTATTCTGTATAAAACAATAAACAATATATGGGGTCCATTATTCGGTAAGTAGAATTATATGGGATCCATTATTCTGCATGAGAGATATATGGGATCCATTCTGTATGGAGCATTATATGAGGCGCATTATTCTGTATTGAGCAATATATGGGGTCCACTTTTCAGAATGGAGCAATATATGGGGTCCATTATTCAGTATGGAGCAATATATGGGGTTAATTATTCTGCATAGAGCATTATATGGGGTCCATTATTCTGTATGGAGCAATATATGGGGTCCATTATTCTGTATGGAGCAATATATGGGTCCATTATTCTGTAAGGAGCAATATATTGGGTCCATTATTCTGTATGGAGCAATATATGGTCCATTATTCTGTAGGGTGCATTATTTGGGGCCCATTATTCTCTATGGAGTATTTTATGAGGCCCGTTATTTTGTATGGAGCATTACATGGAGCTCATTATTCTGAATGGAGCAATATATGGGGTCCATTATTCTGTATGGAGCAATATATGGGTCCATTATTCTGTATGGAGCATTACATGGGGTCCATTATTATGTATGGAGCAATATATGGGGTCCATTATTCTGTATGGAGCAATACATGGGTCCATTATTCTGTATGGAGCAATATATGGGGTCAATTAATCTGTATGGAGCAATATATGGGTCCATTTTTCTGTATGGAGCAATACATGGGTCCATTATTCTGTATGGAGCATTATGAGGCCCATTATTCTGTATGAAGCAACATATAGGGACCATTATTCTGTATGTAGCAATATATGGGGTTCATTATTCTGTTTGGAGGAATATCTGGGGCCCATTATTCTGTATGGAGAATTTTATGGGGTCCAGTATACTGTATGGAGCAATATATGGGGTCCATTATTCTGTTTGGAGGAATATCTGGGGCCCATTATTCTGTATGGAGAATTTTATGGGGTCCAGTATACTGTATGGAGCAATATATGGGGTCCATTATTCTGTATGGAGCAATATATGGGTCCATTATGCTGTATAGAGCAATAAAAAGGGTTTATTATTCTGTATGGAGCATTATATGGGTTCCGTTATTCTTTTTGGAGCAATATAAGGGGTCCATTATTCTGTATGGAGCAATACATGGGTCCATTACTCTGTATGGAGAAATATACGGGGTCCATTATTCTGTATGGAGCAATATATGGGGTCCATTATTCTGTAAAGAGCATTATATGGGGTCCATTATTCTGTATGGAGCATTATATGGGTGCATTAGTCTGTATGGAGTATTATATGGGGCCCAATATTCTGTATAGAGCAATATATGGAATCCATTATTCTGTATGGAGCTTTATATGGGGTCCATTATTCTGTATGGAGCAATATATGGGGTCCATTGGTCTGTATGGAGCAATATATGGGTCCATTATTCTTTATGGAGCATTATATGGGCCCATTATTCTGTATGGAGCAATATATGGGGTCCATTATTGTGTATGGAGCAATATATGGGTCCATTATTCTGTAAGGCGCATTACATGGGGTCCATTATTCTGTATGGAGCAATATATGGGGTAAATTATTCTGTATGGAGCAATACATGGGTCCATTATTCTGTATGGAGCAATATATGGGGTCCATTATTCTGTATGGAGCATTATGAGGCCCATTATTCTGTATGAAGCAACATATATTGTCCATTATTCTGTATGGAGCAATATATGGGGTCCATTATTCTGTTTGGAGGAATATCTGGGGCCCATTATTCTGTATGGAGAATTTTATGGGGTCCAGTATACTGTATGGAGCAATATATGGGGTCCATTATTCTGTATGGAGCAATATATGGGTCCATTATGCTGTATAGAGCAATAAAAAGGGTTTATTATTCTGTATGGAGCATTATATGGGGTCCGTTATTCTTTTTGGAGCAATATAAGGGGTCCATTATTCTGTATGGAGCAATACATGGGTCCATTACTCTGTATGGAGAAATATACGGGGTCCATTATTCTATATGGATCAATATATGGGGTTCATTATTCTGTAAAGAGCATTATATGGGGTCCATTATTCTGTATGGAGAATTAAATGGGTTCATTAGTCTGTATGGAGCATTATATGGGGCCCAATATTCTGTATAGAGCAATATATGGAATCCATTATTCTGTATGGAGCTTTATATGGGGTCATTTATTCTGTATGGAGCAATCTATGGGGTCCATTATTCTGTATGGAGCAATATATGGGGTCCATTAGTCTGTATGGAGCAATATATGGGTCCATTATTCTTTATGGAGCATTATATGGGGCCCATTATTCTGTATGGAGCAATATATGGGGTCCATTATTCTGTATGGAGCAATATATGGGTCTATTATTCTGTATGGAACATTATATGGGGTCCATTATTCTGAATGAAGAGATATATGGGATCCATTCCTAATGGAGCATTATATGAGGCCCATTATTCTGTTTGGAGCAATATATGGGGTTCACTATTCTGCATGGAGCAATATATGTGGTCCATTATTCTGTATGAAGCAATATATGGTAGCCATTATTCTGTATGAAGCAATATATGGGGTCCATTATTCCGTATGGACCATTATATGGGGCCCGTTATTCTGTATTGAGCATTGCTTGGAGGTCATAATTCTGTATGGAGCATAATATAGGGTCCATTATTCTGTACGGAGCATTATATGGGGTCCATTATTCTGTATGGAGCAATATATGGGGTCCATTATTCTGTATGAAACAATAAACAATATATGGGGTCCATTATTCGGTAAGTAGAATTATATGGGATCCAATATTCTGTATGAGCGATATATGGGATCCATTCTGTAAGGAGCATTATATGAGGCCCATTATTCTGTATTGAGCAATATATGGGGTCAACTATTCAGAATGGAGCAATATATGGGGTCCATTATTCTGTATGGAGCAATATATGGGGTTAATTATTCTGCATAGAGCATTATATGGGGTCCATTATTCTGTATGGAGCAATATATGGGGTACATTATTTTGTATGGAGCAATATATGGGTCCATTATTCTTCATCGAGCATTATATGGGGCCCAATATTCTGTATGGAGCAATATATGGGGTCCATTATTCTGTATGGAGCAATATATGGGTCCAATATTCTGTACGGAGCAATATATTGGGTCCATTATTCTGTATGGAGCAAAATATGGGTCCATTATTCTGTAGGGTGTATTATATGGGGCCCATTATTCTCTATGGAGTATTTTATGAGGCCCGTTATTTTGTATGGAGCATTACATGGGGCTCATTATTCTGTATGGAGCATTATATTGGGTCCATTATTCTCCATGGAGCATTATATGGGGTCCATTATTCTGAATGGAGCAATGTATGGGGTCCATTATTCTGTATGGAGCAATATATGGGTCCACTATTCTGTATGGAGCATTACATGGGGTCCATTATTCTGTATGGAGCAATATATGTGGTCCATTATTCTGTATGGAGCAATATATGGGTCCATTATTCTGTATGGAGCAATATATGGGGTCCATTAATCTGTATGGAGCAATATATGGGTCCATTATTCTGTATGGAGCATTATGAGGCCCATTATTCTGTATGAAGCAACATATAGGGTCCATTATTCTGTATGGAGCAATATATGGGGTCCATTATTCTGTTTGGAGGAATATCTGGGGCCCATTATTCTGTATGGAGAATTTTATGGGGTCCAGTATACTGTATGGAGCAATATATGGAGTCCACTATTCTGTATGGAGCAATATATGGGTCCATTATGCTGTATAGAGCAATAAAAAGGGTTTAATATTCTGTATGGAGCATTATAAGGGGTCCATTATTCTGTATGGAGCAATACATGGGTCCATTACTCTGTATGGAGAAATATACGGGGTCCATTATTCTGTATGGAGCAATATATGGGGTCCATTATTCTGTAAAGAGAATTATATGGCATCCATTATTCTGTACGGAGCAATATATGGATCCATTAGTCTGTATGGAGCATTATATGGGGCCCAATATTCTGTATAGAGCAATATATGGAATCCATTATTCTGTATGGAGCTTTATATAGGGTCATTTATTCTGTATGGAGCAATATATGGGGTCCATTATTCTGTTTGGAGCAATATATGGGACCATTAATCTTTATGGAGCATTATATGGGGCCCATTATTCTGTATGGAGCAATATATGGGGTCCATTATTCTATATAGAGTAATACATAGGGTCTATTATTCTGTATGGAGCATTATATGGGGCCAATTATTCTGTATGAAGCAATACATGGGGTCCACTATTCTGCATGGAGCAATATATGGGGTCCATTATTCTGTATGGAGCAATATATGGGACCCATTATTCTGTATGGAGCAATATATGGGGTCCATTATTCTGTATGGAGCAATATATGGGGTCCATTATTCTGTATGGAGCAATATATGGGTCTATTATTCTGTATGGAACATTATATGGGGTCCATTATTCTGAATGAAGAGATATATGGGATCCATTCCTAATGGAGCATTATGAGAGGCCCTTTATTCTGTTTGGAGCAATATATGGGGTCCACTATACTGCATGGAGCAATATATGGGGTAAATTATTCTGTATGGAGCAATATATGGTACCCATTATTCTGTATGAAGCAATATATGGGGTCCATTATTCTCTATGGAGCAATATATGGGGTCCATTATTCTGTATGGAGAAATATATGGGGTCGATTATTCTTTATGGAGCATTATATGGGGCCCATTATTCCTTATGGACCATTATATTTGTTCCGTTATTCTGTATTGAGCATTGCTTGGACCTCATAATTCTGTATGGAGCATAATATGGGGTCCATTATTCTGTACGGAGCATTATATGGGGTCCATTATTTTGTATGGAGCAATATATGGGGTCCATTATTCTGTATGAAGCAATATATGGGGTCCATTATTCGGTAAGGAGAATTATATGGGATCCATTATTCTGCATGAGCGATATATGGGATCCATTCTGTATGGAGCACTATATGAGGCCCGTTATTCTGTATTGAGCAATATATGGGGTCCACTATTCAGAAGGGAGCAATATATGGGGTCCATTATTCTGTAGGGAGCAATATATGGGGTTAATTATTCTGCATAGAGCATTATATGGGGTCCATTATTCTGTATGGAGCAATATATGGGGTACATTATTTTGTATGGAGCAATATATGGGTCCATTATTCTGCATCGAGCATTATATGGGGCCCAATATTCTGTATGGAGCAATATATGGGGTCCATTATTCTGTATGGAGCAATATATGAGTCCATTATTCTGTATGGAGCAATATATTGGGTCCATTATTCTGTATGGAGCAATATATGGGTCCATTATTCTGTAGGGTGTATTATATGGGGCCCATTATTCTCTATGGAGCATTTTATGAGGCCCGTTATTTTGTATGGAGCATTAAATAAGGCTCATTATTCTGTATTGAGTATTATATGGGGTCCATTATTCTGTATGGAGCATTATATAGGGTCCATTATTCTGTATGGAGCAAGATATGGGGTCCATTATTATGTATAGAGCATTATATGGGACCCATTATTCTGTAAGGAGCAATATATGGGGTCCATTATTCTGCATAGAGCAATATAAAGGGTCTATTATTCTGTATGGAGCATTCTATGGTGCCCATTATTCTGTACGAAGCAATATATGGTATCCACTATTCTGCATGGAGCAATATATGGGACCCATTATTCTGTATGGAGTAATATATTGGGTCCATTATTCTGTATGGAGCAATATATGGGACCGATTATTCTGTAAGGAGCAATATATGGGGTCCATTATTCTGTATGGAGCAATTTATGGGACCCATTATTCTGTATGGAGCATTATATGGGGTCCATTATTCTGTATGGAGAAGTATATGGGTCCATTATTCAGTATGGAGCAATATATGGGGTCCATTATTCTGTATGGAGCATTATATGGGTTATTTATTCTGTATGGAGCAATAAATGGGTTTCATTATTCTGTATGGAGCAATATATGGGTTCATTATTCCGTATGGAGCATTATATGGGTTCCATTATTCTGTACGGAGCTATATATGGGTCTATTGTTCTGTATGGAGCATTATATGGGGTCAATTATTCTGTATGGAGCAATATATGGGGCCTATTATTCTGTACAGAGCATTATATGGAGTCCATTATTCTGTATGGAGCAATATATGGGGTCCATTATTCTGCATGGAGCAATATATGGGGTACATTATTCTGTATCGAGCATTATATAGCGCCCATTATTCTGTATGGAGCAATATCTGGGGTGCATTATTGTGTATGGAGCAATATATGGGTCCATTATTCTGTATGGAGCATTATGAGGCCCATTATTCTGTATGAATCAACATATAGGGTCCATTATTTTGTATGGAGCAATATATGGGGTCCATTATTCTGTTTGGAGGAATATCTTGGGTCTATTATTCTGTATGGAGCATTGTATGGAGTCCATTATACTGTATGGAGCAATATATGGGTCCATTATGCTGTACAGAGAAATAAAAATGGTTTATAATTTTGTATGGAGCATTATATTGGGTCCATTATTATTTTTTGGAGCAATATATGGGGTCCATTACTCTCTATGGAGCAATACATGGGTCAATTACTCTGTATGGAGCAATATACGGGACCAATTATTCTGTATGGAGCAATATATGGGGTCCATTATTCTGTATAGAGCATTATATGGGGTCCATTATTCTGTATGTAGCAATATATGGGTCCATTATTCTGTATGGAGCATTATATGGGGCCCATTATTTTGTATAGAGCAATATATGGAGTCCATTATTCTGTATGGAGCATTATATGGGGTCATTTATTCTGTAGTGAGCAATATATGGAGTCCATTATTCTGTATGGAGCAATATATGGGGTCCATTAGTCTGTATGGAGCAATATATGGGTCCATTATTCTTTATGGAGCATTATATGGGGTCCATTATTCTATATGGACCAAATATATGGGGTCCGTTATTCTGTATAGAGCAATAAGCAGGGTCTATTATTCTGTATGGAGCAATATATGGGTCCATTTTTCTGTATGGAGCATTATATGGGGCCCATTTTTCTGTATGGAGTAATATATCGGTCCATTATTCTGTATGGAGCATTATATGGGGTCCATTATTCTGTTTGGATGAATATCTGGGGCCTATTATTCTGTATGGAGCATTTTATGAGGTCCATTATACTGTATGGAGCAATATACGGGGTCCATTATTCTGTATGGAGCAATATATGGGTCCATTATGCTGTATAGAGCAATATATGGAGTCCATTATTCTGTAAGGAGCTTTATATGGGGTCATTTTTTCTGTATGGAGCAATATACGGGACCCATTATTCTGCATGGAGCAATACATGGGTCCATTACTCTGTATGGAGAAATATATGGGGTCCATTATTCTGTATGGAGCAATATATGGGGTCCATTATTCTGTATAGAGCATTATATGGGGTCCAATTTTCTGTATGGAGCAATATATGGGTCCATTATTCTGTATGGAGCATTATATGGGGCCCATTATTCTGTATAGAGCAATATATGGAGTCCATTATTCTGAATGGAGCTTTATATGGGGTCACTTATTCTGTATGGAGCAATATATGGGGTCCATTATTCTGTATGGGTCAATATATGGGGTCTATTAGTCTGTATGGAGCAATATATGGGTCCATTATTCTTTATGGAGCTTTATATGGGGCCCATTATTCTGTATGGAGCAATATATGGGGTCCTTTATTCTGTATAGAGCAATACATAGGATCTATTATTCTGTATTGAGCATTATATGAGGCCCATTATTCTGCATGAAGCAATATATGGGGTCCACTATTCTGCATGGAGCAATATATGGGGTCCATTATTCTGTATGGAGCAATATATGGGACCCATTATTCTGTATGGAGTAATATATGGGGTCCATTATTCAGTATGGAGCAATATATGGGGTCCATTGTTCTGTATGGAGCAATATATGGGTCCATTATTCTGTATAGAGCATTATGAGGCCCATTATTCTGTATGAATCAACATATACGGTCCATTATTTTGTATGGAGCAATATATGGGGTCCATTATTCTGTTTGGAGGAATATCTGGGACCTATTATTCTGAATGGAGCATTGTATGGAGTCCATTATACTGTATGGAGCAATATATAGGGTCCATTATTCAGTATGGAGCAATATATGGGTCCATTATGCTGTATAGAGCAATAAAAATGGTTTATAATTTTGTATGGAGCATTATATGGGGTCCATTATTCTTTTTGAAGCAATATATGGGGTCCATTACTCTGTATGGAGTAATACATGGGTCAATTACTCTGTATGGAGCAATATTCTTGGTCCATTATTCTGTTTGGAGGAATATCTGGGGCCCATTATTCTGTATGGAGCATTTTATGAGGTCCATTATACTGTATGGAGCAATATATGGGTCCATTATGCTGTATAGAGCAATATATGGAGTCCATTATTCTGTATGGAGCTTTATATGGGGTCATTTATTCTGTATGGAGCAATATATGGGATCCATTATTCTGTATGGAGCAATACATGGGTCCATTACTCTGTATGGAGAAATATATGGGGTCCATTATTCTTTATGGAGCATTATATGGGGCCAATTATTCTGTATGAAGCAATAAATGGGGTCCACTCTTCTATATGGAGCAATATATGGGGTACATTATTCTGTATGGAGCAATATACGGGACCCATTATTCTGTATGGAGCAATATATGGGGTCCATTATTCTGTATGGAGCAATATATGGGGTCCATTATTCTGTATGGAGCAATATATGGGGTCCATTATTCTGTATGGAGCAATATATGGGGTCCATTATTCTGTATGGAGCAATATATGGGACCCATAATTCTGTATGGAGCAATATATGGGTCCATTATTCTGTATGGAGCATTATATGGGGCCCATTATTCTGTATGGAGCATTACGTGGGGCTCATTATTCTGTATGGAGCACTATATGGGGTCCATTATTCTGCATGGAGCATTCTATGGGGTCCATTATTCTGAATGGAGCAATATATGGGGTCCATTATTCTGTATGGAGCAATATATGGGTCCATTATTCTGTATGGAGCAATATATGGGGCCCATTATTCTGTATGGAGCAATATATGGGGTCCATTATTCTGTATGGAGCAATATATGGGTCCATATTTCTGTATGGAGCAATATATGGGGTCCATTATTCCGTATGGAGTAATATATCGGTCCATTATTCTGTATGGAGCATTATATGGGGTCCATTATTCTGTTTGGAGGAATATCTGGGGCCCATTATTCTGTATGGAGCATTTTATGAGGTCCATTATACTGTATGGAGCAATATATGGGGTCCATTATTCTGTATGGAGCAATATATGGGTCCATTATTCTGTATGGAGCATTATATGGGGCCCATTATTCTTTATGGAGCATTACATGGGGCTCATTATTCTGTATGGAGCACTATATGTGGTCCATTATTCTGCATGGAGCATTCTATGGGGTCCATTATTCTGAATGGAGCAATATATGGGGTCCATTATTCTCTATGGAGCAATATATGGGTCCATTATTCTGTATGGAGCAATATATGGGGCCCATTATTCTGTATGGAGCAATATATGGGGTCCATTATTCTGTATGGAGCAATATATGGGTCCATTTTTCTGTATGGAGCAATATATGGGGTCCATTATTCCGTATGGAGTAATATATCGGTCCATTATTCTGTATGGAGCATTATATGGGGTCCATTATTCTGTTTGGAGGAATATCTGGGGCCCATTATTCTGTATGGAGCATTTTATGAGGTCCATTATACTGTATGGAGCAATATATGGGGTCCATTATTCTGTATGGAGCAATATATGGGTCCATTATGCTGTTTAGAGCAATATAATGAGTCCATTATTCTGTATGTAGCTTTATATGGGGTCATTTATTCTGTATGGGGCAATATATGGGATCCATTATTCTGTATGGAGCAATACATGGGTCCATTACTCTGTATGGAGAAATATATGGGGTCCATTATTCTGTATGGAGCAATATATGGGGTCCATTATTCTGTATAGAGCATTATATGGGGTCCAATGTTCTGTATGGAGCAATATATGGGTCCATTATTCTGTATGGAGCATTATCTGGGGCCCATTATTCAGTATAGAACAATATATGGAGTCCATTATTCTGTATGGAGCTTTATATGGGGTTATTTATTCTGTATGGAGCAATATATGGGGTCCATTATTCTGTATCGGTCAATATATGGGTTTCATTAGTCTGTATGGAGCAATATATGGGTCCATTATTCTTTATGGAGCATTATATGTGGCCCATTATTCTGTATGGAGCAATATATGGGGTCCATTATTCTGTATAGAGCAATACATAGGGTCTATCATTCTGTATGGAGCAATATATGGGGTTCATTATTCAGTATGGAGCAATATATGGGGTCTATTATTCGGAATGGAGCAATAATTGGGTGTATTATTCTGTATGGAACATTATATGCCGTCCATTATTCTGTATGAAGAGATATATGGGATCCATTCTGTATGGAGCATTATATGAGGCCAATTATTCTGTTTGGAGCACTATATGGGGTCCATTATTCTGTATTGAGCAATATATGGGACCCATTATTCTGTATGGAGCAATATATGGGGTCCATTATTCAGTATGGAGCAATATATGGGGTCCACTATTCTGCATGGAGCAATATACGGGGTCCATTATTCTGTATGGAGCAATATATGGGGTCCATTATTCTTTATAGAGCATTATATGGGGTCCATTATTCTGTATGGAGCAATATATGGGGTCTATTATTCTGTATGGAGCAATATATGGGGTCCATAATTCTGTATAGAGCAATATACTGGGTCTATTATTCTGTATGGAGCATTATATGGGATCCATTATTCTGTATGAAGCGATATATGGGATCCATTCTGTAAGGTGCATTACATGAGGCCCATTATTCTGTTTGGAGCAATATATAGGGTCCACTATTCTGCATGGAGCAATATATGGGGTCCATTTTTCTGTATGGACCAATTTATGGGGTGTATTATTCTGTATGGAGCAATATATGGGGTCCATTATTCTGTATGAAGCAATGTATGGGGTCCAATATAGTGTATGGAGAAATATATGGGGTCCATTATTCTGGATAGAGCATTATATGGGGTACATTATTCAGTATGGAGCAATATATGGGTCCATTATTCTGCATCGAGCATTATATGGGGCCCAATATTCTGTATGGAGCAATTTATGGGGTCCATTATTCTGTAAGGAGCAATATATAGGTCCCTTATTCTGTATGGAGCAATATATTGGGTCCACTAATCTGTATGGAGCAATATATGGGTCCATTATTCTGTATGGTGTATTATATGGGGCCCATTATTCTCTATGGAGTATTTTATGAGGCCAGTTATTCTGTATGGAGCATTAAATGGCGCTCATTATTCTGTATAGAGCATTATATGGGGTCTATTATTCTGTATGGAGCAATATATGGGGTCCATTATTCTGTATGGAGCAATGTATGTGTCCTTTATTCTGTATGGAGCAATATATGGGTCCATTATTCCATATGGAGCATTATATGGGGACAATTATTCTGTATGGAGCAATATGTGGGGTCCATTATTCTGCATAGAGCAATATAAAGGGTCTGTTATTCTGTATGGAGCATTATATGGGGCCCATTATTCTGTATGAAGCAATATATGGGGTCCATTATTCTGTATGGAGCAATATATGGGTCCATTATTCTATATGTAGCATTATGTGGCACATTATTCTTTATGGAGCAACATACAGGGCCCATTATTCTATATGGAGCAATATATGGGTCCATTATACTGTATAGCGCAATAAAAAGGGTCAATTATTCTGTATGCAGCATTATATGGGGACCATTATTGTGTATAGAGCATTATATGGGCTCCATTATTCTGTATGAAGCAGTATATGGGTCCATTATTCTGTATGAAGCATTGCTTGGAGTTCATAATTCTGTATGGAGCATAATATGGGGTCCATTATTCTGTACGGAGCATTATATGGGGTCCATTGATCTGCATGGAGCGATATATGGGATCCATTCTGTATGGAGCATTATATGAGGCCCATTATTCTGTATTGAGCAATATATGGGGTCCACTATTCAGAATGAAGCAATACATGGGGTCCATTATTCTGTATGGAGCAATATATGGGGTCAATTATTCTGCATAGAGCATTATATGGGGTCCATTATTCTGTATGAGCAATATATGGGGTACATTATTCTGTATGGAGCAACATATGGGTCCATTATTCTGCATCAAGCATTATATGGGGCCCAATATTCTGTATGGAGCAATATATGGGGTCCATGATTCTCTATGGAGCAATATATGGGTCCATTATTCTGTGTGGAGCACTATATTGGGTCCATTATTGTGTATGGAGCAATATATGGGTACATTATTCTGTAGGGTGTATTATATTGGGACCATTATTCTCTATGGAGCATTTTATGAGGCCCGTTTTTTTGTATGGAGCATTAAATGGGGCTCATTATTCTGTATGGAGCATTATATGGGGTCCATTATTCTGTGTGGAGCATTATATGGGGTCCATGATTCCGTATGGAGCAATATATGGGGTCCATTATTCTGTATAGTGCATTATATGGGGTTTATTATTCTGTATGGAGCAATATATGGGGTCCATTATTCTGTATGGAGCAATATATGGGTCCTTTATTCTGTATGAAGCAATATATGGGTCCATTATTCCGTATGGAGCATTATATGGGGACAATTATTCTGTATGGAGCAATATGTGGGGCCATTATTCTGTATAGAGAAATATAAAGGGTCTATTATTCTTTATGAAGCAATATATGGGGTCCATTATTCTGTATGGAGCAATATATGGGTTCATTATACTGTATAGAGCAATATTCAGGGTCTATTATTCTGTATGGAGCATTATATGGGGTCAATTATTCTGTATGGAGCAATACATGGGTCCATTAATCTGAATAGAGCAATATATGGGGTCCATTAATCTGTATGCAGCAATATATGGGGTCCATTATTCTGCATAGAGCATTATATGGGGTCCATTACTCTGTATGGAGCAGTATATGGGTCTATTATTCAGTATGGAGCAATATATGGGGTCTATTATTCTGTATGGAGCAATATATGGGGTCCATTATTCTGTATGGAGCATTATATGGGGTTATTTATTCTGTATGGAGCAATATATGGGGTCCATTATTCTGTATGGAGCAATATATGGGTCCATTATTCCATATGGAGCATTATATGGGGACAATTATTCTGTATAGAGCAATATGTGGGGTCCATTATTCTGCATAGAGCAATATAAAGGGTCTATTATTCTGTATGGAGCATTCTATGGGGCCCATTATTCTGTACGAAGCAATATATGGGGTCCATTATTCGGTAAGGATAATTAGATGGGATCCATTCTTCTGTATGAAGCGATATATGGGATCCATTCTGTATAGAGCATTATATGAGGCTCATTATTCTCTATGGAGCATTATATGGGGTTCATTATTCTGTACGGAGCAATATATGGGTCCATTATTCTGTATGGAGCTTTATATGGGGTCATTTATTCTGTATGGAGCAATATATGGGATCCATTATTCTGTATGGAGCAATAAATTGGTCCATTACTCTGTAGGGAGAAATATATGGGGTCCATTATTCAGTATAGAACAATATATGGAGTCCATTATTCTGTATGGAGCTTTATATGGGGTCATTTATTCTGTATGGAGCAATATATGGGGTCCATTATTCTGTATGGGTCAATATATGGGTTTCATTAGACTGTATGGAGCAGTATATGGGTCCTTTATTCTTTATGGAGCATTATATGTGGCCCATTATTCTGTATGGAGCAATATATGGGGTCCATTATTCTGTATAGAGCAATACATAGGGTCTATTATTCTGTATGGAACATTATATGGGGTCCGTTATTCTGTATGAAGAGATATGTGGGATCCATTCTGTATGGATCATTATATGAGGCCAATTATTCTGTTTGGAGCACTATATGGGGTCCATTATTCTGTATTGAGCAATATATGGGACCCATTATTCTGTATGGAGCAATATATGGGGTCCATTATTCAGTATGGAGCAATATATGGGGTCCACTATTCTGCATGGAGCAATATATGGGGTCCATTATTCTGTATGGAGCAATATATGGGGTCCATTATTCTTTATAGAGCATTATATGGGGTCCATTATTCTGTATGGAGCAATATATGGGGTCTATTATTCTGTATGGAGCAATATATGGGGTCCATAATTCTGTATAGAGCAATATACTGGGTCTATTATTCTGTATGGAGCATTATATGGGATCCATTATTCTGTATGAAGCGATATATGGGATTCATTCTGTAAGGTGCATTACATGAGGCCCATTATTCTGTTTGGAGCAATATATAGGGTCCACTATTCTGCATGGAGCAATATATGGGGTCCATTTTTCTGTATGGACCAATATATGGGACCCATTTTTCTGTATGGAGCAATTTATGGGGTCTATTATTCTGTATGGAGCAATATATTGGGTCCATTATTCTGTATGAAGCAATGTGTGGGGTCCAATATAGTGTATGGAGAAATATATGGGGTCCATTATTCTGGATAGACCATTATATGGGGCCCAATATTCTGTATGGAGCAATATATGGGGTCCATTATTCTGTAAGGAGCAATATATAGGTCCCTTATTCTGTATGGAGCAATATATTGGGTCCATTAATCTGTATGGAGCAATATATGGGTCCATTAGTCTGTATGGTGTATAATATGGGGCCCATTATTCTCTATGGAGCATTTTATGAGGCCAGTTATTCTGTATGGAGCATTACATGGCGCTCATTATTCTCTATAGAGCATTATATGGGGTCTATTATTCTGTATGGAGCAATATATGGGGTCCATTATTCTGTATGGAGCAATGTATGTGTCCTTTATTCTGTATGGAGCAATATATGGGTCCATTATTACGTATGGAGCATTATATGGGGACAATTATTCTGTATGGAGCAATATGTGGGGTCCATTATTCTGCATAGAGCAATATAAAGGGTCTATTATTCTGTATGGAGCATTATATGGGGCCCATTATTCTGTATGAAGCAATATATGGGGTCCATTATTCTGTATGGAGCAATATATGGGTCCATTATTCTATATGTAGCATTATGTGGCCCATTATTCTTTATGGAGCAACATACAGGGCCCATTATTCTATATGGAGCAATATATGGGTCCATTATACTGTATAGCGCAATAAAAAGGGTCAATTATTCTGTATGGAGCATTATATGAAGACCATTATTCTGTATAGAGCATTATATGGGCTCCATTATTCTGTATGGAGCAGTATATGGGTCCATTATTCTGTATGAACCATTGCTTGGAGTTCATAATTCTGTATGGAGCATAATATGGGGTCCATTATTCTGTATGGAGCTTTATATGGGGTCCATTGATCTGCATGGAGCGATATATGGGATCCATTCTGTATGGAGCATTATATGAGGCCCATTATTCTGTATTGAGCAATATATGGGGTCCACTATTCAGAATGAAGCAATATATGGGGTCCATTATTCTGTATGGAGCAATATATGGGGTCAATTATTCTGCATAGAGCATTATATGGGGTCCATTATTCTGTATGAGCAATATATGGGGTACATTATTCTGTATGGAGCAACATGTGGGTCCATTATTCTGCATCAAGCATTATATGGGGCCCAATATTCTGTATGGAGCAATATATGGGGTCCATGATTCTCTATGGAGCAATATATGGGTCCATTATTCTGTGTGGAGCACTATATTGGGTCCATTATTCTGTATGGAGCAATATATGGGTACATTATTCTGTAGGGTGTATTATATTGGGACCATTATTCTCTATGGAGCATTTTATGAGGCCCGTTTTTTTGTATGGAGCATTAAATGGGGCTCATTATTCTGTATGGAGCATTATATGGGGTCCATTATTCTGTGTGGAGCATTATATGGGGTCCCATATTCCGTATGGAGCAATATATGGGGTCCATTATTCTGTATAGAGCATTATATGGGGTTTATTATTCTGTATGGAGCAATATATGGGGTCCATTATTCTGTATGGAGCAATATATGGGTCCTTTATTCTGTATGAAGCAATATATGGGTCCATTATTCCGTATGGAGCATTATATGGGGACAATTATTCTGTATGGAGCAATATGTGGGGCCATTATTCTGTATAGAGAAATATAAAGGGTCTATTATTCTTTATGAAGCAATATATGGGGTCCATTATTCTGTATGGAGCAATATATGGGTTCATTATACTGTATAGAGCAATATACAGGGTCTATTATTCTGTATGGAGCATTATATGGGGTCCATTATTCTGTATGGAGCAATACATGGGGTCCATTATTCTGTATGGCGCAATACATGGGTCCATTAATCTGAATAGAGCAATATATGGGGTCCATTAATCTGTATGCAGCAATATATGGGGTCCATTATTCTGCATAGAGCATTATATGGGGTCCATTACTCTGTATGGAGCAGTATATGGGTCTATTATTCAGTATGGAGCAATATATGGGGTCCATTATTCTGTATGGAGCAATATATGGGGTCCATTATTCTGTATGGAGCATTATATGGGGTTATTTATTCTGTATGGAGCAATATATGGGGTCCATTATTCTGTATGGAGCAATATATGGGTCCATTATTCCATATGGAGCATTATATGGGGACAATTATTCTGTATAGAGCAATATGTGGGGTCCATTATTCTGCATAGAGCAATATAAAGGGTCTATTATTCTGTATTGAGCATTCTATGGGGCACATTATTCTGTACGAAGCAATATATGGGGTCCATTATTCGGTAAGGATAATTAGATGGGATCCATTCTTCTGTATGAAGCGATATATGGGATCCAATCTGTATAGAGCATTATATGAGGCTCATTATTCTCTATGGAGCATTATATGGGGTCCATTATTCTGTACGGAGCAATATATGGGTCCATTATTCTGTATGGAGCATTATATTGGGCCCATTATTCTGTATGGAGCATTACATGGGGCTCCTTATTCTGTATGGAGCATTATATGGGGTCCATTATTCTGCATGGAGCAGTATGTGGGGTCCATTATTCTGAATGGAGCAATAAATAGGGTCCATTATTCTGTATGGAGCAATATATGGGTCCATTATTCTGTATGGAGCAATATATGGGGCCCATTTTTCTGTATGGAGCAATATACGGGGTCCATTATTCTGTATGGAGCAATATATGGGTCCATTATTCTGTATGGAGCAATATATGGGGTCCATTATTCTGCATGGAGTAATATATGGGTCCATTATTCTGTATGGAGCATTATGAGGCCCATTATTCTGTATGAAGCAACATATAGGGTCCATTATTCTGTATGGAGCAATATATGGGGTCCTTTATTCTGTTCGGAGGAATATCTGGGGCCCATTATTCTGTATGGAGCAATATATGGATCCATTATGGTGTATAGAGCAATAAAAAGTTTTTATTATTCTGTATGGAGCATTATATGGGGTCCATTATTCTTTTTGGAGCAATATATGGGGTCCATTTATCTGTATGGAGCAATACATGGGTCCATTACTCTGTATAGAGAAATATGTGGGGTCCATTATTCTGTATGGAACAATATATGGGGTTCATTATTCTTTATAGAGCATTACATGGGGTTCATTAGTCTGTATGGAGCAATATATGGGTCCATTATTCTTTATGGAGCAGTATATGGGGCCCATTATTCTGTATGGAACAATATATGGGGTCCATTATTCTATATAGAGCAATACATAGGGTCTATTATTCTGTATGGAGCATTATATGGGGCCCATTATTCTGTTTGGAGCAATATATGGGGTCCACTATTCTGCATGGAGCAATATATGGGGTCCATTATTCTGTATGGAGCAATATATGGCACCGATTATTCTGTATGGAGCAATATATGGGGTCCATTATTCTGTATGGAGCATTATATGGGTCTATTATTCTGTATGGTACATTATATGGGGTCCATTATTCTGTATGGAGCAATATATGGGGTCCATTATTCTGTATAGAGCATTATATGGGGTGCATTATTCTGTATGAAGCAATATATGGGGTCTATTATTCTGTATAGAGCAATATATGGGGTCCATAATTCTGTATAGAGCAATATATGGGGTCTATTATTCTGTATGGAGCATTATATGGGATCCATTATTGTGTATGAAGCGATATATGGGATCCATTCTGTAAGGAGCATTATATGAGGCCCATTATTCTGTTTGGAGCAATATATAGGGTCCACTATTCTGCATGAAGCAATATATGGGGTCCATTTTTCTTTATGGAGCAATATATGGGACTTATTTTTCTGTATGGAGCAATATATGGGGTCTATTATTCTGTATGGAGCAATATATGGGGTCCATTATTCTGTATGGAGCAATATATGGGGTTCAATATTGTGTATGGAGGAATATATGGGGTCCATTGTTCTGGATAGAGCATTATATGGGGTACATTATTCTGTATAAAGCAATATATGGGTCTATTATTCTGCATCGAGCATTATATGCGGCCCAATATTCTGTATGGAGCAATATATGGTGTCCATTATTCTGTATGGAGCAATATATTGGTCCCTTATTCTGTATGGAGCAATATATGGGTCCATTATTCCGTATGGAGCATGATATGGGGACAATTATTCTGTATGGAGCATTATATGGGGCCCATTATTCTGTACTAAGCAATATATGGGGTCCATTATTCATTAAGGAGAATTAGATGGGATCCATTATTCTGTATGGAGCAAAATATGGGACCCATTGTTCTGTTTGGAGCAATACATTGGGTCCATTATTCTGTATGGAGCTATATATGGGGTCTATTATTCTGTATGGAGTAATATAGGGGGTCCATTATTCTGTATGGAGCAATACATGTTTCCATTAATCTGTAAAGAGCAATATATGGGGTCCATTATTCTGTATGCAGCAATATATGGGGTCTATTATTCTGTATAGAGCATTATATGGGGTCCATTATTCTGTATGCAGCAGTATATGGGTCTATTATTCAGTTTGGAGCAATATATGGGGTCCATTATTCTGTACGGAGCAATATATGGGGTCCATTATTATGTATGGATCATTATATGGGGTTATTTATTCTGTATAGATCAAAATATGGGGTCCATTATTCTGTATGGAACAATATATGGGTCCATTATTCCGTATGGAGCATTATATGGGGACAATTATTCTGTATGGAGCAATATGTGGGGTCCATTATTCTGCACAGAGCAATATAAAGGGTCTATTATTCTGTATGGAGCATTATATGGGGCCCATTATTCTGTACGAAGCAATATATGGGGTCCATTATTCGGTAAGGAGAAAAAGATGGGATCCATTATTCTGTAAGAAACGATATATGGGATCCACTCTGTGTGGAGCATTATATGAGGCTCATTATTCTGCATGGAGCAATATATGGGATCCATTATTCTGCATGGAGCAATATATGGGTTCCATTATTCTGTATGGAGCAATATATGGGACCCATTATTCTGTATGGAGCAATATATTGGGTTCATTATTCTGTAGGGAGCAATATATGGGACCCATTATTCTGTATGGAGCAATATATGGGGTCCATTATTCTGTAAGGAGCAATATATTGGGTCCATTATTCTGTAGGGAGCAATATATGGGACCCATTATTCTGTATGGAGCAATATATGGGGTCCATTATTCTTTATGGAGCAATATATGGGACCCATTATTGTGTATGGAGCAATACATTGGGTCCATTATTCTGTGTAGAGCTATATATAGGGACCATTATTCTGTATGGAGCTGTATATGGGTCTATTATTCTGTATGGGGCATTATATGGGGTCCGTTATTCTGTATGGAGCAATATATGGGGTCCATTATTCTGTACAGAGCATTATATGGGGTCCTTTATTCTGTATGGAGCAATATATGGGGTCCATTATGCAGCATGGAGCAATATATGGGGTACATTATTCTATATCGAGCATTATATGGGGCCCAATATTCTGTATGCAGCAATATATGGGTCCATTATTCTGTATGGAGCAATATATGGGTCCATTAATCTGTATGGAGCATTATATGGGGCACATTATTATGTATGGAGCATTACATGGGGCGCATTATTCTGTATGGAGCATTATATGGGGTCCATTATTCTGTATGGAGCATTATATGTGGTCCATTATTCTGTATGGAGCAATATATGGGGTCCATTATTCTGTATAGAGCAATATATGCGGTCCATTATTCTGTTTGGAGCAATATCTGGGGCCCATTATTCTGTATGGAGCATTGTATGAAGTCCATTATACTGTATGGAGCAATATATGGGGTCCATTATTCTGTTTGGGGCAATATATGGGACCCATTATTCTGTATGGAGCAATATATGGGGTCCATTATTCTGTATGGAACAATATATGGGGTCCATTTTTCTGTATGGAGTAACATATGGGTCTATTATTCTGTATGGAACATTATATGGGGTCCATTATTCTGTACGGAGCAATATATGGGTCCATTATTCTGTATGGAGCATTATATGGGGCCCATTATTCTGTATGGAGCATTACATGGGGCTCATTATTCTGTATGGAGCATTATATGGGGTCCATTATTCTCCATGGAGCATTATATTGGGTTCATTATTCTCCATGGAGAAATATATGCGGTCCATTATTCTGTATGGAGCAATATATGGGTCCATTATTCTGTATGCAGCAATATATGGGGTCTATTATTCTGTATGGAGCATTATATGTGGCCCATTATTCTGTATGAAGCAATATATGGGGTCCATTATTCTGTATGGAGCAATATATGGGTCCATTATTCTATATGTAGCATTATGAGGGCCATTATTTTTTTATGGAGCAACATACAGGGCCCATTATTCTGTATGGAGCAATATATGGGTCCATAATACTGTATAGAGCAATATACAGGGTCTATTATTCTGTATGGAGCAATATATGGGGTCTCTTATTCTGTATGGAGCAATATATGGGGTCCATTATTCGGTATGGAGCAATACATGTTTCCATTAATCTGTATAGAGCAATATATGGGGTCCATTATTCTGTATGCAGCAATATATGGGGTCCATTATTCTGTAGAGAGCATTATATGGCGTCCATTATTCCGTATGTAGCAGTCTATGGGTCCATTATTCAGTATGGAGCAATATATGGGTTCCATTATTCTGTATAGAGCAATATATGGGTTCCATTATTCTGTATGGAGCAATATATGGGGTCCATTATTCTGTATGGAGCATTATATGGGGCTATTTATTCTGTATGGAGCAATATATGGGGTCCATTATTCTGTATGGAGCAATGTATGGGTCCATTATTCCGTATGGAGCATTACATGGGGACAATTATTCTGTATGGAGCAATATGTGGGGTCCATTATTCTGCATAGAGCAATATAAAGGATCTATTATTCTATATGGAGCACTATGTGGGGCCCATTATTCTGTACGAAGCAATATATGGGTCAATTATTCGGTAAGGAGAAAAAGATTGGATCCATTATTCTGTATGAAGAGATATATGGGATCCATTCTGTATGGAGCATTATATGAGGCTCATTATTCTGTATGGAGCAATATATGGGTCCATAATACTGTATAGAGCAATATACAGGGTCTATTATTCTGTATGGAGCAATATATGGGGTCTCTTATTCTGTTTGGAGCAATATATGGGGTCCATTATTCGGTATGGAGCAATACATGTTTCCATTAATCTGTATAGAGCAATATATGGGGTCCATTATTCTGTATGCAGCAATATATGGGGTCCATTATTCTGTAGAGAGCATTATATGGCGTCCATTATTCCGTATGTAGCAGTCTATGGGTCCATTATTCAGTATGGAGCAATATATGGGTTCCATTATTCTGTATGGAGCAATATATGGGTTCCATTATTCTGTATGGAGCAATATATGGGGTCCATTATTCTGTATGGAGCATTATATGGGGCTATTTATTCTGTATGGAGCAATATATGGGGTCCATTATTCTGTATGGAGCAATGTATGGGTCCATTATTCCGTATGGAGCATTACATGGGGACAATTATTCTGTATGGAGCAATATGTGGGGTCCATTATTCTGCATAGAGCAATATAAAGGATCTATTATTCTATATGGAGCACTATGTGGGGCCCATTATTCTGTACGAAGCAATATATGGGTCAATTATTCGGTAAGGAGAAAAAGATTGGATCCATTATTCTGTATGAAGAGATATATGGGATCCATTCTGTATGGAGCATTATATGAGGCTCATTATTCTGTATGGAGCAATATATGGGGTCCATTATTCTGTATGGAGCAAAATATGGGACCCATTATTCTGTATGGAGCAATACATTGGGTCCATTATTCTATATGGAGCTATATATGGGGTCCATTATTCAGTATGGAGCTATATATGGGTCTATCATTCTGTATGGAGCATTATATGGGGTCCATTATTCTGTATGGAGCAATATATGGGACCCATTATTCTGTATGGAGCAATATATGGGGTCCATTATTCTGTATGGAGCAATATATGGGACCCATTATTCTGTATGGAGCAATACATTGGGTCCATTATTCTGTATGGAGCTATATATGGGGTCCATTATTCTATATGGAGCTATATATGGGTCTATTATTCTGTATGGAGCATTATATGGGGTCCATTATTCTGTATGGAGCAATATATGGGGTCTATTATTCTGTATGGAGCAATATATGGGGTCCATTATTCTGTATGGAGCAATATATGGGACTCATTATTCTGTATGGAGCAATACACTGGGTCCATTATTCTGTATGGAGCTATATATGGGGTCCATTATTCTATATGGAGCTATATACGGGTCTATTATTCTGTATGGAGCATTATATGGGGTACATTATTCTGTATGGAGCAATATATGGGGTCCATTATTCTGTATGGAGCAATATATGTGGTCCATTATGCAGCATGGAGCAATATATGGGGTACATTATTCTGTATTGAGCATTTTATGGGGCCCATTATTCTGTATGGAGCAATATATGGGGTACATTATTCTGTATAGAGCAATATATGGGTCCATTAATCTGTATGGAGCATTATATGGGGCCCATTATTCTGTATGGAGCATTACATGGGGCTCATTATTCTGTATGGAGCATTATATGGGGTCCATTATTCTGTATGGAGCATTATATTGGTGTCCATTATTCTGTATGGAGCAATATATGGGGTCCATTATTCTGTATGGAGCAATATATGGGGTCCATTATTCTGTTTGGAGGAATATATTGGGTCCATTATTGCGAATGGAGAAATATATGGGTCAATTATTCTGTAGGGTGTATTATATGGGGCCCATTATTCTTTATGGAGAATTTTATGAGGCCTGTTATTCTGTATGGAGCATTAAATGGGGCTCATTATTCTGTATGGAGCATTGTATGGGGTCCATTATTCTGTATGGAGCATTATATGGGGTCCATTATTCTGTATGGAGAAAGATATGGGGTCAATTATTCTGTATGGAGCAATATATGGGTCTTTTATTCTGTATGGAGCAATATACGGGTCCATTATTCCGTATGGAGCATTATATGGGGACAATTATTCTGTATGGAGCAATATGTGGGGTCCATTATTTTCCATAGAGCAATATAAAGGGTATATTATTCTGTATGGAGCATTATATGGGGCCCATTATTCTGTATGAAGCAATATATGGGGTCCATTATTCTGTATGGAGCAATATATGGGTCCATTATTCTATTTGTAGAATTATGAGGGCCATTATTCTTTATGGAGCAACATACAGGGCCCATAATTCTGTATGGAGCAATATATGGGTCCATTATACTGTATAGAGCAATATACAGGGTCTATTATTCCGTATGGAGCATTATATGGGGTACATTATTTTGTATGGAGCAATACATTTTTCCATTAATCTGTATAGAGCAATATATGGGGTCCATTATTCTGTATGCAGCAATATATGGGGTCCATTATTCTGTATAGAGCATTATATGCGGTCCATTATTCCATATGAAGCAGCATATGGGTCCATTATTCAGTATGGAGCAATATATGGGTTCCATTATTCTGTATGGAGCAATATATGGGGTCCATTATTCTGTATGGAGCAATATATGGGTCCATTATTCCGTATGGAGCATTATATGGGACAATTATTCTGTATGGAGCAATATGTGGGGTCAATTATTCTGCATAGAGCAATATAAAGGGTCTATTATTCTGTATGGAACATTATATGGGGCCCATTATTCTGTACGAAGCAATATATGGGGTCCATTATTCGGTAAGGAAAAAAAGATGGGATCCATTATTCTGTATGAAGCGATATATGGGATCCATTCTGTATGGAGCATTATATGAGGCTCATTATTCTATATGAAGCAACATATGGAATCCACTATTCTGCATGGAGAAATATATGGGGTCCATTATTCTGTATGGAGCAATATATGGGACCCATTATTCTGTATGGAGCAATATATTGGGTCCATTATTCTGTATGGACCAATATATGGGACCCATTATTCTGTATGGAGCAATATATGGGGTCCATTTTTCTGTATGGAGCAAAATATGGGACCCATTATTCTGTATGGAGCAATACATTGGGTCCATTATTCTGTATGGAGCTATACATGGTGTCCATTATTCTGTATGGAGCCATATATGGGTCTATCTTTCTGTATGGAGCATTATATGGGGTCCATTATTCTGTATGGAGCAATATGTGGGGCCCATTATTCTGTACAGAGCATTATATGGGGTCCATTATTCTGTATGGAGCAATATATGGGGTCCATTATGCAGCATGGAGCAATATATGGGGTACATTATTCTATATCGAGCATTATATGGGGAACATTATTCTGAATGGAGAAATATATGGGGTACATTATTCTGTATGGACCAATATATGGGTCCATTATTCTGTATGGAGCAATATATGGGGTCCATTATTCTGTACCGAGCAATATATGGGTCCATTAATCTGTATGGAGCGTTATATGGGGCCCATTATTCTGTATGAAGCATTACATGGGGCTCATTATTCTGTATGCAGCATTATATGGGGTCCATTATTCTGTATGGAGCATTATATGGGGTCCATTATTCTGTATGGAGCAATATATGGGGTCCATTATTCTATATGGAGCAATATATGGGGTCCATTATTCTGTTTGGAGGAATATCTGGGGCACATTATTCTGTATGGAGCATTGTATGGAGTCCATTATACTGTATGGAGCAATATATGGGGTCCATTATTCTGTATGGAGCAATATATGGGACCCATTATTCTGTATGGAGCAATATATTAGGTCCATTACTCTGTATGGAGCAATATATGGGACCCATTATTCTGTATGGAGCAATATATGGGGTCCATTATTCTGTATGGAGCAATATATGGGGTCCATTATTCTGTATGGAGCAATACATTGGGACCTTTATTCTGTATGGAGCTATATATGGGTCCATTATTCTGTACAGAGCATTATATGGGGTCCATTATTCTGTATGTAGCAATATATGGGGTCCATTATGCAGCATGGAGCAATATATGGGGTACATTATTCTGTATCGAGCTTTATATGGGGCCCATTATTCTGTATTGAGCAATACATGGGGTACATTATTCTGTATGGAGCAACATATGGGTCCATTATTCTGTATGGAGCAATATATGGGGTCTATTATTCTGTACCGAGCAATATATGGGTCCATTAATCTGTATGGAGCATTATATGGGGCCCATTATTCTGTATGGAGCATTGCATGGGGCTCATTATTCTGTATGGAGCATTATATGGGGTCCATTATTCTGTATGGAGCATTATATGGGGTTCATTATTGTGTATGGAGCAATATATGGGGTCCATTATTCGGTATGGAGCAATATATGGGGTCCATTAGTCTGTTTGGAGGAATATATTGGGTCCATTATTGTGTATGGAGAAATATATGGGTCCATTATTCTGTATGGTGTATTATATGGGGCCCATTATTCTCCATGGAGAATTTTATGAGGCCCGTCATTCTGTATGGAGCATTAAATGAGGCTCATTATTCTGTATGGAGCATTATATGGGGTCCATTATTCTGTATGCAGAATAATATGGGGTCCATTATTCTGTATTAAGCAAGATATGGGGTCCATTATTCTGTATAGAGCATTATATGGGGTCTATTATTCTGTATGGAGCAATATATGAGGTCCATTATTCTGTATGGAGCAATATATGGGTCCTTTCTTCTGTATGGAGCAATATATGGGTCCATTATTCCGTATGGAGCATTAAATGGGGACAATTATTCTGTATGGAGCAAGATATGGGGTCCATTATTCTGTATAGAGCATTATATGGGGTCTATTATTCTGTATGGAGCAATATATGTGGTCCATTATTCTGTATGGAGCAATATATGGGTCGTTTATTCTGTATGGAGCAATATATGGGTCCATTATTCCGCATCGAGCATTATATGGGGACAATTATTCTGTATGGAGCAATATGTGGGGTCCATTATTCTGAATAGAGCAATATAAAGGGTCTATTATTCTGTATGGAGCATTATATGGGTCCCATTATTCTGTATGAAGCAATATATGGGTCCCATTATTCTGTATGGAGCAATATATGGGTCCATTATTCTATATGTAGCATTATGAGGGCCATTATTTTTTATGGAGCAACATACAGGGCCCATTATTCTGCATGAAGCATTATATGGGGTTCATTATTCTGTATGGAGCAATACATGGGATCCATTATTCTGTATGGAGGAATACATGTTTCCATGAATCTGTATAGAGCAATATATGGGGTCCATTATTCAGTATGCAGCAATATATGGGGTCCATTAATCTGTATAGAGCATTACATGGGTCCATTATTCCGTATGGAGCATTATATGGTTCTATTATTCTGTATGGAGCAATATATGGGACCCTTTATTCTGTATGGAGCATTATATGGGGTCCATTATTCTGTATGGAGCAATATATGGGACCAATTATTCTGTATGGAGCAATACATTGGGTCCATTATTCTGTATGGAGCTATATATGGGGTCCATTATTCTATATGGAGCTATATATGGGTCTATTATTCTGTATGGAGCATTATATGGGGTCCATTATTCTGTATGGAGCAATATATGGGTCCTTTATTCTGTATGGAGCAACATATGGGGTCCATTATTCTGTATGGAGCAATATATGGGTCCTTTATTCTGTATGGAGCAATATATGGGGTCCATTATTCTGTATGGAGCAATATATGGGTCCTTTATTCTGTATGGAGCAATATATGGGTCCTTTATTCTGTATGGATCATTATATGGGGTCCATTATTCTGTATGGAGCAATATATGGGTCCTTTATTCTTTATGGAGCAATATATGGGGTCCATTATTCTGTATGTAGCTATATATGGGGTCGATTATTCTATATGGAGCTATATATGGGTCTATTATTCTGTATGGAGCATTATATGGGGTCCATTATTCTGTATGGAGCAATATATGGGTCCTTTATTCTGTATGGAGCAATATATGGGGTCCATTATTCTGTATGGAGCAATATATGGGTCCTTTATTCTGTATGGAGCAATATATGGGGTCCATTATTCTGTATGGAGCAATATATGGGTCCTTTTTTCTGTATGGAGCAATATATGGGGTCCATTATTCTGTATGGAGCAATATATGGGTCCTTTATTCTGTATGGAGCAATATATGGGGTCCATTATTCTGTATGGAGCAATAAATGGGTCCTTTATTCTGTATGGAGCAATATGTGGGGTCGATTATTTTGCATAGAGCAGTATAAAGGGTCTATTATTCTGTATGGAGTATTATATGGGGTCCATTATTCTGTTTTTAGCAATATAAGGGTCCATTATTCTATATGTAGCATTATGAGGGCCATTATTCTTTATGGAGCAACATACAGGGTCCATAATTCTGTATGGAGCGATATATGGGTCCATTATACTGTATAGAGCAATATACAGGGTCTATTATTCTGTATGGAGCATTATATGGGGTCCATTATTCTGTATGGAGCAATACATGTTTCCATTAATCTGTATAGAGCAATATATGGGGTCCAATATTCTGTATGCAGCAATATATGGGGTCCATTATTCTGTATAGAGCATTATATGCGGTATATTATTCCATATGGAGCAGTATATGGGTCCATTATTCAGTATGGAGCAATATATGGGTTCCATTATTCTGTATGGAGCAATATATGGGGTCCATTATTCTGCATGGAGCATTATATGGGGTTATTTATTGTGTATGGAGCAATATATGGGGTCCATTATTCTGTATGAAGCAATATATGGGTCCATTATTCCGTATGGAGCATTATATGGGGACAATTATTCTGTATGGAGCAATATGTGGGGTCAATTATTCGGCATAGAGCAATATAAAGGGTCTATTATTCTGTATGGAGCATTATATGGAGCCCATTATTCTGTACGAAGCAATATATGGGTTCCATTATTCGGTAAGGAAAAAAAGATGGGATCCATTATTCTGTATGAAGCGATATATGGGATCCATTCTGTATGGAGCATTATATGAGGCTCATTATTCTGTATGGAGCAATATATGGGATCCACTATTCAGCATGGAGAAATATATGGGGTCCATTATTCTGTATGGAGCAATATATGTGACCCATTATTCTGTATGGAGCAATATATTGGGTCCATTATTCTGTATGGAGCAATATATGGGAACCATTATTCTGTATGGAGCAATATATGGGGTCCATTATTCTGTATGAAGCAAAATATGGGGTCCATTATTCCGTATGGAGCGATATGTGGGGTCCATTATTCTGTACAGAGCATTATATGGGGTCCATTATTCTGTATGGAGCAAATATGGGGTCCATTATGCAGCATGGAGCAACATATGGGGTACATTATTCTATATCGAGCATTATATGGGGCCCATTATTCTGAATGGAGCAATATATGGGGTACATTATTCTGTATGGAGCAATGTATGGGTCCATTATTCTGTATGGAGCAATATATGGGCTCCATTATTCTGTACCGAGCAATATATGGGTCCATTAATCTGTATGGAGCATTATATGGGGCCCATTATTCTGTATGGAGCATTACATGGGGCTCATTATTCTCTATGGTGCATTATATGGGGTCCATTATTCTTTATGGAGCAATATATTGGGTACATTATTCTCTATGGTGCAATATATTAGGTCAATAATCTGTATGGAGCAATATATGGGGTCCATTATTATGTATGGAGCAATATATGGGACCCATTATTCTGTATGGAGCAATATATTAGGTCCATTAATCTGTATGGAGCAATATATGGGACCCATTATTCTGTAAGGAGCAATATATGGGGTCCATTATTCAGTATGGAGCAATATATGGGACCCATTATTCTGTATGGAGCAATACATTGGGTCCATTATTCAGTATGGAGCTATATATGGGGTCTATTATTCTGTATGGAGCTATATATGGGTCTATTATTCTGTATGGAGCGTTATATGGGGTCAATTATTCTGTATGGAGCAATATATGGGGTCTATTATTCTGTACAGAGCATTATATGGGGTCCATTATTCTGTATGGAGCAATATATGGGGTCCATTATGCAGCATGGAGCAATATATAGGGTAGATTATTCTGTATCGAGCTTTATATGGGGCCCATTATTCTGTATGGAGCAATATATGGGGTACATTATTCTGTATGGAGCAATATATGGGTCCATTATTCTGTATGGCGCATTGCATGGGGCTCATTATTCTGTATGGAGCATTATATGGGGTCCATTATTCTGTATGGAGCATTATATGGGGTCCATAATTGTGTATAGAGCAATATATGGGGTCCATTATTCTGTATGGAGCAATATATGGGGTCCATTATTCTGTTTGGAGGAATATATTGGGTCCATTATTGTGTATGGAGAAATATATGGGTCCATTATTATGTATGGTGTATTTTATGGTGCCCATTATTCTCCATGGAGAATTTTATGAGGCCCGTTATTCTGTATGGAGCATTAAATGAGTCTCATTATTCTGTATGGAGCATTATATGGGGTCCATTATTCTGTATGGAGCATTATATGGGGTCCATTATTCTGTATGGAGCAAGATATGGGGTCCATTATTCTGTATAGAGCATTATATGGGGTCTATTATTCTGTATGGAGCAATATATGGGGTCCATTATTCTGTATGGAGCAATATATGGGTCCATTATCCGTATGGAACATTATATGGGACAATTATTCTGTATGGAGCAATATGTGGGGTCCATTTGTCTGCATAGAGCAATATAAAAGGTCTATTATTCTGTATGGAGCATTATATGGGGCCCATTATTCTGTATGTAGCAATATATGGGGTCCATTATTCTGTATGGAGCAATATATGGGTCCATTATTATATATGTAGCATTATGAGGGCCATTATTTTTTATGGAGCAACACACAGGGCCCATTATTCTGTATGGAGCAATATATGGGTCCATTATATTGTATAGAGCAATATACAGGGTCTATTATTCTGTATGGAGCATTATATGGGGTCCATTATTCTGTATGGAGCAATATATGGGGTCCATTATTCTGTATGGAGGAATACATGTTTCCATTAATCTGTATAGAGCAATATATGGGGTCCATTATTCAGTATGCAGCAATATATGGGGTCCATTATTCTGTATAGAGCATTATATGGGGTCCATTATTCTGTATCGAGCAAAATATGGGGTTATTTATTCTGTATCGAGCAATATATGGGGTCCATTATTCTGTATGGAGCAATATCTGGGTCCATTATTCGGTATGGAGCATTATATGGGTCTATTATTCTGTATGGAGCATTATATGGGGTCCATTATTCTGTATGGAGCAATATATGGAAAACATTATTCTGTATGGAGCAATACATTGGGTCTATTATTCTGTATGGAGCTATATATGGGGTCCATTATTCTATATCAAGCTATATATGGGGTCCATTATGCAGTATGGAGCAATATATGGGGTACATTATTCTGTATCGAGCTTTATATGGGGCCCATTAATCTGTATGGAGCAATATATGGGGTACATAATTCTGTATGGAGCAATATATGGGTCCATTATTCTGTATGGAGCAATATATTGGGTCCATTATTCTGTACCGAGCAATATATGGGTCCATTAATCTGTATGGAGCATTATATGGGGCCCATTATTCTGTATTGAGCAATATATGGGGTCCATTATTCTGTACAGAGCATTATATGGGGTCCATTATTCTGTATGGAGCAATATATGGGGTCCATTATGCAGCATGGAGCAATATATGGGGTACATTATTCTGTATCGAGCTTTATATGGGGCCCATTATTCTGTATGGAGCAATATATGGGGTACATTATTCTGTATGGAGCAATATATGGGTCCATTATTCTGTATGGAGCAATATATGGGGTCCATTATTCAGTACCGAGCAATATATGGGTCCATTAATCTGTATGGAGCATTATATGGGGCCCATTATTCTGTATGGAGCATTGCATGGGGCTCATTATTCTGTATGGAGCATTATATGGGGTCCATTATTCTGTATGGAGCAATATATGGGGTCCACTATTCTGTTTGCAGGAATATATTGGGTCCATTATTGTGTATGGAGAAATATATGGGTCCATTATTATGTATAGAGCATTATATGGGGCCCATTATTCTCCATGGAGAATTTTATGAGGCCCGTTATTCTGTATGGAGCATTAAATGAGGCTCATTATTCTGTATGGAGCATTATATGGGGTCCATTATTCTGTATGGAGCATTATATGGGGTCCATTATTCTGTATGGAGCATTATAAGGGGTCCATTATTCTGTATGGAGCAAGATATGGGGTCCATTATTCTGTATAGAGCATTATATGGGGTCTATTATTCTGTATGGAGCAATATATGGGGTCCACTATTCTGTATAGAGCAATATATGGGTCCTTTATTCTGTATGGAGCAATATATGGGTCCATTATTCCGTATGGAGCATTATATGGGGACAATTATTCTGTATGGAGCAATATGTGGGGTCCATTATTCTGCATAGAGCAATATAAATGGTCTATTATTCTGTATGGAGCATTATATGGGGCCCATTATTCTGTATGAAGCAATATATGGGGTCCATTATTCTGTATGGAGCAATATATGGGTCCATTATTCTATATGTAGCATTATGAGGGCCATTATTTTTTATGGAGCAACATACAGGGCCCATTATTCTGTATGGAGCAATATATGGGTCCATTATATTGTATAGAGCAATATACAGGGTCTATTATTCTGTATGGAGCATTATATGGGGTCCATTATTCTGTATGGAGCAATATATGGGGTCCATTATTCTGTATGGAGGAATACATGTTTCCATTAATCTGTATAGAGCAATATATGGGGTCCATTATTCAGTATGCAGCAATATATGGAGTCCATTATTCTGTATAGAGCAATATATGGGGTCCATTATTCTGTATGGAGCAATATATGGGGTCCATTATTCTGTATCGAGCATTATATGGGTTTATTTATTCTGTATGGAGCAATATATGGGGTCCATTATTCTGTATGGAGCAATATATGGGTCCATTATTCCGTATGGAGCATTATATGGGTCTATTATTCTGTATGGAGCATTATATGGGGTCCATTATTCTGTATGGAGTAATATATGGGACCCATTATTCTGTATGGAGCAATATATTGGGTCCATTATTCTGTATGGAGCTATATATGGGGTCCATTATTCTATATTGAGCTATATATGGGGTCCATTTTGCAGCATGGAGTAATATATGGGGTACATTATTCTGTATCGAGCTTTATATGGGGCCCATTATTCTGTATGGAGCAATATATGGGGTACATTATTCTGTATGGAGCAATATATGGGTCCATTATTCTGTATGGAGCAATATATGGGGTCCATTATTCTGTACCGAGCAATATATGGGTCCATTAATCTGTATGGAGCATTATATGGGGCCCATTATTCTGTATGGAGACTTGCATGGGGCTCATTATTCTGTATGGAGCATTATATGGGGTCCATTATACTGTATAGAGCATTATATGGGGTCCATTATTGTGTATGGAGCAATATATGGGGTCCATTATTCTGTATGGAGCAATTTATGGGGTCCATTATTCTCTTTGGAGGAATATATTGGGTCCATTATTGTGTATGGAGAAATATATGGGTCCATTATTATGTATGGTGTATTATATGGGGCCCATTATTCTCCATGGAGAATTTTATGAGGCCCGTTATTCTGCATGGAGCATTAAATGAGGCTCATTATTCTGTATGGAGCATTATATGGGGTCCATTATTCTGTATGGAGCATTATATGGGGTCCATTATTCTGTATGGAGCAAGATATGGGGTCCATTATTCTGTATAGAGCATTATATGGGGTCTAATATTCTGTATGGAGCAATATATGGGGTCCATTATTCTGTATGGAGCAATATATGGGTCCTTTATTGTGTATGGAGCAATATATGGGTCCATTATTCCGTATGGAGCATTATATGGGGACAAGTATTCTGTATGGAGCAATATGTGGGGTCCATTATTCTGCATAGAGCAATATAAAGGGTCTATTATTCTATATGGAGCATTATATGGGGCCCATTATTCTGTATGAAGCAATATATGGGGTCCATTATTCTGTATGGAGCAATATATGGGTCCATTATTCTATATGTAGCATTATGAGGGCCATTATTTTTTATGGAGCAACATACAGGGCCCATTATTCTGTATGGAGCATTATATGGGGCCATTATACTGTACAGAGCAATATACAGGGTCTATTATTCTGTATGGAGCATTATATGGGGTCCATTATTCTGTATGGAGCAATATATGGGGTCCATTATTCTGTATGGAGGAATACATGTTTCCATTAATCTTTATAGGGCAATATATGGGGTCCATTATTCAGTATGCAGCAATATATGGGGTCCATTATTCTGTATAGAGCATTATATGGGGTCCATTATTCTGTATGGAGCAGTATATGGGTCTATTATTCAGTTTGGAGCAATAAATGGGGTCCATTATTCTGTATGGAGCAATATATGGGGTCCATTATTCTGTATCGAGCATTATATGGGGTTATTTATTCTGTATGGAGCAATATATGGGGTCCATTATGCAGCATGGAGCAATATATGGGGTACATTATTCTATATCGAGCATTATATGGGGCCCATTATTCTGAATGGAGCAATATATGGGGTACATTATTCTGTATGGAGCAACATATGGGTCCATTATTCTGTATGGAGCAATATATGGGGTCCATTATTCTGTACCGAGCAATATATGGGTCCATTAATCTGTATGGAGCATTATATGGGGCCCATTATTCTGCATGGAGCATTACATGGGGCTCATTATTCTGTATGGAGCATTATATGGGGTCCATTATTCTGTATGGAGCATTATATGGGGTCCATTATTCTGTATGGAGCAATATATGGGGTGCATTATTCTATATGGAGCAATATATGGGGTCCATTATTCTGTTTGGAGGAATATCTGGGGCACATTATTCTGTATGGAGCATTGTATGGAGTCCATTATACTGTATGGAGCAATATATGGGGTCCATTATTCTGTATGGAGCAATATATGGGACCTATTATTCTGTATGGAGCAATATATTAGGTCCATTACTCTGTATGGAGCAATATATGGGACCCATTATTCTGTATGGAGCAATATATGGGGTCCATTATTCTGTATGGAGCAATATATGGGGTCCATTATTCTGTACGGAGCAATACATTGGGTCCATTATTCTGTATGGAGCTATATATGGGGTCTATTATTCTGTATGGAGCTATATATGGGTGTATTATTCTGTATGGAGCATTACATGGGGTCCATTATTCTGCATGGAGCAATATATGGGGTCCATTATTCTGTACAGAGCATTATATGGGGTCCATTATTCTGTATGGAGCAATATATGTGGTCCATTATGCAGCATGGAGCAATATATGGTGTACATTATTCTGTATCGAGCTTTATATGGGGCCCATTATTCTGCATGGAGCAATATATGGGTACATTATTTTGTATGGAGCAATATATGGGTCCATTATTCTGTATGGAGCAATATATGGGGTCCATTATTCTGTACCGAGCAATATATGGGTCCATTAATCTGTATGGAGCATTATATGGGGCCCATTTTTCTGTATGGAGCATTGCATGGGGCTCATTATTCTGTATGGAGCAATATATGGGGTCCATTATTCTGTATGGAGCATTATATGGGGTCCATTATTGTATATGGAGCAATATATGGGGTCCATTATTCTGTATGGAGCAATATATGGGGTCCATTATTCTGTATGGAGGAATACATGTTTCCATTAATCTATATAGGGCAATATATGGGGTCCATTATTCAGTATGCAGCAATATATGGGGTCCATTATTCTGTATAGAGCATTATATGGGGTCCATTATTCTGTATGGAGCAGTATATGGGTCTATTATTCAGTTTGGAGCAATAAATGGGGTCCATTATTCTGTATGGAGCAATATATGGGGTCCATTATTCTGTATCGAGCATTATATGGGGTTATTTATTCTGTATGGAGCAATATATGGGGTCCATTATGCAGCATGGAGCAATATATGGGGTACATTATTCTATATCGAGCATTATATGGGCCCATTATTCTGAATGGAGCAATATATGGGGTACATTATTCTGTATGGAGCAACATATGGGTCCATTATTCTGTATGGAGCAATATATGGGGTCCATTATTCTGTACCGAGCAATATATGGGTCCATTAATCTGTATGGAGCATTATATGGGGCCCATTATTCTGCATGGAGCATTACATGGGGCTCATTATTCTGTATGGAGCATTATATGGGGTCCATTATTCTGTATGGAGCATTATATGGGGTCCATTATTCTGTATGGAGCAATATATGGGGTCCATTATTCTATATGGAGCAATATATGGGGTCCATTATTCTGTTTGGAGGAATATCTGGGGCACATTATTCTGTATGGAGCATTGTATGGAGTCCATTATACTGTATGGAGCAATATATGGGGTCCATTATTCTGTATGGAGCAATATATGGGACCCATTATTCTGTATGGAGCAATATATTAGGTCCATTACTCTGTATGGTGCAATATATGGGACCCATTATTCTGTATGGAGCAATATATGGGGTCCATTATTCTGTATGGAGCAATATATGGGGTCCATTATTCTGTACGGAGCAATACATTGGGTCCATTATTCTGTATGGAGCTATATTTGGGGTCTATTATTCTGTATGGAGCTATATATGGGTGTATTATTCTGTATGGAGCATTACATGGGGTCCATTATTCTGCATGGAGCAATATATGGGGTCCATTATTCTGTACAGAGCATTATATGGGGTCCATTATTCTGTATGGAGCAATATATGGGGTCCATTATGCAGCATGGAGCAATATATGGTGTACATTATTCTGTATCGAGCTTTATATGGGGCCCATTATTCTGCATGGAGCAATATATGGGTACATTATTTTGTATGAAGCAATATATGGGTCCATTATTCTGTATGGAGCAATATATGGGGTCCATTATTCTGTACCGAGCAATATATGGGTCCATTAATCTGTATGGAGCATTATATGGGGCCCATTTTTCTGTATGGAGCATTGCATGGGGCTCATTATTCTGTATGGAGCATTATATGGGGTCCATTATTCTGTATGGAGCATTATATGGGGTTCATTATTGTATATGGAGCAATATATGGGGTCCATTATTCTGTATGGAGCAATATATGGGGTCCATTATTCTGTTTGGAGGAATATATTGGGTCCATTATTGTGTATGGAGAAATATATGGGTCCATTATTATGTATGGTGTATTTTATGGGGCCCATTATTCTCCATGGAGAATTTTATGAGGCCCGTTATTCTGTATGGAGCATTAAATGACGCTCATTATTCTGTATGGAGCATTATATGGGGTCCATTATTCTGTATGGAGCATTATATGGGGTCCATTATTCTGTATGGAGGAATACATGTTTCCATTAATCTATATAGGGCAATATATGGGGTCCATTATTCAGTATGCAGCAATATATGGGGTCCATTATTCTGTATAGAGCATTATATGGGGTCCATTATTCTGTATGGAGCAGTATATGGGTCTATTATTCAGTTTGGAGCAATAAATGGGGTCCATTATTCTGTATGGAGCAATATATGGGGTCCATTATTCTGTATCGAGCATTATATGGGGTTATTTATTCTGTATGGAGCAATATATGGGGTCCATTATGCAGCATGGAGCAATATATGGGGTACATTATTCTATATCGAGCATTATATGGGCCCATTATTCTGAATGGAGCAATATATGGGGTACATTATTCTGTATGGAGCAACATATGGGTCCATTATTCTGTATGGAGCAATATATGGGGTCCATTATTCTGTACCGAGCAATATATGGGTCCATTAATCTGTATGGAGCATTATATGGGGCCCATTATTCTGCATGGAGCATTACATGGGGCTCATTATTCTGTATGGAGCATTATATGGGGTCCATTATTCTGTATGGAGCATTATATGGGGTCCATTATTCTGTATGGAGCAATATATGGGGTCCATTATTCTATATGGAGCAATATATGGGGTCCATTATTCTGTTTGGAGGAATATCTGGGGCACATTATTCTGTATGGAGCATTGTATGGAGTCCATTATACTGTATGGAGCAATATATGGGGTCCATTATTCTGTATGGAGCAATATATGGGACCCATTATTCTGTATGGAGCAATATATTAGGTCCATTACTCTGTATGGTGCAATATATGGGACCCATTATTCTGTATGGAGCAATATATGGGGTCCATTATTCTGTATGGAGCAATATATGGGGTCCATTATTCTGTACGGAGCAATACATTGGGTCCATTATTCTGTATGGAGCTATATTTGGGGTCTATTATTCTGTATGGAGCTATATATGGGTGTATTATTCTGTATGGAGCATTACATGGGGTCCATTATTCTGCATGGAGCAATATATGGGGTCCATTATTCTGTACAGAGCATTATATGGGGTCCATTATTCTGTATGGAGCAATATATGGGGTCCATTATGCAGCATGGAGCAATATATGGTGTACATTATTCTGTATCGAGCTTTATATGGGGCCCATTATTCTGCATGGAGCAATATATGGGTACATTATTTTGTATGAAGCAATATATGGGTCCATTATTCTGTATGGAGCAATATATGGGGTCCATTATTCTGTACCGAGCAATATATGGGTCCATTAATCTGTATGGAGCATTATATGGGGCCCATTTTTCTGTATGGAGCATTGCATGGGGCTCATTATTCTGTATGGAGCATTATATGGGGTCCATTATTCTGTATGGAGCATTATATGGGGTTCATTATTGTATATGGAGCAATATATGGGGTCCATTATTCTGTATGGAGCAATATATGGGGTCCATTATTCTGTTTGGAGGAATATATTGGGTCCATTATTGTGTATGGAGAAATATATGGGTCCATTATTATGTATGGTGTATTTTATGGGGCCCATTATTCTCCATGGAGAATTTTATGAGGCCCGTTATTCTGTATGGAGCATTAAATGACGCTCATTATTCTGTATGGAGCATTATATGGGGTCCATTATTCTGTATGGAGCATTATATGGGGTTCATCATTCTGTATGGAGCAAGATATGGGGTCCATTATTCTGTATAGAGCATTATATGGGGTCTTTTATTCTGTATGGAGCAATATATGGGGTCCATTATTCTGTATGGAGCAATATATGGGTCCTTTATTCTGTATTGAGCAATATATGGGTCCATTATTCCGTATGGAGCATTATATGGGGACAATTATTCTGTATGGAGCAATATGTGGGGTCCATTATTCTGCATAGAGCAATATAAAGGGTCTATTATTCTGTATGGAGCATTATATCGGGCCCATTATTCTGTATGGAGCAATATATGGGGTCCTGTCAGGCAAAAGGTATTTTTGCCCGAGTTTTTAAAAATGAGAGATGTTTTAAAAAAGGAAAAAAAACCCCACCCCCTATCTGTTTGTAAGTGAAGACATAGAACTCACTTTTGCTTTTCCCCAAACCAGGAATTTTTATGACCCGCCATAAAACCTCAGTCCAGGGCAAGCGCTGGTACAAACCGGAAAATCCCTCCAAAAAAAATCCCATTGTTTAATTGTACAAACGTTTTATGTTAATTTTAATCACGCACAGGTCTGACAGAAACATCGGAACCACGTTTTTTGAATGCTCACCTTTTTCCCATTACAATAGTATAACTTGCATAACTGAGGAATGACCGGGAACTGAGATAATGGATTCTGAGATTCTGAGCGTCATAGAGGTTTCATATTTAATATCTATCTTCATGAATATTGGTGATGGTCAAGATGATGTCTCCCTCTTGGATGTGGGACCCCCCCACACCAAGATATGGAATCTGAAGGATTTTTTAGGTCTTCTGCAGCTGGGTGGGCTCGCAAAGCCGAGCCCCCTTGTAAGGTAAATAAGGGGTGTTCCCCAGAGTTTTGGCTGCTTGCTAAAAACCAGATCAGCCATTTTTCAAGCCATTCCAACCAGGGACGCAGACGCATGCACTACACGCTGCGTGAAGGAATCAAGTCTAATTTCCGGGGAGCCGTCCCCCCCACAGAATCTGAGACCATCACCTTGTGAAGCAGGTTTTGCTATTACTTATCCCTTTTATTTTAATAACTGTTTATGCATACATGTAAATTGTCTCCTTTATAATATCTTGTATATATTTTGTAAACACTGCCCACCTTTTGGGAGTAAATCATTAATTATTTACCAGTTTCTTTCTTCTTGTCCTATTACTTATCCCTTTTATTTTAATAACTGTTTATGCATACATGTAAATTGTCTCCTTTATAATATCTTGTATATATTTTGTAAACACTGCCCACCTTTTGGGAGTAAATCATTAATTATTTACCAGTTTCTTTCTTCTTGTCCTATGTCGAGCAAACACGTTCCTCATTCGCTAATTCACGTTACCTACCAGGTACCCGATCCACCTGTTAAGCGATCGGTGGTGGCAGTATACCAGTATTTATGTGATATTGTGGTTTGAGGGTGGCTGGTCGGAGGTATATATACGTTCCTGGAAGGAACTGGTGGTATATATACGTCCTGTCACATCACGTGCCGCAATAGTCGACATAAATTAGAGCAGCTGCCCCCGTGCTTATCCTCTGTCAATACCGTGTTTGACCAGCAGGATAAGGGGGCGCCAGAGAGCTGCAAGGTCTGACCCAAGAGTGGGTGTTGTTTTCATGACAGGTCCATTATTCTGTATGGAGCAATATATGGGTCCATTATTCTATATGTAGCATTATGAGGGCCATTATTTTTTATGGAGCAACATACAGGGCCCATTATTCTGTATGGAGCAATATATGGGTCCATTATACTGTATAGAGCAATATACAGGGTCTATTATTCTGTATGGAGCATTATATGGGGTCCATTATTCTGTATGGAGCAATATATGGGGTCCATTATTCTGTATGGAGGAATACATGTTTCCATTAATCTATAAAGAGCAATATATGGGGTCCATTATTTAGTACGCAGCAATATATGGGGTCCATTATTCTGTATAGAGCATTATATGGGGTCCATTATTCTGTATGGAGCAGTATATGGGTCTATTATTCAGTTTGGAGCAATATATGGGGTCCATTATTCTGTATGGAGCAATATATGGGGTCCATTATTCTGTATCGAGCATTATATGGGGTTATTTATTCTGTATGGAGCAATATATGGGGTCCATTATTCTGTATGGAGCAATATATGGGTCCATTTTTCCGTATGGAGCATTGTATGGGTCTATTATTCTGTATGGAGCATTATATGGGGTCCATTATTCTGTATGGAGCAATATATGGGACCCATTACTCTGTATGGAGCATTATATGGGGTCCATTATTCTGTATGGTGCAATATATGGGACACATTATTCTGTATGGAGCAATACATTGGGTCCATTATTCTGTATGGAGCTATATATGGGGTCCATTATTCTATATGGAGCTATATATGGGGTCCATTATGCAGCATGGAGCAATATATGGGGTACATTATTCTGTATCGAGCTTTATATGGGGCCCATTATTCTGTGTGGAGCAATATATGGGGTACATTATTCCGTATGGAGCAATATATGGGTCCATTATTCTGTATGGAGCAATATATGGGGTCCATTATTCTGTACCGAGCAATATATGGGTCCATTAATCTGTATGGAGCATTATATGGGGCCCATTATTCTGTATGGAGCATTGCATGGGGCTCATTATTCTGTATGGAGCATTATATGGGGTCCATTATTCTGTATGGAGCATTATATGGGGTCCATAATTGTGTATGGAGCAATATATGGGCTCCATTATTCTGTATGGAGCAATATATGGGGTCCATTATTCTGTTTGGAGGAATATATTGGGTCCATTATTGTGTATGGAGAAATATATGGGTCCATTATTATGTATGGTGTATTATATGGGGCCCATTATTCTCCATGGAGAATTTTATGAGGCCCGTTATTCTGTATGGAGCATTAAATTAGGCTCATTATTCTGTATGGAGCATTATATGGGTCCATTATTCTGTATGGAGCATTATATGGGGTCCATTATTCTGTATGGAGCAAGATATGGGGTCCATTATTCTGTATAGAGCATTATATGGGGTCTGTTATTCTGTATGGAGCAATATATGGGGTCCATTATTCTGTATGGAGCAATATATGGGTCCTTTATTCTGTATGGAGCAATATATGGGTCCATTATTCCGTATGGAGCATTATATGGGGACAATTATTCTGTATGGAGCAATATGTGTGGTCCATTATTTTGCATAGAGCAATATAAAGGGTCTATTATTCTGTTTGAAGCATTATATGGGGCCCATTATTCTGTATGAAGCAATATATGGGGTCCATTATTCTGTATGGAGCAATATATGGGTGCATTATACTGTATACAGCAATATACAGGGTGTATTATTCTGTATGGAGCATTATATGGGGTCCATTATTCTGTATGGAGCAATACATGTTTCCATTAATCTGTATAGAGCAATATATGGGGTCCATTATTCTGTATGCAGCAATATATGGGGTCCATTATTCTGTATAGAGCATTATATGCGGTCCATTATTCCATATGGAGCAGTATATGGGTCCATTATTCAGTATGGAGCAATATAGGGGTTCCATTATTCTGTATGGAGCAATATATAGGGTCCATTATTCTGTATGGAGCAATGTATGGGTCCATTATTCCGTATGGAGCATTATATGGGGACAATTATTCTGTATGGAGCAATATGTGGGGTCAATTATTCTGCATAGAGTAATATAAAGGGTCTATTATTCTGTATGGAGCATTATATGGGGCCCATTATTCTGTACGAAGCAATATATGGGGTCCATTATTCGGTAAGGAAAAAAAGATGGGATCCATTATTCTGTATGAAGCGATATATGGGATCCATTCTGTATGGAGCATTATATGAGGCTCATTATTCTGTATGGAGCAATATATGGGATCCACTAGGGACTAGGGCACGGGTGGCAATTCCTCTCCATCCGATGCCCGGTGGGATCCTCAGGGCCTAACCGGGCTTTCCCGTCCAGGACGTGGAGTACAAGGTCGGGTGTTGGGGGCCGGTACCCCTCTTGCAGCCGGATTCCCTCTGAATAGATCAGGTAGGCGAGGACAGGTGGCGTAGTCCACTCCGTCTGCATCCTTCCCGGGACCCATTTGCTGGGGACTCACACTCTAAAGCTCCCGGGCCTTCTTGATCCTGGTCCTTGGCCGGGTTGAGACATTCCTTGTCTACAACCTACCTCTCGTCCCAAGGCCAGGGTACGAGGGCTGTGTCCCTTGCCGGTGCAGTCCCACACAGGATCTGCACTCCCAGGCGGGAGTCACATTACATACAGTAGTTTCACAGCAACCAAGACCAAGACCAAAGATGGCTTTTTATTAAATATGAAATCTGAAGTGTAACTAACTTGTAAGTCCTCCACCCACACCCACTAGCTGGTTCCTACCACTTTGTGTTCCCCAGTCTCCCTGTAACCAGGGGAGCAGCACCTAGTGCCTACTAGCTCCCTCTGGTGGAGAAGTGTGGTGTTAGATGCAAAAGGTTAGGTCACAACTATCACACTGGCCTTACCTTGGAGGAGGAACACCACACTCCATTAAAGAAGTGCAGCATCCCAGTGGTGGTCGAACCCTCAGGGGTGCCACACATGCGCTGAGTTCAGGCCGTTAAACGAGCACGATCGACAATATTAAAGTCATTCTACTCTTGTTTCCTGGTCTCTGTACACAGGATGACAAAGAATGATGGGGACAGAATGATCACCAGTAGATTAATCTGTCTCCATACAGTATCATGTTATCAGCAGCACTTCTGTAAGTTCACACTGGGCGATGTGCTGAACAATGATTTTTGTTCCGGCATAAACAATCCAATCACTCAATGAATAGGCAGTTAGGCACCATTTTGCTTTTTTAGTATAATGCATCCCATAGTCCTCCACATAGTATAATGCACCCCATAGTCCTCCATATAGTATAATGCACACCCCATAGTTCTGCATATAGTATAATGTGCCCCATAGTTTTCCATAGAGTATAATGCACTCCTTATGGTCCTCCGTATACTATAATACACACCCCATAGTCCTCCATTCAGTATAATGCACCCATAGTCCTCCATATTGTATAATGCACCCCCCATAGTCCTCCATATAGTACAATGCACTCCCCATGGTCCTCCATACAGTATAATGCACCCAATAGTTTTTGTATAGAGTATAATGCAGCCCCCATATAGTACACATAGTATAATGCACACCATAGTCCTTGATAGAGTATAATGCAGCGCCCATATAGTGTAATACATTGCACATAATACTTCATAGAGTATAATGCAGCCCCCATATAGTATAATGCTGCCCCCATATTGTATAATGCAGCCCCATATGGTGTAATGCAGCTCCATATAGTATAATGCATCCCCATATAGTATAATGCAGCCCAATATAGTATAATGTAGTCCAATATAGTATAATGCAGCCCCATATAGTATAATGCAGCCCCATATAGTATAATGCATAACCCATATTGTATAATGCAGCCCCATATAGTGTAATTCAGCCCCATATAATATAATGCAGAATTATATAGTATAATAAAGCCCCATAAAGTATAATGCACACCCCATATGGTATGCTGCAGCCCCATATAGTATAATGCAGCCCCATATGGTATAATACAGACCCCAAATAGTATAATGCAGCCCTCATATGCTATAATGCAGCCCTCATATAGTATAATGCAGCCAAAATATAGTATAATGCAGCCAAAATATAGTATAATACAGCCCTATATAGTATAATGCAGCCCCATATAGTATAATGCAGCTCCATATAGTATAATGCAGCTCCATATGGCATAATGCAGCCCCATATAATATAATGCAGCCCTCATATAGTATATTGCAGACAAAATATAGTATAATGCAGTCCCATATAATATAATACAGCCCTATATAGTATAATGCAGCCCCATATACAGTGGTGGCCAAAAGTATTGGCACCCCTGCAATTCTGTCAGATAATACTCAGTTTCTTCCTGAAAATGATTGCAATCACAAATTCTTTGGTATTATTATCTTCATTTAATTTGTCTTCAATGAAAAAACACAAAAAGAATTGTCCTAAAGCCAAACTGGATATAATTCCACACCAAACCTAAAAAAGGGGGTGGACAAAAGTATTGGCACCGTTTGAAAAATCATGTGATGCTTCTCTAATTCGTGTAATTAACAGCACCTGTAACTTACCTGTAGCACCTAACAGGTGTTGGCACTAACTAAATCACACTTGCAGCCAGTTAACTTGGATTAAAGTTGACTCAACCTCTGTCCTGTGTCCTTGTGTGTACCATGTTATGATCTGCAACATAAACTAGAGAAAGAAGGGGAGAGCTGTCCCTACAATAAGACTAAGCTGAGTCCCTATGTTGTAGCGGGCGACCTGTTCCTTGTGAACAGGCCCGCCTTCGTCCTCGGCTAGTCTGAACGGAGACCTATAGAGAAAGGGAGGGGTCCCTAAAAGAACTAAGGAGTGGGACAAAAAAATGGGACTCCTCCTAACAGAAGTTGTTGCAGAGCACAAGATAAACTGACAAAAGTACTAGAGGTCCAGAGGACCAAGCAAACTAGAGATAGATAGGCACAAAAGCACCTGGCTAGAAAGACAGTCTAAACAACACTGAAGTCCAGCAAGGCCAGAAGGGCGGAGCTGGAATATATAGGAAGATGGTCACGTGACCGCAAAACACAAGATAGAAACAAAAACAAACAGGAGGGTTCTAACAGTACCCCCTCTTTTATGAGGATCCTCCGGATCCTCCAGGCCCAGGCCTATCCGGAAATCTCCTGTGGAAAGCTCTGACAAGTCTAGGGGCAGAGACATCATCTGCCTTAACCCAGGAGTTATCCTCGGGACCGAAACCTTTCCAAGCGACGAGATACTGCAATCTCCCTCTATGCTCTCTGGAAGTCAGGATACGAGAAATTTCATATTCGCCGTTTTCCACCACCGGAGGAACTGTGACAGTGGCCTCCCTATCCGATACATCAGCCTTTTTTAACAGGGAAACATGAAACACAGGATTAATCTTCCAGGAGGAGGGAACCTCCAACCTAACAGCAGACTGGTTAACCACCTGAAGCACCTTAAATGGCCCCATAAACTTCAGACCCAATTTTTTAGAGGGAATCCTCAACCGCAGATTCTTTGAGGACAACCAAACCATGTCACCCACAGTAAACAAAACCTCTTTACGTTTCCTGTTAAAATACTTCTTGGACTTTTTGTCAGCCTTTTGAAGGTTACAACGTACATTAGTCCAAACTCTCTCCAAATCACCGGAAAAAATCTCCTCCTCCGGCACCGCCGACCCCAATTTGGAGAACGAACCAAAAGACGAATGTCTCCCAGTACAACAAAAAAAAAGAGAACACCCAGCAAAGGAGGATGTATGGTTGTTAAGAGCAAATTCTGCGAGTGGCAGAAACTCAGACCACCCCTCTTGATTGTCTGCCACAAAGCAACGCAAAAACTGTTCAACATCCTAGTTCTTTCTTTCAGTCTGTCCATTAGACTCAGGATGATAACCAGACGAAAATGACAAATGGACTCCCAACCTGTCACAAAAAGCACGCCAAAAGCGAGCCACAAACTGAGGTCCCCTATCAGAAAAAATGTCGGTGGGAACGCCATGGAGCCTGACAATTTTCTTAACAAACGCCTTAGCGAGTGTCTTAGCGCAGGGTAGCTTAATGAATGGAACCAAATGACACATCTTGCTAAAACGGTCCACGACCACCCAGATGACAGTGAAACCCTCGGACACAGGAAGGTCAGTAATAAAATCCATTGCCAGATGCATCCTAGGCGCACTAGGAACCTCCAGAGGGCAAAGCAACCCCACAGCAGGGTTATGGGAAGCCTTTGACCTAGCACACACCGTACATTGACGCACCCACTTGATGACTTCCTTCTGCCACCCAGGCCACCAAAAACTGCGACTGATAAGTCTCTTAGTCTCAGAAATTCCTGGATGACCTGCCAACCGAGACTCATGATACTCCACAAACAAATCTCTCCTAGAGGTTCTAGGCACAAACAACCTCCCATGAGGAGTGTTAGATGGGGCATCCTGTTGGGCTTTCAGAATCCCTTCTTCCAAAACGGAGTCCAATGCTGCTACCACAACTCCTTCCTGTAAAATGCTCTCCTCCTCGGTACCATCCATGGGAGAAAAGCTGCGAGATAGAGCATCGGCTTTAACATTCTTAGTATCATGGATATAAGTAACAGAAAAATTAAACCGAGAAAAAAAAAGTGCCTACCTAGCTTGACGGGCATTCAAGCGTTTGGCAGCATCCAGATAGATCAAATTCTTATGATCTGTGAAAACCTGAACAGGAAATTTAGCACCTTCCAAGAAATGACGCCAGTGTTCAAACGTAAGTTTAATAGCCAGCAATTCCCGATTACCAACATCATAATTAAGTTCGGTTTCTGAAAATTTTTTCGAAAAAAAAGCACAGGGATGTACTCCATCCTTGTTCTCCTGAGACAAAACTGCACCGACCCCCACCGAAGAAGCATCAACCTCGACCAAAAAAGGCTTGATCTCATCAGGCTGCATAAGGATAGGGGCAGAGCTGAACCTCTCCTTGAGATATACAAAAGCTTCAATGGCCTCAGTAGTCCACTGGACCATATTCGCACCTTTCCTGGTGAGATCGGTCAGCGGCTTAACAATTATAGAAAAATTCTTAATGAATTTCCTGTAATAATTGGCGAAACCCAAAAATCTGTGTATTGATTTCAAACCAATAGGCCTAGGCCATTCCTGCACAGCCTGAACCTTCACCGGGTCCATCTCAAAGCCCTCGCTGGAGATAATGTAGCCCAAAAAACGAATTCTCTGCACAGCGAACTCACATTTCTCCAGCTTAGCAAAAAGTGAATTATCACTCAATATCTGCAACACCTCACGTACGCTCTGCCAATGGGACTCCAGATCTGGTGAATAAATCAGAATGTCATCCAAATACACAGCCACATTCTTGCCAATCAAAGGTCTCAGGAAGTCATTAATAAGGTTCTGAAAAAACGCGGGAGCATTGGTAAGACCGAAGGGCATCACAAGATTCTCAAAATGACCTACCGGAGTGTTAAAATCAGTTTTCCATTCATCACCCTCCTTCATTCGTAACAAATTGTATACCCCCCGGAGATCAATTTTAGAGAACCACTTGGCCCCTACTAACTGGTTAAACAAGTCCGGAATTAACGGCAATGGGTAGGAATTGCGCACGGTAATCTTATTTATTTCACGAAAGTCCAGACATGGACGTAAACCACTGTCCTTTTTTTTAACAAAGAAAAATCCAATGGCCACAGGCGACTTAGAAGGTCTAAGGTGACCAGCAGCCAGGCTAGTCTGTATGTATTCCTCCAAGGTGTTTGTTTCAGGGATAGTCAGATTAAATAAGCGACTCTTGGGAAGAGTAGCTCCAGGAACAAACTCAATGGTGCAATCATAGTCCCTATGAGGAGGTAAAACTTGCGACTTCTCCTCTGAAAAAAACTTCCAAAAATCCTGAATAGGAACAGGTAATTCCCCTTTTTCCACAGCCGCAATGCGACCATTACAACATTTATCATAGCACTTAGGACTCCAAGACTTAATCTCATTAGTAGACCAGTCCAGTAAAGGATTGTGCAGTTTTAACCAAGGCAAACCTAGAACGACTGGAGAGGATACCACCAAATCCAAATTCTCTTGGTGAATGCCGTTGATAGTGAGTGGAAATGCAGCAACCTTGTGAGTAATACATTTCAAAGGAGTGTTATCAATTGCAATCACAGAAATAGGTGATGACAAAGTTTTGGATTCCAATTTAAGTTTTCCCAAAAACCCCTTATCAATCACATTAAGTATTGAACCACAATCCACAAATACCTGAAATTCAATCAAATCTTCCTGCAATGAGGTACTCCCTGAAAGAAATACTCCCTTAGAGTTTAAACAAGCAATACGGGCGTAACTGACCTTTTTTTTTTCTTTACTCAAACGAAGCTCACAGTTCTTAATCAAATGGTCAGATTTACCACAATAAAAACACAATCCCTTGGAAAACCTATGGTCTCTTTCCTAAGAGCGGAGTGACATCACTCCAACCTCCATCGGTTCTCCGCCGTCCGAGCAGACCCTCTGGGAACTAGGAGCTGCCATTGCAGGAATCTTTTCATCATAAACCCTGGCACGCAGTCTCCTGTCCACACGTATGGCTTCTTGCAACGTTTCAGGTGCAGGAAATGCAATCAGCAGATCCTTAACCCTTTCACTTAGACCAGCAAGAAAAAAACATTTTAACGCCGAATCATTCCATTTCACTTCTGAGGACCACCTTCTGAAGTGTGTACAATAATTTTCAACATCACCTGACCCCTGATTCAAACGTCTCAGTTCTGTCTCAGCAGATGAGACTCGATCAGGATCGTCATACAATAGCCCCATAGCAGAAAAAAAATCCTCCACTGACCTAAAACACGGATCATTAGGTTGGAGAGAAAAGGCCCACCCCTGTGGTTCCTTGCGCAAAAGTGACATGATAAACCCAATGCGCTGTGATTCATTCCCAGAAGACTTTGGTCTCAAACAAAAATATAATAAACAAGCATTTTTAAAGGAAAAAAAATCTTGTTGCTTACCATCAAAAATATCAGTGAGTCCTACCTTCGGTTCCACAAAATGTGCTCCAGGACAGCTACTCACGTGTTGCCAGAGCTCGGACACCGCCAGAGACAATCCCTGCAGACGTTGAGCCAAATCTTGAACCGAAACCATACTGATCCCCGGATTTCTTTCCTTAAGGTTTTTTTTTTGTTTGGGCTGGACTTACTGTTATGATCTGCAACATAAACTAGAGAAAGAAGGGGAGAGCTGTCCCTACAATAAGACTAAGCTGAGTCCCTACGTTGTAGCGGGCGACCTGTTCCTTGTGAACTGACCCGCCTTCGTCCTCGGCTAGTCTGAACGGAGACCTATAGAGAAAGGGAGGTGTCCCTAAAAGAACTAAGGACTGGGACAAAAAATGGGACACCTCCTAACAGAAGCAAAATATAAACTGACAAAAGTACTAGAGGTCCAGAGGACCAAGCAAACTAGAGATAGATAGGCACAAAAGCACCTGGCTAGAAAGACAGTCTAAACAACACTGAAGTCCAGCAAGGCCAGAAGTGCGGAGCTGGAATATATAGGAAGATGGTCGCGTGACCGCAAAACACAAGATAGAAACAAAAACAAACAGGAGGGTTCTAACATACCACATTGAGCATGGAGAAAAGAAAGAAGACCAAAGAACTGTCTGAGGACTTGAGAAACCAAATTGTGAGGAAGCATGAGCAATCTCAAGGCTACAAGTCCATCTCCAAAGACCTGAATGTTCCTGTGTCTTCCGTGCGCAGTGTCATCAAGAAGTTTAAAGCCCATGGCACTGTGGCTAACCTCCCTAGATGTGGACGGAAAAGAAAAATTGACAAGAGATTTCAACGCAAGATTGTGCAGATGGTGGATAAACAACCTCGACTAACATCCAAACAAGTTCAAGCTGCCCTGCAGTCTGAGGGTACATCAGTGTCAACCCGTACTATCCGTCGGCGTCTAAATGAAAAGGGACTGTATGGTAGGATACCAAGGAAGACCCCACTTCGTACCCCGAGACATAAAAAAGCCAGGCTGGAGTTTGCCAAAACTTACCTGAGAAAGCCTAAAACGTTTTAGAAAAATGTTCTCTGGTCAGATGAGATAAAAGTAGAGCTTTTTGGGAAAAAGCATCAACATAGAGTGTACAGGAAAAAAAGAGGCATTCAAAGGAAAGAACACGGTCCCTACAGTCAAACATGGCGGAGGTTCCCTGATGTTTTGGGGTTGCTTTGCTGCCTCTGGCACTGGACTGCTTGACCGTGTGCATGGCATTATGAAGTCTGAGGACTACCAACAAATTTTGCAGCATAATGTAGGGCCCAGTGTGAGAAAGCTGGGTCTCCCTCAGAGGTCATGGGTCTTCCAGCAGGACAATGACCCAAAACACACTTCTAAAAGCACTATAAAATGGTTTGAGAAAAAGCACTGGAGACTTCTAAGGTGGCCAGCAATGAGTCCAGACCTGAATCCCATAGAACACCTGTGGAGAGATCTCAAAATGGCAGTTTGGAGAAGGCACCCATCAAATATCAGGGACCTGGAGCAGTTTGCCAAAGAAGAATGGTCTACAATTCCAGCAGAGCATAGTAAAAAACTCATTGATGGTTACCGGAAGCGGTTGTTCGCAGTTATTTTGGCTAAAGGTTGTGCAACCAAGTATTAGACTGAGGGTGCCAATACTTTTGTCTGGCCCATTTTTGGAGGTTTGTGTGAAATGATCAATGATTTGAATTTTGCTTCATTCTCTTTTGTGTTTTTTCCTTGCAAGCAAATTAAATGAAGATAATAATACCAAAGAATTTGTGATTGCAATCATTTTCAGGAAGAAACTGAGTATTATCTGACAGAATTGCAGGGGTGCCAATACTTTTGCCCACCACTGTAGTATAATGCAGCCCAATATAGTATAATGCAGATCCATATAGCATAATGCAGCCCCATATAGTATAATGCAGCCCTCATATAGTATAATGCAGCCCTCATATGGTATAATGTAGCCCTATATAGTATAATACAGCCCTGTGTAGTATAATGCAGCTCCATATAGTATAATACAGTCCCTGTATGGTATAATGCAGTCCTATATAGTATAATCCAGCCCCCATATAGTATAATGCAGCCTCATACAGTATAATGAAGCCCCCATAAAGTGTATAATGCAGCTCATTATAGTATAATGCAACCCCCAATATGGTATAATTCAGCCCCCATATAGTATAATGCAGCTGCCATATAGTATAATGCAGCACCATATAGTATAATGCAGCCCTATTTAGTATAATGAAGCCCCCATATAGTATAATGCAGCCCCAATATAGTATAATGCACACCCCATATGTTATAAAGCAGCCCAATATAGTACAGTGCAGCCCAATATTGTATAATGCACCCCCATATAGTATAATGCACACCCCATATAGTATAATGCTTTCCAATATAGTATAATGCAGCCCCATATAGTATAATGCAGCCCTATATAGTATAATGCACACCCCATATGGTGTAATGCAGGCCCTATATTGTATAATGCAGCTCCCATATAGTATAATGCAGCCCCTATATGGTATAATGCAGCCCCCATATAGTATAATGCAGCCTAATATAGTATAACATAGCCCCATATAGTATAATGGAGCCCCCATATAGTATAATGTGCACCCCATATGGTATAATGCAGCCCCCATGTGGTATAATGCAGCTCCATATAGTATAATGCATTCTAATATAGTATAATGCAGCCCTATAGACTATAAGGCAGCCCCATAGGGTACAATGCAGCCCCATATAGTATAATGCAGCCCAATACAGTATAATGCATCCCCAATATAGTATAATGCACATTCTATATAGTATAGTGCAGCCCCATATAGTATAATGCAGCCGCCATATAGTATAATGCAGCCCACATATGGTATAATGCTATAATGTAGCCCCACAGAGTATAATATAACCCTATATAATATAATGCACTCCCCATATAGTATAATGTAGCCTCATATAGTATAATGCAGCCCTATATAGTATAATGCAGCCCCATAGTCCTCCTATATAATGGCCACCAAGTACACACTGATTAAAAAAAAAATGCAATACTCACCTTTCCCAGTTCCCCCACTACTCCGGTCTCTGCAGCACGTCTCCTCAGCAACTCCACTGCCTGGCACAGCAAGACGCGATGAAGTGGCATCATCGTGCCCCCAGGCTGAGACGTCAAAGGCAGAGGGGGCATGGGAGAGGGAGCAGCACCATTGCTTTCAACTGTATCGGTATCTAGCGATGCTGATACAGCTGAATGTGCGACGCCGTGCGCGGGGGAGGGGGCCCGGGGCCGACAATTGCACCAGGCCCCCTCTGACTCACGGGCCCCATAGCGACCATGTGGTGTGCCATTATTTGTGACATGCCACTGGCTGGGGGCCCCTGGGGAAGTGGGGTACCTAGAAAAATGCCTAGTTTGCCCCGCCCTGCACCTACTCAATGGGAAAGCTGAAACCAGCATAATTGTACATCACAGTAAGGCTAAGTTCACACATCTCTATTTTCGGTTTGTGTGCTGCTCTTGAACAAACTGTTTCTGGATGAAACACAGATGATTTTTTTATATGCTCATGTGAACTTTGCCTTATGGTGTGGGCACAGTAGATGTGCGGGAACCATCTGTATTTTACAGTTGACAGTTATAGCATGTAGCTGTAGTGTGGCCCCTACCTATGAGCCACAGACACCCCAGTCTGACACAAAAGAGAGAGAGAAATCAAAAGTTCGGGTCACCTCACCATAGATTTCTATGGGGTTCGGATTCAGGTACAGTTCTGGTCCCCGAACTGAACTTTGGACTAAAGTTCGGTCGAACTCGAGGAACCCGAACATCCATGGGTCCGCTCATCCCGCTACGTCTTATCTGCTTTGAGCTGCTAAGATGTATTTTCGGCATCAATTTCTCTGTTTGGAGTTGCTGTGATATGCGTCGTGCTCAACTGCGGCATTGGGGAGGCATTTTCTGCTGTAATGTGGCATTGCTGTGCTGGAGGACATTTCATGCAGAATTGTGGCATTTGGGTAGTGGCACATGGGAAATGCTTTGTGCACCTCTGTAGTCTTTGTGTGATCTTAGTGGGTGAGGTCCTAAAATAGTTATGAAGCCCTTCAATTTTCTTTTGCTCTTTCGTTTTTTATTCTTCTTCTTCCCAGAGCCATGAATTATTTTTAACTTTCTGTCCACATAAACATGATATGAGGGTTTGATTTTTTGCGGAACAAGTTGTACTTTTTAATTGACACCATTTATTTTACCACATCGCGTACTACAGAACGGGAAAAAAATTCCATGTGGGGAGCAATTGTGAAAAAAATGCAATTCTGACATTGTCTTTCAGGATTTTTTTTTATGGTGTACATTGTGCTGTAAAAATCACCCTGCAATATGATTCTCCTCATCAGTATGATTATGGCAATACCAAACATGTCCAGTTTTTTTTATTATTTTAGTGGTGTAAAAAAAGTTTTTGTAAAAGAAAAAAATTGGAGGTTTATGTTGCCATTTTTCGAGAGCTGTAACGTTTTCATTTTTCGGTCAGTGGAGATGTGTGACAGCTTAGTTTTTGCGGGGCGAGACGTCTGCGTTTTTTTATACCATTTTGGAATAGATATGACATTTTGATCACTTGCTATGGCATTTTTTGTGGTTTTGCAGCATCCAAAAAAAAATGTTAGCGTTCTTGATTTTTTTCTGTTTAAGGTGTTTACTGATCAGGTTAATTATTTTTATATTTTGTTATATCTGACTTTTCTGAACGCAGCAATACCACATATGTGTATTTTTTATTATCTTTATTTTTAATGGGAGAAAAGGAGGGTGGTTTGAACTTTTATTTTTTTTTACTTTTTACTGAACTTGTTAGTACTCTTAGGGGACTTGAAGCTGCTGTGTGTAGCAAACACCACGGTCTTCTTTGAAGCCCGACCACATGCTGGGTTTCAGGGGAGGTCCATAATGACAAGCCTGGAAGTCTTCTGTAGACCTCCTGTTGTCATAGCAACCCATCGGCGATCTGTGATCACGTTTAGGGCCGTGCCGATGGCAGCGGCATTTAACAGGTTAACATTTGCGGGTGTTGCAAAGAGCATGTCTTGAAGGGGTTGATTTCTGAGTAGTGGAAAACCCCTTTAATTTGTTAAAATATCCTCTTTGCTGCTACTTAATTCTGCAGCAGACTCTGAAGATCCGAGTGGAAAATCTTCAACATTTCCAGGACATGTGAATGTAGACATAACGTTAGCTCCCTGCTACTATCAGGGGACACCTGGGTGATCGGGGATAGGACGGGCGGTGGATTGGATAGGTGCTCTGGTCAGGGTGGGATGGGGGAGGGGTGCTACTGTGTCACCCTGGCCTGGATGCCACAAGTGTAATTAAAGCTGTGTCTGAGAGCAAGGGGGAGGTTCTCTAGTCAGGGGAACATTAGCATGCAATGCCTCCTGTCTCAGGCCAGTAGGGGGAGCAGGCTGCCCCTATAAAAGCTGGTGCTGGGGGCAGGGTTAGAGAGAACTTGATGGCCTGTCTCAGCACTGAGATTTGTCCCAGAGCAGAGCAGGGACAGACAGTTGCACTGCACCTAAGAGGAAGTGTGGCAGGAGGAGAGCCACAAGCCAGAGACAAGAGGCGAAGCAAGCCTGTCTTGGCAGATAAAAGACTTACTTTACCAGACTTTGGTGTCTGAGGCTGGGAGGATTCTACATCCTCCAGCAGAGAACCAGTCCGCAAGGGACTGTATATTCCTTGGCCTAAGAAGCCTGGAGGCCCTGCCACAACAGAAGGGACCAGCAAAGCCGTACAAGGCTGGGAGCAGAAAGGAACCCACGTCGCAGGCCATACAGGCGAGAATACACGGAAAGCTTGGAAACGTGGGCTGTTACCCTATAACGAGGAGATAGCCAGAAGGAGCGCAGAAAGCACGGTAGGCCTACACCCTCACCCTGACCAGGGCCAATTTCCCCTTTGCTCTCAGACATCCAGGTCCCCTCCTAGCTGGGACTGTTTATGGGTCAGCTTACCTGTTTCAGTAAAGACCCTGGACTGCAACCTATTGTCTGTGTGCTCCTTCGCGCCTCCAGCACTACCGGTACTGGGACTCTCACCACCATCACTCCCACCATCCATTATACTGCCCTGGGGCCGCACTCTTCCCGTGGGGAGTCACACTACCCTAGCTGCACACCTCATCAGCCCCAGCGGTCTGCATGCAGCGGCGGTTCCTAATAACCGCAATCCACGGGTGGCGTAGTCGGACATTATCAGCAGAACGTAGCAGACTACCATTGGCCTGACCACCCTGAGCCACGGAACCGGGTCGCCACTACTACCCCCATCGTCTCCCTATTGCCCGGATCCGAGTGCCCCACGGCCCAGGGGGCGAGTCACTACTATATAAATAGCTGACTGTGGCCTGAAGGGTGGGATAGTTGGCTTGAGGCTCTGAGTTGCAGGAGAGGGATTGGGAAACAGCAGCATATGGCTGTGCCCTATAAGAATATGAATGCCTTGGGGGCTGAAATACCTGTACCTAAGCCCAGAGCGTCTCCTAATGGAGACAAGACGGAGATTCTGAGCAGCAGCTTTCAGAAGAGAGTGGAAATCTACCAGAAAGAGACAGAGATCATCCTGTCTGGGGAACAGCTGAGGTAAACTGCTGGAGACTTGGGGCACAAACTGCGGCCTAGAGATCACATGCAGCCCCCAATGCCATTGTGTGGTCCCAACCATATGGGCAGAAAAATGCTTGTCTGACAGATTAACTACTGTGTGTGGCTGCTATTAGAAGAGTAGTGGCCGGCAGCTGAGGAGCAGGACTGGCAAGTGCTAACAGTGCCCTGTGTAGCCATCTCTGGATGCCTCATATGTCAGGAGAAAGGGGTCTACTGACCTGGTTGGCACTCTAGAAAGGAGTATGAGTTACATACATGGCCTGTGTACAGTGCCTTGTCTTCGTGTGGTAGTTTTTTTTTTCTTTAGGAGTAGGTTTTACTATAAAGCTGCAGAAAACTTTTAAACACGCTGTGAAAAAGCTTCCGGCTGATCTCACTGGAAATGTTCAACATAGTGTAAAGTACTGTGTGCTAAATGAGCATTCTCATTTTAACAGTCTTCCTTCAACTTTAAACTATGTTACTGAGTCCATCTAGTTCAACCCATAGCCTAACATGTAGATCCAGAGGAAGGCAAAAAACCCATGTGGCAAACACCAAGCTCCACATTGGGGGAAAAAAATTCCTTCCTGACTCCATACGACAATCAGACTAGTTCCCTGGATCAACGCCCTATCAAGGAATCTAATATATATAACCTGTAATATTATACTTTTCAAGAAAGGCATCCATGCCCTTCTTAAATTTTAGCAGTGAATCGCTTGTGGTGCCCCTGAGGGTTCGGTCGCCACAGAGGTACTGCACCTCACCCAGAGGTGTGGTGTCTCCCTTTCTCTCAGGTAAGGAGGGTGTGCTGCACGGAACCCCAACACCTGCATCCAACACTACACTACCCCAGGCCAGCAGGAGGGGCAGGACGCAATGTAGTTTTCTGCTGAGCCCTGACCCTGGCTGGGGTGGGGGGAACCCAGAGTTAGGGGGAACCAGTAGTGGGTGTAGGTGGAGGAAGTAGTTCATGGGAGTGACGCGCCCCCTGGGCCATGTTGTGTAGCGTTGCGCACGCGGGGAATACCCGGAGCCGGATCCGATAGGGGTAGTAGTCCTTGTGGCGGTGACCCGGTCCGTGCCCAGGGTGTCAAACTAAGTGGCAGTTATTGATATGATGGTATTAGTGTCCGACTACGCCACCCGTTGAATGCGGCTATGAAGCCGCCGCTGCAGGGCAGTCCGCTGAGGCCGGTGGTACGGATGTGCAGCGTGGATGGTATAACCCCCAACGGGAGGGGTATAGCCTCAGGGCAGCTGATGAAGCAGGAAAAGATGATAGTGGTAGTGGTGGTGTGACAAGGAAGCTCAGAGATGTGCAATTGCAGTTTTCACAGCTTTACTCACAGTTCTTTATCAGGTCCCTTGTGTACAGCTAGGACCACCCGAGCCGTGCTGCGTCCACCAGGTGCGGGACTCGGCCAACTCCCAGGCAGTTCCAGAGCGTGGTCCTGAGCTCCCCTCTCCTCCTTTCTACTGGCCGTCCCCACCAGGGATCCACCTTTGTCCAGCTCCCTCGGGCCTTCTGGTGGTGAAACCTTTCCCGGTTTCCCTGACCCTATATGGTATGCCTTCCTGGTAGATATGGCGAGGGGTCGCGCCAAAACTTGTCCACGACCTCCGGTTCCTGGCTAAGGATAATTGGCCTTCACCAGTTTGGGATCCGCACCCTGTTCTGCCAACCCTTCACCCGTTATTTCGTGGGATCTCAGGGTTCCCTCTCTCTTGCGTCTCTGGGCCTTTCCTGGTGTTTCTGTTCCTTCTTCCTCTGACTTTGCTCTCTCTCCCTCTCTCAGCTTCAGGCCTCCTCTCCAGGCCTGGCTCTGGAGCTGGGCCCAGACTGAGCCACAGCTCCCTATCAGCCCTCTCTGGCTGAGCTCCTCTCTGCACAGAACAGACCCTGTCCTAAGATGGTGCCCACCTTATATACTCCCTCTGACACCCGAGCCCAGGTGACGAGCAACCAATGGGCTCCTACCTCTGCCCAGAGTCCCTCCCCTCTCTGCTCCTACACCACTAGGATGTTCCTCCCCCCTCCCCACTCCAGCCAGGGACAGAAGCTGTCGTACCTGCACATCTATCTGGTGGGAGTACCGTTGATCTGTCCCCCGGAAATGGGGTGAGTGTGGTGCATGCAGCTATCTGAGCCCAGTTCCACACTCCATCCTTACCCGGGAGTGGAATACCACACCTCTGGTCTGAGGTGCAATACCCCTGTAGCAGCCGAGTCCTCGGGGTGCTACAGGAGCACTCATACAGTAAAGATATAAAATAGGGAAGCCATCTTAGGGTGGCAGAACAGAGAGTCTAGTAGTTGGAGTACAGTCAGGGAGCAGAGTCTCTCTAGGAGCTCTGCTCCACTACAAGGGCCCAGGAATGAGGCCCAGGAGGGGAGCAGGGAGGAGGCTCTGATCTTCAGAAGGGATCCTAGGGGGTATGACGAGTGCCGGAAGCACCCGTACACCCCGAACCTGCCAGGTGTCAGGAGGATCTAGGCTGCAAGAAGGGGACCGGCCCCTGGCCCAGTCGTGCCGCTTCAAGTCTCTGCTGGAAAATACCGGAGGCTTCTGTCTTCTATAGCAGGAGCCAAACTCTCGCTACAATCCCAGTAAGGTCGAGCAGGTCTGAGCAACTCCGATGGACAGGGGGGACGTCGCAGCACCCGAATAGGATTCACAATGAGAAGCGCAGGGCAGGAGAGAGTAAAGACCATGCGTGAAGTTGGTCTAGGAAGGTACATTTGAAAGTGGAGTTCTGCCAGGTACACCCGAGCTGCCTGAGGAAGGACTGAACCCCTGCCCGGTGAACGCAGTGCGACGCGGGAGGACTGCACCAGTACTGTGCGCCTGAGGAACTTGTACGGAACTGTGAGTAAACTCGGATGACTGCACTGAACTGCCTCCGTTCCTTCATTTCGCCAGTACCTTTTCCCTCCCTGCACTACAAAGCCCAGTGCACCTCCTACATCCCTACCAACACTGCCCTGAGGCCTGCTCCACCAGTGGGGAGCCGTTCCATCACAAGCTGTCCTACCACCTGCCTCAGAGGACTGTTGCAGCACAGGTGATCCTCACCAGACACCACAGGTAGCGTCTCGACAAAATCCCCTATACATATTTCCCCCTTCTTTTAGTGACCACCCTAGGCCACGGACCGGGCCAGCCACCGTGATATCCCCAGCAAGCAGCCGAGAACCCCACGGCCCTGGGGGTGCGTCACACTCATTACAGCACCATGCGGCAGAGAGTTCCATAGTCTCACTGCTCTTACAGTAAAGAATCCGCATCTGTGTTTATGATTAAACCTCCTTTCCTCCAGACGTAGAAGATGCCCCCTTGTCCCCGTCTCAGGCCTCAGAGTAAAAAGATCAGTAGAAAAGTCTTTGCACTGTCCCCTCATATACTTGTACATAGTAATAAGGTCGCCCCCTAAGCCTTCGTTTTTCTACAGTAAGTAACCCCAAATGTAATAACCTGTCTTGGTATTGCAAACCCCCCAGTCCTCTAATAACCTTGGTCACTCTTCTCTGCACCCTCTCTAGTTCAGCTATGTCTTTCTTATACACCGGAGACCAGAACTGTACACAGTATTCTAAGTGTGGTCGCACTAGTGACTTGTATAGAGGTAAAATGATGTTCTCCTCAAGAGCATCTATGCCTCTTTTAATGCATCTCATTATTCTATTTGCCTTTGCAGCAGCTGCCTGACACTGGCCACTAAACGTGACCTTGTCATCCACCAATACACCCAGGTCTTTTTCAGTTACAGTTTGCCCAGCGTTTTACAATTAAGCATATAATTATACATTTTATTTCCTCTGCCCAAGTGCATTACCTTACATTTATCCCCATTAAAGCTCATTTACCATTTATCAGCCCAAGCTTCTAGTTTACATAGATCCTCCTGTAATATAAAATTGTCCTCCTCTGTATTGATTACCCTGCAGAGTTTAGTGTCATCTGCAAATATTGAAATATTACTCTGTATGCCCCTTACAAGGTCATTAATGTCGGATGACTCTGTGATAGTTGGCGGTATTGGGAAGGACCAGGATGAAGAGGAATATAGAAGGGTGGTTGCGGACTTTGTAGTATGGTGCCAGGCTAACCATCTAGAACTAAATGTTAAGAAAACCAGGGAGTTGGTGATGAGCTATGGAAGGTGCAAGAAGGTATGCCTACCTGTTACCATTGACGGTCAGGATGTGGAGATGGTGGACAGTTTCAAATATTTGGGGGTTTACCTAGATAGCAAGCTAGACTGGAAGTGCCACATGGAGAAGGTCTACAAGAAGGGGATGAGTAGATTGTACTTCCTAAGGAAGTTAAGGTTGTTTAATGTGTGTGGCAAAATGCTTGAGGTGTTCTACCAATCCATTGTGGCTAGTGCCACCTTTGCGGCAATAATTTGCTGGGGTAACAGTGTGCGTGTTGCTGACGCCAATTTCCTCCAGGATAAATAAAGTATATCTTATCTTATCTTATCTTATCTTATCTTAATAAATATGTTAAAAAGAAGCAGGCCCAATACTGACCCCTGTGGTACCCCACAGTTAACTGAGACCCAGTCTGAGTGTGTTCTAATTTTGGTTAGAAACATATTCAGAATGTATTTAATCATATAAAAACTGTGCACAATTATATTTATTGATCCTAAAATAAAAAAACGCTGCTCACCTCATGCACGTCACTGACAGCGTGGGAAAATTCTCCTGCACTCAGCGCTTCAGCGTGAGAATTTTCCCACGCTGTCAGTGACGTGCATGAGGTGCGCCGAGTTCATTGGACATGACCTCGGCTCATCTGGATGCCGTCACAGCCAGACACTGAGGAGCGCAAGCATGCCTGCGCTTATCAGTGTCTGCGGGATGATAGGCTGGATGGCAGCGTTCTGCTGCGGTCCAGCCAGTCATCTCGATGTAGCAGAGCTGGAGCCGTCGTGGGAGCCATGGAAAGGTAAGGATGAGGTTGCTTTATTATTTTACTTTTATTGCAGGAGATCGTTGGCTTCAGCTGGAATGGGCGTGACTGTAAGTATGGTTTAATTTAGAACAATAAAGAATTGTGTGTTTATTTCAATTAAAGGACTTTTTTCTGGGTGTTTGTGTTTTTTTTAAATACTTTACTAGAAATTCATGGTGGTCATGTCTAATATTGGCGTGACCCCATGAATTTCGGGCTTAGGGCCAGCTGATAATGCCAAGCTGGCCTTAACCCCTTTATTACCCAGTGAGCCACCGCACCAGGGCCCTGGATGAGTTGGGTACAGCGCCAGAAGATGGCGCTTCTATGAACTCGCCATTTTCCGGGGCGGCTGCGGACTGCAATTTGCAGCGGGTGGGGCCCAGAAAGCTTGGGCCTCCCTGCGCTGCAGATTCCAGCCCCCAGCTGCCTAGTTGTACCTGGCTGGACACAAAAACAGAGCGAAGCCCCATGTCAATTTTTTTTTAATTATTTCATGAAATAATTTTTTTAAAAAAGGGCTTCCCTATATTGTTGTGTCCGGCCAGGTACAAATAGGCAGCTGGTGGTTGGGGGCAGCCTGTTCCTGCCTGCTGTACCTGGCTGGACACAAAAATAGGGCGAAGCTCCACGTATTTTTTTTTTAAATTCATGAAATTCATGGAATAATTAAGAAAAAAAGGGCTTCCCTATATTGTTGTGTCCGGCTAGGTACAAATAGGCAGCTGGTGGTTGGGGGCAGCCCGTTCCTGCCTGCTGTACCTGACTGGACACAAATATAGGGCGAAGCCCCAAATCAATTTTTTTTAATTATTTCATGAATTTCCTGAAATGATTTAAAAAAAATTGACGTGGGGCTTCGCCCTATATTTGTGTCCAGCCAGGTACAGCAGGCAGGAACGGGCTGCCCCCAACCACCAGCTGCCTATTTGTACCTGGTTGGACACAACAATATAGGGAAGCCCTTTTTTCTTAATTATTTCATGAATTTCATGAAATAATTAAAAAAAAAAAAATACGTGAAGCTTCTCTCTATTTTTGTGTCCAGCAAGGTACAACTAGGCAGCTGGGGGATGGAATCTGCAGCGCAGGGAGGCCCAACCTTTTCCCCCCCCCCCGCTGAAAATTGCAGTCCACAGCCACCCCGGAAAATGACGCGTTCATAGAAGCTGGATGCTGTACCTGGCTGGCATACAAAAATATGGCGAAGCCCACGTCAAAAGTTTTGGGAAAAATTAATTAAAAAATAAATAATACTTTAGGGACTGCATCTTTATTAACTCCTCAAATGTCATTTAGTGTTAAAATAAAGGATTTATTTTAAAAAAAATTGATGTGGGGCTTCGCCCTATATTTGTGTCCAGCCAGGTACAGCAGGCAGGAACAGGCTGCCCCCAACCACCAGCTGCCTATTTGTACCTGGCCGGACACAACAATATAGGGAAGCCCTTTTTTAAAAAAATTATTTCATGAAATAATTTAAAAAAATTGACGTGGGGCTTCGCACTATATTTGTGTCCAGCCAGGTACAGCAGGCAGGAATGGGCTGCCCCCAACCACCAGCTGCCTCTTTGTACCTGGTTGGACACAACAATATAGGGAAGCCCTTTTTTTCTTAATTATTCCACGAATTTCATGAAATAATTAAAAAAAAAAATGCGGGGGGCTTCGCCCTATTTTTGTGTCCAGCCAGGTACAACTAGGCAGCTGGGGGCTGGAATCCGCAGCGCAGGGAGACCCAAGCTTTCTGGGCCACCCCCGCTGCAAATTGCAGTCCGCAGCCGCCCCAGAAAATGGCGCGTTCATAGAAGCGCCATCTTCTGGCGCTGTACCCAACTCATCCAGGGCCCTGGTGCGGTGGCTCACTGGGTAATAAAGGGGTTAAGGCCAGCTTGGCATTATCAGCTGGCCCTAAGCCCGAAATTCATGGGGTCACGCCAATATTAGACATGACCACCATGAATTTCTATTAAAGTATTTAAAAAAACACAAACACCCAGAATAAAGTCCTTTAATTGAAATAAACACACAATTCTTTATTGTTCTAAATTAAACCATACTTACCATCACGCCCATTCCAGCTGAAGCCAACGATCTCCTGCAATAAAAGTAAAATAATAAAGCAACCTCATCCTTACCTTTCCATGGCTCCCACGACAGCTTCAGCTCTGCTACATCGAGATGACAGGCTGGACCGCAGGAGAACGCTGCCATCCAGCCTGTCATCCCGCAGACACTGAGAAGCGCAGGCATGCTTGTGCTCCTCAGTGTCTCGCTGTGACGGCATCCAGATGAGCCGAGGTCATGTCCAATGAACTCAGCTCACCTCATGCACGTCACTGACAGCGTGGGAAAATTCTCCTGCACTCAGCACTTCAGCGTGAGAATTTTCCCACGCTGTCAGTGACGTGCATGAGGTGAGCTGAGTTCATTGGACATGAACTCGGCTCATCTGGATGACGTCACAGAGAGACACTGAGGAGCGCAAGCATGCCTGCGCTTCTCAGTGTCTGCGGGATGACAGGCTGGATGGCAGCGTTCTGCTGCGGTCCAGCCTGTCATCTCGATGTAGCAGAGCTGAAGCTGTCGTGGGAACCATGGAAAGGTAAGGATGAGGTTGCTTTATTATTTTTCTTTTATTGCAGGAGATCGTTGGCTTCAGCTGGAATGGGCGTGATGGTAAGTATGGTTTAATTTAGAACAATAAAGAATTGTGTCTTTATTTCAATTAAAGGACTTTATTCTGGGTGTTTGTGTTTTTTTTTTTAACTTTGACTATGGGGTTAGTAATGGGGGTGTCTTATAGACGCCTCTCCATTACTAACCTGGGCTTGATGTCAGCTGGCATTATAAGCTGACATCAACCCCAACCCTATTACCCCACTGCCACCGCTACAGGGCAGTGGGAAGAGCGAGGCTAAGTGCCAGAATTGGCGCATCCTATGGATGCGCCATTTCTGGGGTGGCTGACGGCTGGTGTTTCTAGCCTGGGAGGGGGCCAATATTCATGGCACCCTTCCTGGGCTATTAAAATCAGCCCCCAGCTGTCTGCCTAGCCTTTGCTCGCTATTAAATTAGGGGCGACCCCACGTTATTTTTTGGGGGGGGTTCCCCCATTTTAATAGCTAGTAAAGGCTAGGTATTCAGCTGGGGGCTGATATTAGTAGCCTGGGAAGCTCCGTGGGTATTACCCCCTTCCCAGGCTTCAAACATTTGCCCCAGCTGTCTGCTTAACCTCCGCTAGAGCCTAAAATTAAGGGGAACCCCACGCCAATTTTTTTTTAAATAAATCCTTTATTTTAACACTAAATGACAAGTACAGTAATCAACACTGTCACTGTACTTCATATATATGTGACTGACATGTTTCTATCTATCTAATCTATGTATGATTCTCTATTCTTTCTATTCTAAATTGTCGGGTACAGATGCTGAATTGCCGGCCGGCTTTTTTAAAGAGACGGTGCACGAAAACACTAATATTTTTTTAAATAAATCCTTTACACTAAATGACAAGTACAGTAAGGAACACTGTCACTGTACTTCATATATATGTGACTGACATGTTTCTATCTATCTAATCTATGTATGATTCTCTATTCTTTCTATTCTAAATTGTCGGGTACAGATGCTGAATTGCCGGCCGGCTTTTTTAAAGAGACGGTGCATGAAAACACTAATATTTTTTTAAATAAATCCTTTACACTAAATGACAAGTACAGTAAGCAACACTGTCACTGTACTTCATATATATGTGACTGACATGTTTCTATCTATCTAATCTATGTGTGAAGCTCTATTCTGTGTGTTATAAATTGTCGAGTACCGCTGCTGAATTGCCGGCCGGCTTTTTTAAAGAGACGGTGCATGAAAACACTAATATTTTTTAAAATAAATCCTTTACACTAAATGACAAGTACAGTAAGCAACACTGTCACTGTACTTCATATATATGTGACTGACATGTTTCTATCTATCTAATCTATGTGTGAAGCTCTATTCTTTCTGTTGTAAATTGTCGGGTACCGGTGTATGCGCTGATGAATTGCCGGCTTTTCATGTCATTCTACATTATTCTTAGTTGTTTTACTTCATGTAGAATTAGCCTACAAGGAAGGAAAGGGTTTATTTTCATTCCGATATTTGTGTCCCATTGACTTGCATTGGTTTCCGGTATCGGAATCGGCGATATCCGATACTTTTTGGGTATCGGCCCGATCCAATCCGATACGATATTTCCTGATATCGGAAGGTATCGCTCAACACTAATGACAACACAAAAATAAGTGATTTTTTTTTTCACAGTGCATTAATTGTACAAAATACTAAAACTATATAAATGTAACATCACCATAATCATACTGACCTACAGAATAAAGATAACACTTTATTTGGTGACTAGGGTAAAATTGAAAATGCCAAAAATCAGTTGCAGAATTACTGTTTTGTTTATAATCCTTCCAATAAAGAGCCAATGAAAGCTTGTTAATAAGTTATATAAACTCCAAAGTGATTTCACTGACAAATATGATTATTTCGCTTGGTCGAAAGGAAACTTAATGTACGAACCATGAACCAAGGCAAGGTCAACATTGTCAAAGCTGAAATAGACAGAACAGGACTCGACTTACTTAGAATTAGAATTTATGAATTAAGATGGACTCAATCCAGACATTTCCAATCAAACGTACATTGGGTTTGCTATTCTGGGAACAATACCGAAGACTAAAACAATGTCACTTTTATTATCAACCGAAGATTGGCCTATTATGTCCTGAAGTACAATGCAGTCAGTAATAGAGTCATCTCGATACGACTACAAGGAGCGACAAGCCATGTCACAGTTATACAAGTCTATTGACCAACAATGTATGCCTAGGGGGAGGAGGCTAAGCTACGATCAAGTTCAACAGGAAATTAGCAAGACACCAAAGAAGACGTACTCATTATTATTGGAGACTTGAATACCAAAGTGGTCCACGGCAAACATGGAACTGTTGTTGGCAACTTTGAACTTGGTGAACAAAATGGGGCTGGAGGAAGATTCATTGCCTTTTGTATGACAAATCAACTGTCCATTATGAACACCTTCTTCCAAAATCACAAATCGAAGACTATACATGGACATCAACTAATGGGGCCTATAAAATTCAGATTGACAACATATGTGTTTGCCAAAGATGGAGGTCGTCAATCATTACAGTGAAAACAAGGCCAGTAGCTGTCTGTAGAACTGATCATGAACTTTTGACATCAAAGATTAAAGTCAAGCTGTGCAAAAGGAATAGACAACAAGCTGTTCCAGCTTCGATTTGACTAAGATATCTGAAGTTTTTTGGAATGGTCTGCACAACCAATTTACATCACTGTACATGGATGAAAGAAAGTCTAAGGAATGATGAACACATGTAAAGATTATTATTACTGAAGATGCCAGTAAGAAAATAAATAAGCGGCAGAAGAGATCTCTGCAGCAATGTTTAACATAAAATACCCTAAAGATCATCAAAGAAAGATGAATGGCAAAAGGTAACAAGCAGGACACAGATAGCATCAGTAAAAGACTAAAGAGAGCCATTCGAGCAGACAAAGAACTTTATTACCAAAAGATATGTACAGAGATAGAAAGCGAACATCTGAGGGGCAAGACCAGGAAGGCAAAATAACTAAAGATCAAAGAGATACCATGAAAGCTTCAACCAAGAATGGAAATGTAGAAAGATGCCAACAGGAACAAACTGTGCCAGAACAGATCAAGGAAAGATGGAAAGAGTAAACAGAGCGCCTCTACAAGGACGATTCATTGATATGGGAAAAAACTGAGTGTTATGCTTGAGCAACAACTCACTCGGGATAATAGGTAAAAAACTGCAACTGACCCTGCTGGTTCTTGTACAGACAAGATATCCTGACCCCGCAGTCCCTAGTGGTTCATACGTGAGCTGAGATAGCCCTAACCACAAACTAGCAGATGTAAGCTCGGACCTATGCTGCCTGATAGGCTGTGAGCTCTTCAAGTTCCTCCTAAAGAACCGGAGGCAGAGCAGAGTGTGGATTACCTACAAAAAGGAAAGTCTGCTGAAAAATAAAGATCCCAAAGTGAGTAAAATAAACCACAAAATACAAAATAAAGTATAAAGTACGTAATGTTAGATAATATGCAGCCTACTTCCTAAAAAGAAACAGAAAATAGGTGCAGAGTAAGGAACAGAAACAGCAAAGAGATAAACCCTAGCTGGAATTTCACTCACTGGCTTTAAACTACAGCAGAATGGCTGAACATAAAAAGAGACTATCAACAGCAGGAAATGCCAGCAGGAGAAAAGAATATACAGCCGCACCCATAAGGTGCTAAGGCAGGCAAATAAAAACACCTGTGTAATGCTAAACAGACTGCAGTCAGAATAACAAAACCTAAATACCCGGAGAAAAGGTGTCTGCTGTGGCTTGGTGGACAGAGAAGCCGACCACAAAACACAGACTCGAGGGTTTGAACACAGGAGCATGACACTGAGACTGGAAATGATGGAAAACCAAACATCCTGAAAGACGATGTCATTGCTGCGATAAAGTTTCTGTCAAACAACAAAGCCTTTGGATGTGACAATATTCCAATAGAGCTAATAAAGTCTTCTCAAGCAGGAGTTGATGTTATAACATGCCTGTGTAACAGATATGTGTTATGCTGGCAAATCGCATGCCTTCTAAGCGCAGCCCTACTCACCATGTGTTTCGCTCTGCTCCACCCAGTACCTGACCGTCGCTTTGAGTTGCCTTATGCTTCTCTTCCAGCTCTGCTGTTTGTGAGTGATAGGGGTGTGGCCTAACGATGCAGAAATTTGTATCCATTCTGCCCTGCAGAGATCTGCTTCCCTGGCTTATCACCTGCCAGCAGGTGATATATTATGTGTCTCCACCTCCATTCCTCGACTGAACTTAGGTTCTAGTAGCTTAGTCTCTTGCTTCCTGCATTGGCATATTCTTGTTTTGCCTCACCTATTATTGACCTTGCTTACCTTCTTGTTTATCCTGATCTCTCTGCTCTTGATCTCGGCTATGAATTCAGAACCTGTCCTTTCTGCTCCGACTTTGGACCGTCTGACTACGCTATTGTCTCACCCAACTGTACCCCGTGCCCGAGTTTCTGACACTCTGGTCAGCTGCTGCAGTCCCCAGGATTGCCCTGGAGTGGTACTTGGTGTCTACCGGTGGCCCAGCCTATCCTCACCATCAGAGGCTTTAGTGAATACCCGGTAGACACTTAGTCACACCCCTCCAGAGTAAGCCCGGACCGTGGCACAGTGGGCACACACCCATTAGCATTACAGGATTTTAAGGCCATGGACCCTGCTGACAAATCGGGACCCAGAGACCCCAAGTCTAACATACAAGTGCTGTGCGAGAAAGTCCATTTTCAACGAGAGTGTCAAGACCAGATGATGCAGACTATTAATGTGGTGGCAACTCAGTTGCAGGATCTGACCGCCATGATGTTCTTCCTCTCCCCCGCCTATACTTTGTCTGACCATCCTACTACAGGACAGACTGCCTCTCCAAGGAAACCACCAATGGCTCCAGTTTCTGGCGGAACAGCTAAGTTTCAGCTTCCGCCCCCGTTCCGCTACAATGGAGATCCCAAGGAGAGCCATGTCTTCATTAACCAGTGTCAGATATACTTCTCTCTCCACACCTCCTTGTTTCCAGCAGACTATGCTCGATGCTTCCATACACTGGCTGTGAAGCTAGCCTGGAAAGAAGAAACCCTGGTGGTAACCTTCTGGCAGGGCCTGTCTGGTCGAATTAATGATGAATTGGCAGGCAGGTATCTACCATCTTCCCTGAAAGCTCTTATACTTCTGGCTTCTAGCATTGATCTCCGCTTTCACGAACATGCTTAGGAACAAGTTCGAGTATAATCCCATGCCAGAGGACCCTCCAGGCTCGACCCAGCCTTCCAGTATATAAATAACAAAAGACTGATTGACACTTCCAAACAGAAAACTGCTGTGTACAGGTGCAAACTAAGAGTAGTCATCTCTATACATATGTGGCACCCTGCTGTTCACAGGTACCACAAGACCCAAAAGGGTGCATGGATGGACTTCTCCACAAGAGGCACTCGCTACACACAAACACCTCCACCCTTCCACCTCATACCACCAGAGGGGGCCTGTCAGGAACATATATATTGGAGGGTGGAGTTAGGTAGTCAGATCAGTCAGCTAGATCAGTTAAGAGTGTGCTCAATGAAGTAGCAGCACGCTGGCTCCTGTGCTGAGGCAAGTTGAGGCCTGCAGCACATGCTGAAGCCTGAGTTGAGGGCCCCGAGTGTGGCCGGAGGCAAGGAGAGAAGTGATAAGGGAGCAGGAGAGCATAATAGGCTCACCCCAGAATACCAGCCGGAAACCGGGTCCGCGCCTACTGGGGCATCTACACCCAGTAGGGATCACCTGCATACCAGGAGGACTACAAGTCCCCGGTCAACCTGAAGCTAAACCCATTGACAGGACTAGGAACCACGAAGGCCCCAGCATCCAGGGAGAGTGGTTGCCAGAGGAAAGTCCTACTACAAAGCCAGCAGGTGAGAGAGAGAGAGAGAGAGAGAGAAACAGCATAGAAGCCAGGCCTAGCTCCAGGCAGGTCAGAAGCAAAGGATCAGGAGGCATTATACCCACTCACTGGGGAGAGTCCAGAAGTGCACCCTTACCACCGAGTACCCTGGACCGTACCAGTTATCACACCAGTAAAGGTACTGAAGCGAACCCCTGTGTCCGTGTCCGTCATTCCCCCTGATCCGACATGGCCACCTCTCACCTGCATTCCCATCCATCCTACACTGCCCTGGGGCCCGCTCCACCTGTGGGGAGCCGTTCCAACCAAGCTGCCCTATCAACTGCCCCAGAGGTGTGCAGCAGCGCCGGTACCGATTACCGGACACCACAGGTGGCGTCACGATCAAACTACAACTCCCTTGTAAATAATCCCCTTTTTATTGACTGCCCTGGGCCACGGACCGGGCTGCAGCCACTGTGACATACATATATCTCATTCCCCAGTATCTAAAGGCCCAGCTGCCGAGTACCCCATTGCCCTAGGGGCGCGTCATCTCTGGCGTCACGAACAGGATTTCGTGCCCGTTGCCACCGGGTACTGTGTGCTGTAATTGAACTGTGTTTAAACTGTGGTGAACATTGCCGTCATTACCGCACCGCCGCGTGGGAAGAAGAGGGGCGTAACCGTGGGATCCAGAGAAACGTGACTACTGGAAGCGCGTGAAACCCAGGCCCCGCCTTGCGCCTCGGCGTCGAACCAGGAAGCGTCAGGTCCTGGAAAGAGACCGCCATCAAGTGCACGCTCTGACGTCAGCCACGAGAGAGACGCAAGGTCCTGGAAGAAGACCGTCGGCTGCGGAGCTGCGGCCTACCCGATCAAAGTAAAGAAGGTAGGCTACGGTTCACTAGAGTGGTGCAACCATGGCCGACGGCCAGCAAAACGCCGGGGCACCGGTTAACGCTCCCGATGCTCAACTCGCGCCCGGTGCTGAACAAGCTGAAGCAGCCACCCCACCAGCAGGGGTCGCGATTCCAGTCATACCCATGGCCCTGCCGTACATCCCTGGAGCAAAATGGCTTCCCCAGTACGATGGTAAACCAGACACCCTGTCTGGATTCAAAAGGAAAATATGCGGTGTGTTGGATATGTACTCTATGACTGGCAAACAGAGAGCCGCTGTTGTACTGGGACAATTGACTGGTGTTGCAGAGCGGGAAGTTGAAACTTGGCCAGCCGCAGACCAGGAGTCAGTATCCATCATATTCAAGAAACTCCAAGCTGTCTTTGAGAACCGCACTGAGACAGATCTCCGGATGAGGTTCTACCATTGTACCCAGAAACCTGAGGACAGTGTCCGGGACTATTCCTGGCGCTTACAAGAGGCGCTGCGGGCCCTGAAACAGGTTAGTCCAGCCAGCATACATGATGAGAGTAAAATGCTGACAGAACAATTCATCTGGGGGTTAAGGTCCCAGGAGGAGAGCAGAACTGTACGGTGGTGTGCCTAAGATCATCCAGATGCCACCTTTGACACGCTGAAGCACATGGCTATAAAGGTTCTGCAGCCCCTGGAAACATCAAATACTGCTAACCAATGTTACCAGGGTGGGGCCACCTCAGTGCCCGCAGCTCCCACTACTCCTTCGCTAGTAGCTGAAGCAAAAGCGCAAACAGCGCCCCCTAGTGAGCTGGACAGTCTGCGCTCTGAAGTGCGTCAGCTAAGCAAAACTCTGACCACTGTCCTGAGCGCCCTGAAGCTACAGACAGAGCCCAAGACGAATGGAAGGATCCTACTCGCCAACAGTCCTGAGGATGTCCACTGGATGAGGAGAAGGAGGACAACGCCACACCGTGGGAAGACCAGCGACCAACGTCGCCCCCCAAGAGAATTCATCTGCTACCGTTGTCGTAAGGCAGGCCACACTGCACGGACCTGTCCTTTAAACGAGCAAACACTGGGGCCGAGGGCCGACACCCAGGAGTAAACCAACCAGGCCCCTCAAGCTGGTACGACCGGTTCGTGGGAGGAAGACCTTTTCTGTCCATTTGTGCTGGACGGCATCGCAACACCTGCCCTACTGGACACCGGATCACAGGTAACCATCATACCTGATGTCCTCTACAAACGGTTCTGGTCCATAGATGAACTCCAGCCGCCAAACCCGAACCTCTTTGTGTATGCCTCCAATGGCCTTCCTCTTAGCCTAGTCGGGGTTAAGGAGGTGACAGTGAAGGTGGGAAGAGCGGAACTAAAGGACCAAGGACTGATTGTAGTGGAGTCTAACCCTGGTGATACAGACTTGTATATGATACTTGGCACAAATGTTGTTGGTAATTATTTGGGAGAAGTGTTGTTCTTGCTCCAACAGATGGCTGACACTGCCAAACCAGGGCAGAGGAGGGTGCTCCAGAAAGAAATTCGAGCCCTCATGAACCAGCAACAGGTAAAATTATCAGGTGGTGAAATTGGTAATATACGGGTGACAGACCCTATACCCATTGTGATTCCCCCGCTAAGTGAAATGCTGATTTGGTGTAGGGCTGCAATAGGTCTCAGGGGACAGAACTACCAGGCGGTAGTAGAGCCCATTAGCTCAGAGCACAGACCTACACTCTTAACTGCCAGAGGGGTAGTTGATGTACGCAATGGAAGGGTACCCGTATGTCTCCTAAATTATGGGGAGGAGGAAGTTAAATTGCCACGATACGCCACTGTTGCCAGATTGTATACTGTGGATAATAACGCCATACACACAGTAGAATCCTTGACCCCACCAGATACAGTGGAAGACAACTACTCAGAAGCTCAGCTGGAGGATTGGTGTCAACAGCTCCATGTTGGGACTGACGCCACTCCTGTCCATCAAAAACACGGTGCATACAGAGTGGTCCAGTAATACGAACAAGTGTTCAGTAAACACCCACTTGATTTTGGAAGGGTTAAAGGGGTACAACACCACATACCCACCAGTAACCATCCACCCATCAAGGAGCGTTACAGACCCATACCACCAACACATTACCAGAAAGCGAAGGAAATGTTGCATGACATGAAGAGGGCAGGGGTAGTAAGGGATAGCTGTAGCCCCTGGGCAGCTCCCCTGGTCCTGGTCAGGAAAAAGGATGGTAGCATGAGAATGTGTGTAGATTATAGACAGATTAATCGCATAATACATAAAGATGCTTACCCTTTGCCCCGTATAGAGGAATCCCTGGCTGCACTAAAGTCTGCAAATTACTTCTCTACACTGGATCTTACTAGTGGGTACTGGCAAGTCTCTGTTGCTGAGGAAGACCAAGAGAAGACAGCCTTCACTACCCCGATGGGACTCTGCGAGTTCAACAGTATGCCGTTTGGACTCTGCAACGCCCCCAGAACGTTCCAGAGGTTGATGGAGTGCTGTTTAGGACGCCGTAACTTCGAGACAGTGCTGATATACCTGGACGACGTTATCGTGTACTCCAGGACATATGAGGACCATTTGAAGCACCTGGCGGAGGTATTTGAAGCATTGTCCCGGTATGGGATGAAACTGAAGCCTTCCCAGTGCCACCTGCTCAAACGGAAGGTTCAGTACCTGGGACACATAGTCAGCCCAGAGGGAGTAGCACCAGACTCGGAGAAGGTCACAGCCATCCAGAAGTGGCCTGAGCCTTAGAACATCAAGGAGGTACGTCAATTCCTGGGACTGGTCGGGTAATACCGGAGATTCATAAAGGACTACACCAAAAAGGCAGCACCTTTACAAGATCTCCTGGTAGGACAGTCCAAGAGAGGCAAAAGTACCCCCATTCCAGTGGGGTAAGGAACAGGCTGAATCATTTGCAGTGATGAAGGAGATCCTAACTGGTGAAGAAATCCAGGCTTACCCTGACTGCAGCCAACCTTTCCTGCTGTACACCGACGCCAGCAACGAGGGACTGGGAGCTGTGCTATCAAAGAAGCAGAATGGCAAAGAAAAGGTGATTGCCTATGCCAGCAGGAAGCTTTGCCCTACCGAGAGGAACCCGAAAAATTACAGCTCCTTCAAGCTGGAGTTCCTGGCCTTGGTCTGGGCTGTCCCTGAACGATTTAAGCATTACCTAGCCTCAACTAACTTCACAGCTTTTAATGACAACAACCCCTTGACACACCTGGAGACAGCCAGGTTGGGAGCCATGGAGCAGCATTGGGTGGCCAGACTGTCAAATTATCAGTTCACGATCAAGTACCGGGCAGGTCACAAGAACACCAACGCTGATGCCCTGTCAAGAATGCCCCAACAGTCGGACATCGAGGATGAAGTGGATGTCATTGAAGAGGTTGAACTACCTGCCTTCCACAGAAATTGGATGGTCCACGAGCAGAACACCTCTAGAAGATGTCGTGGTAAGACACTAAACCCTTTACCTCATCACAGCTGGAAGGAGACCCAGGACAGTGACCTGGTTGTCAGCCTCATCAAAGGACTGATAACCCAAGAAGGTTCTCAGCTGGAGAAGGATGCTCCTCCGCAAGCTAAGCAACTGTGGAATGAGAGAAGCCGGCTGTTCATCTACAGAGAGAAGCTGTGCAGAAGGTATGTCAACCCCAGAACCCATGAAATGGTGTGGCAGATCGTAGTACCCAGGACAGACATCCAGATGGTGTTAGAGGCCTACCACGATCAAGCAGGTCACTTTGGCTGAAAGAAACTGGAAACCCTGCTGAATGACCGGTTTTATTGGGTTGGAATGCGGAGCTCCAAAGAAAAGTGGTGCCGGAATTGTGCGCCCTGTAGCATCAGAAGGAATGACTACGGCAGCCAGAAAGCACCCCTGCAGCCCATCAAAACAACTCGACCCTTGGAGATTGTCGCTCTGGATCACGTCAAGTTGTCACCCAGCAGGTCAGACTATTCCTATGCCCTGACCATGGTGGATCACTATTCCCGGTTCCTGGTGGTAGCCCCTGTCAAAGATCTGACAGCAGAAACTGCAGCAAGAACGTTCCAAGCATACTTCTGCAGGCCCCATGGATACCCGGACAAGGTGCTGACGGATCAAGGCCCTGCCTTTGAAGCCGAGCTGTTTAAAGAATTCTGTCATCTGTATGGGTGCAAGAAGATCCGGACTACGCCGTATCACCCTCAAACCAATGGTTTGTGCGAGAAAATGAACAACATCATCATAGACCTGCTGAAAACCTTACCCTTGGAAGAATGGAACCAGTGGCCAGACAAACTACCTGACCTGGTAGATCTGTACAATCACATACCTGTGAGTTCTACTAATTGTACCCCAGCGTACCTCATGAGAGCAAGACCCGGAAAGTTGCCCATGGACCTGGACCTCGGAGTGGTAGAACCTGATGCAGATATGTCCACTGAAGACTGGGACACAACTCGACAAGAGCAGTACAGGAGAGTACAGGCCCGTGTCGAAGACAGTCTAAACAGAGTAAGGGAAAAGCAAGAAGGCCAGTATAATAAGCATGCACCAGCAGAACCCTTGGCACCTGGAGAAATTGTGCTAAAGCCGAAAAGAGGTCACAAGCTCGATGACCAGTGGGAAAGAGAACCCTACACTGTGTTAAATTCTAGTCAGTAAATTCTGATCAGTAAAGACTGAGGTAAGACAATTGCAACAGTCTCAAGAGACCACTTGAAATTATGCCCAGGTCTATTGAAGCCACAGGAGAAGGAAGTACCTCTTATAGTATCGGAAGAACCCAAAGAAGATGTACTTCATACTGTTCTAGGAGATTTCCCTGCGGACTGGCCTCAACTTGATGGAGCAGTCATACCAGTGATGCACTTCTATCAGCAACCAGAAGAACCTCCACTGCAAGTAGAACCTGTAAGCGCCCAGCAAGAGCCTGCTCAGGAACAAGAAGAATCCCCAGAAGAAGGATCACCAGTTGAAGCAGAGCCAGAAGGCCCAGTAAACAGTGTACTTGCCAGTCCCATAGAGAGATTGAGGCAGTTCTATGATTTACCCACACGTAGATCTGATAGGTTAGTGGATAGTGCACGCACAGACACTAGTAATACCCCAGTGCTACATAGGTCTACACGCAGCACACAAGGCCAAATCCCTGCCAGGTATAGGGAATAAGTTAAAAATGGCTGCAGTGTAAATAGTTACCCAGTTGGGAATTGCCTGCTGTTATTATTTATGTGAACTGAAAATATATATGTGCGTTTAGTTACCCATAAGGGTATAAAGACTTGAAGGCTGAGGACTGTGAGCAGCCAAAAACTTTATTTGTAAATAGTTGCACTCCTTAAAGTGCCCCCTTTATTGATTTTATTTATGCAACACATGACCTCAGAACAAAACCCGTTTGGCGTGGCCGAAGACGTGGTCCAACACCTGGATCACCTATGCCCTGCAGCCACGCCCAGTGCCTACGTTGAGGGTTTTTGGACGGGTCCCTCATGCTGTTCCATTTGCACCTTCACCAGTGAGATGGACACCTGTAATGGATCTCACTGAGACTTTAAGAAGGGTGTATTATATGTTTTAAGGAAATGTTATTATTGTTATTATAATTGTTGTTGTTGTAACCTTTTACAAAATGCTTCAGTCCAGGAGTAATGAATTGTACTAGGGGGGAATGTGGCGCCTTGCTGTTCACAGGTACCACAGGACCCAAAAGGGTGCATGGATGGACTTCTCCACAAGAGGCCCTCGCTACACACAAACACCTCCACCCTTCCACCTCATACCACCAGAGGGAGCCTGTCAGGGACATATATATTGGAGGGTGGAGTTAGGTAGTCAGATCAGTCAGCTAGATCAGTTAAGAGTGTGCTCAGTGAAGTAGCAGCACGCTGGCTGCTGTGCTGAGGCAAGTTGAGGCCTGCAGCACATGCTGAAGCCTGAGTTGAGGGCCCCGAGTGTGGCCGGAGGCAAGGAGAGAAGTGATAAGGGAGCAGAGGAGCATCATAGGCTCACCCCAAAATACCAGCCGGACACTGGGTCCGCGCCTACGGGGGCATCTTCACTCAGTAGGGATCACCGGCATACCAGGAGGACTACAAGTCCCCGATCGACCTGAAGCTAAACCCATCGACAGGACTAGGAACCATGAAGGCCCCAGCATCCAGGGAGAGTGGTTGCCAGAGGAAAGTCCTACTACAAAGCCAGCAGGTGAGAGAGAGAGAGAGAGAGAGAAACAGCATAGAAGCCAGGCCTAGCTCCAGGCAGGTCAGAAGCTTAGAAAGAGGAAGCAACGGACCAGGAGGCCTTATACCCGCTCACTGGGGAGAGTCCAGAAGTGCACCCTTACCACCGAGTACCCTGGACCGTACCAGTTATCCACACCAGTAAAGGTACTGAAGCGAACCCCTGTGTCCGTGTCCGTCATTCCCCCTGATCCGACATGGCCACCTCTCACCTGCATCCCCATCCATCCTACACTGCCCTGGGGCCCGCTTCACCTGTGGGGAGCCGTTCCAACAAAGCTGCCCTATCAACTGCCCCAGAGGTCTGCAGCAGCGCCGGTACCGATTACCGGAAACCACAGGTGGCGTCACGATCAAACTACAACTCCCTTGTAAATAATCCCCTTTTTGTTGACCGCCCGGGGCCATGGACCGTGCCGCAGCCACTGTGACATACATATATCTCATTCCCCAGTATCTAAAGGCCCGGCTGCTGAGTATCCCATTGCCCTGGGGGCGCATCACATAAACAAATAAAGTTGAATTCTGTAGTGCTATAGCATGTACACATGAAACATTAGAAATTTAAATTGCATTACTGCTCTAGATAATAAGAAAAAATGGAGATGCTTTGCGCATAATTTGGCCAATTCATGTATGCCCAGAAGCCAACTACAAGGTGATCTCATGTTGCTGGGAACAGCCTTCCAGTATCTCTTGCTGCCGCAAGTTACACCACCTGCTGTTGAGCCAATGCTAGTGGAGCAGGTCATATTTTCTGTAAAGGAGAGTTAGCGAAGGTATAAGTAAGAACAAATGCATGTATTCTGGAGGCAAAGGGCATTAAGTTCACCTGTGCCCAGTGAAGCCGGGAAACTCCAACACCTAGGGTAGGTCGGAAAGAGATGACCCTAGGTGAAAAAGATTGCTCTCATAAACTAGTGACCGAAGTCACAGTGGCCTGGGGTGAAAAGTCTCTCTACACTACAGCCCATATTGATTCCAGTTCGGCTGCCAACTTCATCCTGTCAGGACATGGCTTTTAAGCTTCAACTTCCGACCCAACGGCTTGATCAACCCATGGCTAGTGCTTCCATACATGAACAACTCTTGGCTGAGCCTATCCAATTCATGAGATAGCTCGTCACGTTCCGGATTGGAGCCCTGCATTCTGAAAAGATTTTGTTCTGCGTGCTGTCAAAATCTGTGAACTCTGTCCTGCTGGGTCTGCAATGGTTGCATTCACACGTGCCAGCTGTCATTGGTCCTCCACTTAAGTGCTTCAGTGGGGACTGTCATGCGCTACCGCTTGCCTCACCAAGGTCTTGACCTAGTCTCTGCCTTCCGTGCCTACGAACTGTTCTTCTTTGCCCACCTATTGTCAAGCCTTTGCAGGCTTGACATTGAAGGCAGAGGTCTTGCAACCTCATAGACCTTACGATTACCCCATAGACCTTCAGTCTGGCATCTCTCCTCGAGGAGGCTGGGTATACCCTCTATCACTACCAGAGATTCAGACCATATCAGAATATATCCAAGAGAACCTTGCCAAGGGATTTCTTCGTAAGTCCTCTTCTCCTGCTGCTGCCAGATTCTTCTTCGTGACAAAGAAGGATGGTTACCTACATTGACTATTAGGGCCTTAACAAAATCACCATCAAAAACAATTATTCTCTGTCCTTGATTTCAGAACTTTTTGACAGAATCCGTGGGGCTAAGATTTTCATCAAATTGGTAATAGTGTATTATAACTTGATCCAGATATGCAAAGGCAACGAGTAGATGACATCTTCAGGGACCTTCTTTATATTAAAATGGTTGTATATTTGGACGACATCCTGATATTCTCTCATTATCTACTGTTTCCACCCATAGAAGACACGTACGTCAGGTTCTGCAGCGTCTATGGGAGAACAATTTATGAGTCTGTCGTGTCTTCTTTCCAGCACTTAGAAGAGGCCTTTACGAGAACTCCGGTGATGCATCACCCTGACCCTAACAAACAGTTTCTACTAGAAGTGGATGCCTCCTTTATCGATGCTGGGGAAGTTCCTCTGCAAAGAACTTCTTCTGGGAATCTGTCTCCTGTGGATTCTTTTCTAAACTGTTCTCACCGACTGAGCGTAATTACTCTATTAGGGATTGCGAACTACTGGCCATTAAAATGGTGCTGGAAGGATGGTGTCATCTACTGGACGGCACCAGCTCTCCAGTTATTATATACACGGATCATAAGAACTTAACCTTTCTGCAGTCAACTCAACGGTTGAATCCTCGTCAAGCCAGGTGAGCACTCTTCGTCTCTTGTTTTGATTTTGAGCTACACTTCCATCCAGTGGACAAGAATGTTAAAGCAGATGCTCTGTCTTGATATTTTGAAGTTACTGTTTTCGTGGAAGAGGCTCAGTATATCATAGATCCGGCCAGGATTGTTGAAGCAGCCCTTGTCCTCCTAAAAGACATTCTTCTGGGGAAAACCTTTGTTCCTATTGCTAAAAGAAGGAAAATACTGTCGTGGGGACAAGAATCCAAGCTAGCCTGCCATGTGGGAGTACTCACATCCACTGAGCTAATTGCACACCGCTTTTGGTGGCCATCGCTGTCCAAGGATGTTCAGGACTTTGTGACCGCTTGTCCGCAGTGCCCAAGAAACAAGTCTCCCAGGAACAAGCCTGCTGGTCTCCTTCAGCCTCTGCCAGTTCTTTCTGCCCCCTAGTAGCATATCACTATGGATTTCATCATGAACCTGCCCCTCTCCAAGGGTTACAACACCATCTGGGTCATGGTGGAACAGTTCTCTAAGATGGGTCACTTTATCCCCTTGGTCGGCCTACCTTGGACTCCCAAGCTTGCCACATAGTTCTTCCAGCATGAGTTTCATCCTCATGCTTTCCCTCTCCACATTGTCTCTGACTGCAGAGTCCAGTTTACATCTAAATTTTGGAGAGATCTTTGCAAGCTGCTGAATGTCCAGCTGGATTTCTCCACCGCGTGCCATCCACAGACCAATGGACAAGTGAAACTGGTTAACAAAACTCTTGAAAACTACAGTATGTTTGCCACTTTATTTCTGCTCACCAGGATGACTGGATACAACGTCTTCTATGGGCAGAGTTCTCCTACAGCAACCACATTGGGGAGTCTTCTGGGGCATCTCCATTCTTCATTGTTTACTCCCAGCATCCTTAAGTGCATTGTCCTATGTCTGCTTCTTTTGAGGTAGCAGCAGTTGATTCTTCTTTTGGCAACTTCCTCCATATCTGGTAGCAAGCTCAGGCCTCTCTTCCTCTATTCTTCTAAGATGAAGACTCATGCGGACAGGAAGAGAGGTTCGCTGCCTCACTACCTTCCCTTGACGAAGCCGTCGGCTGACGGAGATACGCGTGGGGCTTCTCTCTATCTCTATACCTTTCCAGCTTCCTCTTCGTGGTCCCCTATATACCACAGCAGGTTGTATCCCTATATCCCTTCTCTGGTATTTTCCAGTACAACCTCTGGGAGTAAAGTCTACAAGCTTTATCCATTCATGAGTCTTTTGCTTGGTACTATTATTAGATTCAGGATATTTCCTTGATTTGGTACATACTGAGAGTTCCTGATTTATTTATTTCAGTAATTCTCTCTGGGGAATCCTGGAATACCTGACACTTTACATGTGACATGTACTTCTACTTGACCCATGACTGTGATCTTATGACCATCTTGACCATATCTGGGACAACCATGTCACATTACCAGGCACCTGGCTTGTTCATGTTTGCTTAATCGTTTTGTGATGGCCATCATTGTTTATGATCATTATCATATTATCCTGTATGCTGTGGTAAAGCGACTTGCTCGGCTCTCTGGAGGTAGACACAGTGTTAGAACTCTCCTGTTAGTTTTTTTCTAGTTTGCTGGTCACATGACCATTTTTGCCTATTTAATCCGGCTCCGCCCTCCTGGCCTTGCTGGACTTCATTGTAATTTCTACTCTTGAGCTAGCTTGGTACTCTGTTACCTTTCTCTGTCAGTTTTGCTAGGTCTTCGGACCTCTATGTTCTATTTTATTTGTTTGTCCTTTTTCTGCTACAATTTCTGCTAGGAGGTGTCCATCTTTCTCCCAGTCCCTAGTTCTTGTAGGGATCCCTTCCCTCACATCTATAGGTCTTCATTCAGACTAGCCGAGGACTCTAGCGGGTCTGATCGCAGGATCAGGTTCCCCGTTACATCGTAGGGATCCAGCTTAGTTCTATTGTAGGGACAGATGTCTTGTCTTTTCTTAGTGCTTGCAGCAGATCATAACACACAGCACACACGGTTTGGGTAAACGTTTTGCGGGTTTATTGAGCGGCATAAACTCCAGCAGTGTTCCATAAAAATAAACAGTGGCTCTCGGGGTTAACGGGAAAACAAAAGATGAACTATAACAGAGTCCTCTATCCAGCAGGGCCTTTGCCGGCTGCAGATAGTCTTGTGAAGTTTCAACAACACCAGTCCTCCGGTGTTGCTCTCTGGCATCAGCCACACACAGGCTGGAAACTTCAATCTACAGAACACACACTCCACACAGGAAAACAAACTGACTGAACATTTAAACCCTGTTCAGTCACACCCTGAGGGGGAGGTATGGGGAATGACTTCCCTTCCATCTCTGTCATTCCCATAAAACCACACCCTTTAAAAGAGAAAACTTCAGCACATAACATGCTGGTAGAAATTCAGTAGGTCTTAATTCACACAGGAGAGCATCCTGAGTGACACATACCTCACCTCACATATAATACCAGTGACTCTGTCACATATTCCCTCCCTCTGCCCAAAGCCGTGGGTTTGGGCACCTTCAGACACCAAGCAGGGAATTCTGGAGAGGGCATCACCTTTAGCGTGTAACTTCCTGGGTCTATGCTCCACGTGAAAATTAAAGTCTTGGAGACCTAAGAACCACGTAGTTACTCAGGCATTCTTACCTTTCTTTTCCCTCAACCATCTCAAAGGGGCATGATCTGGCACTAATTTAAACTTTCTGCTAAGTAGGTAATACCTTAGCATGTCTATGGCCCATTTTATGGCTAGACATTCATTCTCTACAGTGGCATAATTTTTCTCACAGGACAAGCTGATATACAGGATGGGATGCTCTTCCCCATTTATCTCCTGCGACAGCACAGCTCCTAGGCCAACTTCTGAGGCATCTGTCTGGAGCACAAATTCTTTAGTGAAGTCTGGTGCGACCAGGACTGGCTGCTTACAGAGTGCCAGCTTCAGCTGTTGGAATGCCATCTCAGCTTCAACCGTCCATTTCGCTATCGTTGTTTTTGTGCCTTTCAGAAGGTCTGTCAGTGGTGCGGAAAACATGGCAAAATTTGGGATAAACCACCGGTAATGTCCCACGATTTCAAAAAACGCTCTCACCTGCTTCTTGGAGAGCGGTTGCGGCCAGTTCTGAATTTTCTTGATCTTATTGACCTGTGGCTTAATTTCGCCTCTCCCAACAACGTAGCCTAAGTACTTGGCCTCCTTCTTCCCATTGGCATATTTTCTCGGATTTATCACAAATCCTGCCTTCCTTAGAGCATCCAGAATCGCCTGTTTACTTTTGGCAGATGACTAGCGCAGTCTGGGCTAAAGACAACAATGTCATCGAGGTAGGCTGCGGCATACTTCTTATGTGGGCTGAGGATCCGATCCATGGCCCTCTGGAAAGTGGCTGTTGCAGCCCTGCAGTCCTCGACTTTGGCTTTTGGACTGGCTCCCAAACAAGGAGTTTCCACGGGTTTCAAGTCCCACCATGGCTTGAGCAAATTCACATGGTATATTTGGTGCGGCTTTCTTCGGCCAGGCTGGTGGACTTTATAATTAACCTCGCTGACTTTCTCCACCACCTCGTACGGACCTTGCCATTTGGCCAGGAACCTGCTCTCGATGGTAGGGATTAGCACCAAAACATGGTCCCCAGGTTGGAACTGCCTCAGCCTCGCCAATCTGTTATAGACCCTTGCCTGAGCTTCCTGTGCCTGGAAGAGATGCGTTTTCACGATTGGTATCACTTTCAGTATTCTTTCTTGCATTTGGGAGACATGTTCAGTAATGCTCTGGTGTGTCGTAACCTCGGTGTCCCAGGTTTCCTTAGCGATGTCCAGGAGCCCTCGCGGATGTCGTCCATACATGAGCTCAAATGGAGAAAAAATGCTAGAGGCTTGTGGAACCTCCCTTACCGAGAAGAGCAAGAAGGGCAGCAGGTAGTCCCTCTCCCGTCCTTGCTTCTCTATGACTTTCTTGAGCATTACTTTCAGGGTCTTGTTAAAGCGCTCTACTAAGCCGTCTGTCTGCAGATGGTAAACGGAGGTTCGCAGCTGGGTAATCTGGAGAACCTTGTACAGCTCCTTCATTACCTTACTCATGAACGGGGTACCTTGGCCCATCAGGATTTCCTTCGGCAGACTGGTCCTGGCAAATATATGGACGAGCTCCCTGGCTATGCATTTACTCGATGAGTTCCTGAGCGGCACTGCTTCTGGGTACCGGGTCGCATAGTCCATGATCACCAGGATATATTGGTGGCTTCAGGCTGATTTGACTAAGCGCCCTACTAGGTCCATAGCAATCCTCTCAAAGTGGACCTCTATCACCGGTAGTGGAACTAATGGACTACGGAAGTGAGAAGAGGGAGCAGTTATTTGGCAGGTGGGGCAGGATCTACAATAGTTCTGAATTTCTTGGTAACACCCTGGCCAATAAAACCTTCTCAGTATCCTCTCCTGAGTTTTCTCAACCCCTATGTGTCTCCCTAGGACATGTGAATGGGCCATATCTGGTACCCACCGTCTGTATGGCTCCGGCACTAACAGCTGTTCCACTATCTCATCGCCCCTTAGTTTTGCCACTCGATATAGCAACTCCCCCTGCAAAGTGGGGGAACTTGGTGTCGGCCCCCGGCTCTTGGGCAACCCCATTACATACGGTAACCTGGTCAAATGTCCCCTTTAAGGTCAGGTCTCGAACTTGAGCAGTCACAAAGTTTTCTCCGGACATATCTAACTCAGGGAGGTCGGCCTCCTCGGTCACCGGCTTGCCCTCGTCGCCGGCAAGGACGCACAGTGGGAACTCTTCCACCTGAGACTTCATCGGGGGTTCTTCTCCAGGAACCTGGCTTTTGCCCACGCTACTTAGTCTGGTTCCCTTCCCCCACAAGTCCCAAAACAAAGAAAAATCACGGCTCAGTATGATAGGATGTATCAGGTCCTTAACCACCCTGTCTTCATGGGACTGGGCACCACACTCTGTTCCCACTGTCACTGTGGCCACAGGATAGTCCTTGGCATCCCCATAGATGCCCCGAATGCCCACAGTTTTGGAAGGGATCAACTGGTGGGGAAGGGTAGCGCTGATTAAAGTCACCAGACTCCCAGAGTCCAACAGTCCAAGCACCTTTACTCAATTAATGGACACGGCACACGCTTGCGGCCCCTCGCTGGGTCGACAGTCCACACTGCAGGCTGGATAAGCATAATAGGAAACTCGTCTGCCTAGGTTGCAGTCCATGGGCTCAGGGAACATATGACACCTGGCGGCTACGTGTCCAGGGTTGTGACACTATCAACAGACTATATCTTTATCAACAGTCCTTGTGGCACCTTCAGTGGGAGTGGGGCGCCCCCCAGTGGTGGCTCTAGACCCCTTCTGTGGTGAACCTGCCCCCTTTTGGGTATGCCAGTGCGGAGAAGTGACTATATCCGGTTTCCCGATGGATTTCTCAACCACCTGGTACCTCTCTACCAGGCCGATGAAGTCATCTGCATTCTTGGGATCACCCTGGGCAACCCAAGTCTGTACTGGCTTGGGAAGGGAGTGTATGAATCTATCAATCACCACCAGCTCGACCATCTGGGCCGGATTGGAGGACTCTGGCTGCAACCACTTCTGAACGAGATGCAGTAGGTGAAACATCTGCGGGTGAGGGGGTTTGTCGCTGGCATACGCCCAGTGGTAGACTCGTTGGGCTCTCACCACCATATTCACTCCCAGGTGTGCTAAGATCTTTCTTTAGCTTGGCGTATTCCTTGGTACCCTGCAGTGCCAAGTCGTAATATGCCTTTTGAGGTTCCACCGACAAATATGGTGCCAGAACCTCTGCCCACTGTTCTGGTGGAAGTCTCTCCCAATTAGCCACCCTCTCAAAGACTGTGAGAAATGCTTTCATATCATCCCCAGGGGTCGTCTTCTGCATGGCACATCTTACCGCCTTCCTAACGTGGGAGTCATCAGTCGGCCCTGAGGTTGGGGCGGTTGCCCTGCCCTGGATGACGTCCGCCAGAAGCTGTATCTGCTGTTGCTGCTCCTGCTGCTGTGCCTTTTGCTGCAATTGGATCTGTTGAAGCAACAGTTTGGTCATCTCCTGGTGCAGCTGCTGGCTTTGCAAGTGCTGCTGTTCCATCTGTTGTTGGCTCTGCACCAGGTGCTTTATGAGCTCCTCCATGTTGCCAGACTTCTCTGGCTGGCTGGCTGGCTGGCGGCCTTCACCCAGGACATCCACCGGTCTCTGTGGCAGGTACAAGTGGAATCTTGCCCGCATTCTCCACCAACTGTGGTAAAGCGACTTGCTTAGCTCTCCGGAGGTAGACACAGGACACATGGTTTGGGTAAACTTCCTGCGGATTTATTGTGCAGCATAAACTCCACCAGCGTCCCATAAAAATAAACAGTCCCTCTGTGGTTTAACGGGAAAACAGAAGATGAACTATAACAGAGTCCTCTAGTCAGCAGGGCCTTTGCCGGCTGCAGATAGTCTTGCGAAGTTTCAACAACACCAGTCCTCCGGTGTTGTTCTCTGGCGTCAGCCACACACAGCCTGGAGATTTCAGTTTCCAGACCACACAATCACACAGGAAAACCGACACCTACCTCCATTCTGTCACAATGCATATTGCCTATTGTGCTAAGAGACCATTTATATCTATATACATTTTTTCTGAGTGTCTTGGTCCCACATGTAGGTTGCTGCTTACATTGATATATTTATATTTCATTACCCAGGGATGTATTATACCATTTGTTGTTTTTTTAAGTGTTTTTAACTCCATTGTCCTTTTGTGCTCAATAAACTTTTTGTATTACTTTCTGTTATACCAAGAGTCCACATCTTTATGAGGTGCTTTTCTTTGTCTCTTATAAGGTTCCCTCTCTCCACATGATGTCTCACCCTACAGTATCAATTTTATATTAGTAGTGCACACCCTCCATTCTCTCTGCCTCACTACCTACGTGAAGATAAGGTTTGGCTGTCTTCATGGAATGTTCGCCAGAAGGTGCCTTCCTACAAGTTCGCTCCTCTGTATCTTGGTCCATTCAAAATCATCAGACAACTTAATCTGGATCCTGAACTCCTTCCACATCTCGCTCCTTCTAAATCCGGTGATCCTGAATCACTTCTACAAGGTCCATACTCCTTTTTCTACGTTCGTTTCTGAGGGGTTTTCGGTTGAGATTGAGGTCAAATACATTCTAGATTCCAAGAGGGTCCGAGGGAAGACATTCTTTTTGGTCAAATGGAAGGGTTTTGGCCCAGAGGAGAGATGCTGGGAGCCTGCGGAGTACATCTGCACTCCTACCATTCTTTAAAAATTTCTCCATCGGTCTGATCAAAAAAGGAGGGGGCATAAGAGTTATGTCGGACACTTGAACGCATTCTTAGCGCCTTTCTACTCACCGCATGTTTTGCTCTGTTCCACCTAGTACCTGACCATCGCTCTGAGCTGCTGTTGCGGAGATACCATAACAGAGAGGGGTCAAAAGATCGCGACGTCTTGCTACACGTGCACCTGCAATGGTTGGATCCACTTTGCTGGAGTGGCCGAACTCTGCAGGAATTTGTACCCATTCTGTTCTGCAGAGATCTGCTTCATCGGCCTATCACCTGCCAGCAGGTGAAATATCAGGCGAATCCATCCTAAATTCCTCACCTGATCTTTGGTTCTAGTAGCTCGGTCTCTAACTTCCTGTATTGGCGTATTTCTGTTTTGTCTCACCTGTTATTGACAAGGCTAGCCTTCTCGTTTATCGTTATTCAGATCTCTCCGCTCCTGACCTCGGCTTCAAATTTTGAACCTGTGCTGCCTGCCCTTACCTTGGACTGTCTGACTATACTTTTGTCTTGCCTACCTGTACCCTATACCCGAGTTTCTGACACTCCGGTCAGCTGCTGCAGTCCCGTGGACTGCCCTGGAGTGGTATCTGGTGTCCACTGGTGGCCCAGCCTATCTGCACCATCAAAAGCTCTAGTGAATACACTATACACTTAGTCACGCCTCTAAAGTAAGCCCAGCCTGTGGCACAGTGAGTCCACATCCACCAGCGTTACAATATGGACAACTGGTAAATGATCCAATGACTGGACAAGATTTTTTATTTCTATTTCGAAGAAGGGAGATGCTACCGACTGAAACTATAGCACTATTTAGTTCATACCGCATGCCAGCAAAATACTACTTACGATCCTACAAAGATGGTTACAGTCTTACTTTAAGAAAGATCTCCAAATAACCACAAAGGATATGTCACTCTTGACATTACATACGTCACACGTCACCCACTACACATATAGGTAGAGGGAAAATAGAGTATAGACAGTGTTGTATTAAAAGAAATCTTTTATTAAATCCATTAAAAGGAAAACTACATTAAAATTAAGCAGGAGGAAAATTATTCAACACCAGGATTCAAATATAGGTCTCAATCCTATAGAATAAATTAACACGAATAGATTTATGTTATTACTGATATAGGAGATGTGTTCAATAAATCATTGAGTCTAAGTCTTTTGCTCATAAGGTGCAACTGTTGATAAAGTGTCTAGTGCCATTAGCTGAAATAGACTTTCAAATCTCAGAATTTTGCTGCTCATAAAGTGTCTAGTGCCATTAGCTTTAATAGACCTTCAAATCTCAAAGTAAAATCAATAGTTTATCTCAAGTCATATTTATAGAGTGCAACTGGCAGAAAAAGTGTCTAGTGCTAGCAGCTGTGGTGATTTTCCCTCATGTGAGCTATAACAGACCTGTAAAGTACAACTCGCAGGTAGCAATTAATAGACAACGCTATATCTAAGTCAATGATATCACACTATCAGTTGTAACCAAAGCTTCTAACCATGACAATATTGCTGTTAGACAAAGAGTTGCAATCAAACTCCTTCCTTTCTAAATCGTGTAATTAACTTACAGGAGAGAATGGTATCCCCGTGGTCCTGGTGCTGCACCCCGACGGCCGTTTCGCCACGTTTCTCCTGTAAGTTAATTACACGATGTCAAATGTCAGCTGTTGCAAGCCCACGAGTGAAATCTGATGAAAATCCATATTGGAAAGAAGTGGGTAAACTGTGCTGCTGATGATAGCCAATTGAAGATTTCAGGAGACTGTAGAGGTTTCAATGCGCTTTTTTATCAAAGTGTTTTAAAGTCATGCGACTTCTTTATCAGGAGAAATCACAACCTCAAATATTTGTGGTTTTTCCTGATGAAGAAGTCGGATGACTTTAAAACGCGTTGATAATAAACTGCATAGAAACCTCTTTGGTCTTCTGGCATTTTCAATTGATTATCATAAAACCACACTCTTCTGTCCAATATGGATTTTCACAGGATAAGCCTGGAAAAGGCAGAGGAACAAGAGATATGACTACTAACAGATGGATAATGGAAAAAGCCAAAGAATACAACAAGGAGATCTATTTTTGCTTCATTGACTACATCAAAACCTTCCTGAACAGAGCATCTATACCACGGGTCTCAAACACGGGGCCCCGGGCCGCATGCGGCCCCTCCGGTTGCATCTATGTGCCCGCAGGCACATAGACCCCGTAACCACTGCGGCTCTCTCCAGCAGCTGCCGACATCAGCGCTGTAATGCAGTGTATTGCCGCGCAGAGACCGGCTCTCTGCACAGCAATACCAGTGTCAGCCGCCGGCCTATCAGACGCCAGCAGCTGACATCTGCGTCCCAGCGCAGCAGCGTATGACATTACTGCCATGTGCAGATGTCAGCTGCTGACCTCTGATAGGCCGGCGGCTGACACTGGTATTGCTGTGCAGAGAGCCAGTCTCCGCGCGGCAATACACTGCACTACAACGCTGATGGTGGCTGCTGGAGAGAGCCGTGATAGTTATGGGGTCTGTGCCTGTGGGCCACGGGTGCAGAAAGGACGCCGAGGGAACGGAGGACAGGTGAGAATCTTTTTTTTCTTTTTCTCTGTCATGTGAAATACAGCACAGGGGACTTGTGCTTAGTATGGGGGACAGGAACCCTGAACGCTGTATGGGGGGACTAGGACCCTGAACACTGTATGGGGGGATGGGGGCCCTGAACACTGTATGGGGGGACGGGGACCCTGAACACTGTATGGGGGGACGGGGACGCTGAACACTGTATGGGGGGACGGGGACCCTGAACACTGTATGGGGGGACGGGGACCCTGAACACTGTTTGGGGAGACGGGGACCCTGAACACTGTATGGGGGACGGGGACCCCGTGCACAGTATATGGGGGGACGGGGACCCCGTGCGCAGTATTGAGGTGTTGGGGATCCCGTGCGCAGTATGGGGGGGTGGGGACACCGTGTGCAGTATTGGGGGGGACGGGGACCCCGTGCGCAGTATGGGGGGGACAGGGGACTCTGTGCGCAGTATGGGGGGGGCGGGGACCCTGTGCGCAGTATGGGGGGGGGACGGGGACCCTGTGCGCAGTATGGGGGGGACGGGGACCCTGTGCGCAGTATGGGGGGGGGCGGGGACCCTGTGCGCAGTATGGGGGGGGACGGGGGACTTGTGTGCAGTATGGGGGACGGGAACCCTGAACACTGTATGGGGGACGGGGACCATGAAGACTGTATGGGGGGACGGTGACCCTGAACACTGTATGGGGGGACGGGGACTCTGAACACTGTATGGGGGGACGGTGACCCTGAACACTGTATGGGGGATGGGGGCCCTGAACACTGTATGGGGGGACAGGGACCCTGAACACTGTATGGGGGGACGGGGACCCTGAACACTGTATGGGGGGACGGGGACCCTGAACACTGTATTGGGGGGGGACGGGGACCCTGTGTGCAGTATGGGGGGGGGACGGGGGACCCTGTGCTCAGTATGGGGGACGGGAACCCTGACCACTGTATGGGGGACGGGGACACTGAAGACTGTATGGGGGGACGGTGACCCTGAACACTGTATGGGGGGACGGGGACCCTGAACACTGTATGGGGGGACGGTGACCCTGAACACTGTATGGGGGGATGGGGGCCCTGAACACTGTATGGAGGGACGGGGACCCTGAACACTGTATGGGGGGACGGGGACCCTTAACACTGTATGGGGGGACGGGGACCCTTAACACTGTATGGGGGGACGGGGACCCTGAACACTGTATGGGGGGACGGTGACCCTGAACACTGTATGGGGGGATGGAGGCCCTGAACACTGTATGGGGGGGGGACCCTGAACACTGTATGGGGGGACCCTGAATACTGTATGGGGGGACGGGGACCCTGAACACTGTATGGGGGGACGGGGACCCTGAACACTGTATGGGGGGACAGGGACCCTGAACACTATGGGGGGACAGGGACCCTGAACACTGTATGGAGGGGGGACGGGGACCCTGTGCGCAGTATGGGGGGGACGGGGGACTCTGTGCTCAGTATGGGGGACGGGAACCCTGAACACTGTATGGGGGACGGGGACCCTGTTGACTGTATGGGGGGACGGTGACCCTGAACACTGTATAGGGGGACGGGGACCCTGAACACTGTATGGGGGGACGGTGACCCTGAACACTGTATGGGGGGATGGGGGCCCTGAACACTGTATGGGGGGACGGGGACCCTGAACACTGTATGGGGGGACAGGGACCCTGAACACTGTATGGGGGGACGGGGACCCTGAACACTGTATGGGGGGATGGGGACCCTGAACACTGTATGGGGGGACGGGGACCCTGAACACTGTATGGGGGGATGGGGACCCTGAACACTGTATGGGGGGACGGGGACCCCGTGCGCAGTATATGGGGGGACGGGGACCCTGTGCGCAGTATTGAGGTGGAGGGGATCCCGTGCGCAGTATGGGGGGATGGGGACCCCGTGTGCAGTATTGGGGGGGACGGGGACCCCGTGCGCAGTATGGGGGGGACGGGGGACTCTGTGCGCAGTATGGGGGGGGACGGGGGACTCGGTGCGCAGTATGGGGGGGGGCGGGGGACCCTGTGCACAGTATGGGGGGCGGGGACCCTGTGCGCAGTATGGGGGGGGGACGGGGACCCTGTGCGCAGTATGGGGGGGGACCCCGTGCGCAGTATGGGGGGGGGACGGGGGACCCTGTGCGCAGTATGGGGGACGGGAACCCTGAACACTGCATGGGGGACGGGGACCCTGAAGACTGTATGGGGGGACGGTGACCCTGAACACTGTATGGGGGGACGGGGACCCTGAAGACTGTATGGCGGGACGGTGACCCTGAACACTGTATGGGGGGACGGGGACCCTGAACACTGTATGGGGGGACGGTGACCCTGAATACTCTATGTGGGGACGGGGACCCTGAACACTGTATGGGGGGATGGGGGCCCTGAACACTGTATGGGGGGACGGTGAACCTGAACACTGTATGGGGGGATGGGGACCATGAACACTTTATGGGGGGACGAGGACCCTGAACACTGTATGGTGGGATGGGGACCCTGAACACTGTATGGGGGGATGGGGACCCCGTGCGCAGTATTGAGGTGGTGGGGATCCCATGCACAGTATGGGGGGGATGGGGACCCCGTGTACAGTATTGGGGGGGACGGGGACCCCGTGCGCAGTATGGGGGGGGGAGGGGGACTCTGTGCGCAGTATGGAGGGGACGGGGGAATCTGTGCGCAGTATGGGGGGGGACGGGGGACCCTGTGAGCAGTATGGGGGGTGGGGACCCTGTGCGCAGTATGGGGGGGGCGGGGACCCTGTGCACAGTATGGGGGGGGACAGGGGACCCTGTGCGCGGTATGGGGGGGACGGGGGACCCCGTGCGCAGTATGGGGGGGGAGGGGGACTCTGTGCGCAGTATGGAGGGGACGGGGGAATCTGTGCGCAGTATGGGGGGGACGGGGGACCCTGTGAGCAGTATGGGAGGCGGGGACCCTGTGCGCAGTATGGGGGGGCGGGGACCCTGTGCGCAGTATGGGGGGGGACCCTGTGCGCAGTATGGTGGGGGGGACGGGGGACCCTGTGCGCAGTATGGAGGGGGGACAGGGGACCCTGTGCGCGGTATGGGGGGGGACGGGGGACCCTGCGCTCAGTATGGGGGGGATCCTGCGCGCAGTATGGGGGGGATGGGGACCCTGCGCGCAGTATGGGGTGGGGGGCCTGGATGGGGGACCATATGCGCAGTATGGGGGGGACCAGGATGAGGGACCATGTCTGCAATATGGGGGACCTGGATGGGAGACCATGTCTGCAATATGGGGGACCTGGATGGGAGACCATGTCTGCAATATGGGGACCATTAGTAGATATACAGCAGCCTTAAGTACATGCCCAAAAGCAAACATAGCTGATAGACCATAAAAGTTAGCTCAGCATAAATTCTACTCCAACAGCATACCAAACCAAGAGAAAAACAGGAGTAGCTGAATAAAAAACAGTCTTTATTAAATACATCAATCTCAAACATCAGTGTTCAAGTCATAGCATTGGCATAAATCGGGATACAAAAGGAGTTACGTGGTAACAGCAAAAAATAGCCTGTGATTCCCCATGCATCCACATCAAGTGAATAGTTTGCGGGCTGGGGACTCATAAGGCAAAGTGCCCATCATATTCAAAGGAGAATGGACAGGGGACATTGAATCATGCATAATAGCCAGAGTCAAAAACAGTGTGTAAAAAAGTCAAAAAGAGTGTGCAAAGCAGTCATCAAAGCAAAAGGTGGCTACTTTGAAGAACCTAGAATATAAGACATATTTTCAGATGTTTCACACTTTTTTGTTAAGTATATAATTCCACATGTGTTAATTCATAGTTTTGATGCCTTCAGTGTGAATGTACAATTTGCAAAGTCATGAAAATACAGAAAAATCTTTAAATGAGATGGTGTGTCCAAACTTTTGGTCTGTACTGTATATATAAAAAAAGTGGTATAGCTGCATTCAGAAAAGTCAGATCTTTCAAAATTAAAAATAATGAACCCAATCAGTAAACACCATAAATGAAAAAGAATTCAAGAACACCACAAAACACCACAAAAAATGCAGTAACTAGCAAACAAAACTTCATATCTATCCCAAAATGGTATCAATAAAAACGTTGTCTCACCCCACAAAAAATAAACCATCACTCAGCTCCACTGACCGATAAATTAAAAGATTACAGGCCGAGGAAAATGGCGACACAACTACTAAAATGTTTTATTGCAAACTTCTGATCTTTTTTTCACCATTAAAATAATAAAAGAAAACTGGATATGTTTGGAATCGCCATAATCATACTGAGGAGCAGAATCATACTGCATGGTAATTTTTATCACAAAATGTACATTGTAAAAACAATTCCAAGAAACAATGTCAGAATTGCGTTTTCTTCACAATTTCTCCCTACTTGGAACTTATTTTGCATTTTTCAGAACACTCTGTCATAAAATTAATGGTATCTCTCAAAAGTACAACTCATTCCACATAAAACAAGCCCTTGTATGTCTATGTGGAGAGAAAATGTAAAAAGTTCTGGTGCTGAATGAAGGTGCGGAAAATACAAAAAAGCAAAAACGGAAATCGGCCGCGTCGTGAAGGGGTTAAACAGAAAAGTCAGTGAAAAAAATGCAGCATTTCTGCTACGTAGGAACATGGCCTCGTGGTTTCATGCATTTTTTGTCATATTCTTTCCCCTTTTCTTGATTCGGAGCCTATTTACTGGTATGAGAGTCACTACTATTGGACCCTCATATTGTAGTTCAATTGGTATGCCAGATATGAATCAAGTATTTCTTAATATAATGTAATTTCTTAATATAATGAAATCATATCTATGAAACAAGAAGTCACAATATCCAGAAAAGTGTAAATGTGGACACATATGAAGAACGATTTGCATCTGGAATCTAGCATCTAAGAATTTCCGAATATAAAGAACCCTAAGAATTTCAGTATTCAGGAGCAGCCATGGCTCTTCCTCCATGCCTGAGTCTAGTACTGATGCTCAGACTATGGTGTTGCCGCCTTAAGTGTTTGTAGGCAACTTCCTTGTAAAGTAAGATGCCTCTTTAAGATCACACCACAGGATTCCATCATGACATCACAGGATTCCATTCTGACATCACAATTCACCACCACTACTAACACCAGTGTTTACAGCCCAGGTGTCATTGTTGTTAGTGATTTTGGCTACAAAGTTAGTGATATCCTAACCGCGCTTGGATTTCTTTGAAATGCGGAGAATTCCTCCCGAAAAACTTCAGGTGTTGGCACTGCTCCAGGGGATTGTTACCACCTACACCCCTGACTTCGTGCTACCCCTGCCAGATGGCGTCATCAGCTTCACTTACCGGCTGGTTATGGAGCTTGTAAAAGACTGCCTGACCAAATACCACCAAGGTCAAATAAGCTCAAAATATCTTGAGCATTTACAGATGAACATCTGGACATTAGTACAACAGGTAAGATGCAGACAATCTGCCCAAAATAATAATGAATAATAATCATAGCAGACTAGTTTATTTACATTTTTTTTTTCTTTCGACCTCTATTAATATAATATAGAACCTGATTTTCTGATTTTTCCTTTTGTTTTCATCTATACAGGCTGAAAAAAAATCCCAGAGTGGAGAGTTGGCCTTTTTCAAACAACTGGCCCAAAATGTCCTGTATGTACTGGAGTATACACTGGAAGTCCCGGTAAGGATCCATCATCTTCTATACCATATGTCCTTGTGGTGTGATCTCCAGATTACCAGTAATTTAGCAGAAGGACAGATTTATGATTTTGGAGACCTCCATGTTGGCTCCAGGCCTGTCTCTGCGGCTCCATCATCTGTGATGACAGCCTGGACTCAGTGGCGCAGAGTTTGTATTTCCGCCTCTTTCTCATCCAATCATCACAGTCTTCCTTCTTGTAAAGTTCTGATAATAGCAGTTATTAGAGAACAATTGTATATACAAGTTTGTTATATATTAGTCTGGATTTACAGGAGGGAGCGGCCGTGTATATTCCGTCCAATACTGAAATTATCCAGTAAATCAGGTTTAGTCCTTTCTGTTTTATGTATTTGGCAAATTACTGTTTATGAAATGTTATATTAATTGTACATATAACCCTCAGGGAACATCAAAAGGTGACTTTGAAAAGGTGAAAAACCTATATGTCCCGGACCCTAATACCAGTCAGCGGGGGCTAAACAGTGATCTGATAGAAGGTAAGCCGATCATCTAATATTCTTACACACATCTAAATATTATGGAGACACCTGAGAATATGTAGATTTAGGCCTCATTCACACGTCAGTTTTTCATGGACGAGTGCTATCCTTTCTGATTTTCGCTGACTGACAGATAGGAGAAGGTGGAGAAACTTTAATTTAGTTTCTCATCAGTGAAAAAACTGATGAAACTCTGATCAAACTGCCGTCTGAATGAAGCCTTACGCTCTATCCTGTATATGAGGCTGTGACTGCTGTCTATGGACATGAATATATACAGTGTGAGCAGAATATCTATATACCCAGTGTTAATACCATTTACAGAGGTGCAGTCCTGCAGACTTTTTATAGTGATATGTTATATATTATGTGCTATATGTCAGATATTGGTGTAGTCTAATACATGATGTCTCTTCATTATTTTAGAAACAACTGTATCTGCAAATACTGATCATGGAATAGATGGGACACCAAAGATCCACAAATCTGACAGTGTAAGTATCCGAGGGAGACGTCTGTATATCATCAGATAACGGGGAGTGAAATCCATCCATTATTATTCCCCAGGAGACGATGGGATAGCTCTATTCTCAGTGTAGATCATATCTATTGTGTGTGATGACAGCAGTTTTATTGCTGACTCCTCTGTGTGATATCCCTTATACCCCCCTGTTGTACAGTCACATATGTGTATGGAGGATATCCCCTATAATACAACAGTGTCTGTGGAGGTCCATGTATCAGGCAGGCAGTGAGAAGTTCCTTCATCTGGAGCTAGGATTTTCCTGCAGCTTTTATGTCTAAAAATGTAATTTTCTTTTCTAGGCCTTGATCAGATCATTGAACCCGGAGAAAAAGCCGTGTAAAAACGACTATGAATCAATCAAACTGTTCAGCAGTGGAGCATTTGGGTGAGTTTTATGTTGGCATTATATATGACGCGCCCCTGGGCCGGTGTCGCGCTGCGTTGCGCACGCGGGAGCCTACCCGGAGCCGGATCAGTGGAGGGTTGTAGTCTCGTGGCGGTGACCCGGTCCGTGCCCAGGGAGTCAAACTAGACGGCAGTCTATTAGTAGTAAATAGTTGATGACTACGCCACCCATTGAGTGCAGCCAGGAAGCTGCTGCTGCAGGGCAGACCGCTGAGGCCGGTGGTAGGATTGTGCAGCGGGATAGTATAACCCCCAACGGGAGGGGTATGGCCTCAGGGCAGCCGACGTGGATGATGGGGGTAGCAGGAACCACTCAGAGACGGTACGGTGTAGTTCAGGGTCTTTACTGGTAACAACGACAGACCCTCCCGGAGTACTTGCTAGCAAACGGGGCCTGGTCAGTCTTTGAGCAGATGGGATCTCCCCTGGCCAGGCGTAGTTGTAGGCCTCCCAAACTGACTGTACTCTTCTGGCTACCTTGCTAGAAGCTGATGTAAGTAGCCCACGTCCCTGAGTGTACCGTGTGGTGCTCACCCGTATGGCCGGTGACTCGGGGCCTTCTAATGGCTTCCGCTCCACGATGGCGGTGCTGGTCCCACGCGTGTGACCGTGCCTTCTGGCTTCTGGGCCAGAGGACCTGAAATCCCCTGCCTGACGGATTCTGCTGCTGGGTAGGAGTTAGTCCCCACAGCCTCGGACTCCGGGTCCGGTAAAGAATCTTCTTAGTCAGGGCGAGCTCTGCAGCTGCCAGCCCCTGACTCCTTGTAACTCTGCTGTTTCCTATGCTGCTTCTTGTCTCCACTCTCCTTGTCTCACTCACCCTGCCTCAGCCCCGGGTTTATACAGGGGAAGTTCTTCCCCTCCCAAGACTGGGCAGGAGGTGTGGCATGCACAGGATCCCTGACCAAAGGACCTCCCACCTGCTCTCAGACATAACATTACATTACTGTGGAAAACCAGACCCCTGGGGTGCCACATTCCCCCCTAGTGAAATTTAGTACTCCGGGACTAAACACATTTAGAAAAACATAACAAAGTATAACAATAACAATACTATAAGAAAAACACATAAGATGGTTACGGCGTGTCCGCAACCGGATGCAGTCTTTGAAGAAAAGCAAAGGTGTCCATTTCACCAACACAGGGAGACGTAACCAGGTAGGGGTCTGTCCTACCCCGAGTCCTTAACAGTCTCTAGTCCATCCTGGGTTACGCTCCAACTATATACAAGGATTCCCGGTAAATCCACCAAGGTTTCCTAAAAACAACTGGAAACACAAAATTATACACAAGCAACAATACACAGATAAACATAAATAAAACTATTTTTACACTTCAAATTCTCCAGCGTGCGGGTAACTGGCCTCTAGTGGCCCTAGTGGACCTACGGAGCTGACTGTCTGGCCCTGAACTACAGGGTGTAGGAGCTGTCAAGGGTAAACTGGGCAGCTGTCTACCGGCTCTTTGTCTCACTAGGGGTACGGCAGGCTCACTATAAGCAGAGGGTTGATTCTCCTGTTCTACTCGTGTGGAGTCTTCTGCCTCCTGGACCGGCTGTTCTTCCAGCTCTACCCGTTGCTCCGTAGGTTCTTGGGATGATGGTTGGAGGAAGGTGAGTACGGGTACCACAACTGCACCATTGACTTGAGTCCAAGACCGAGGGAAGTCCCCGAGCACGGTACTAACCATATCTTCCCTTTCTCCCACGGGTCGATGGTCTTCTTGTTCCTCTTCAGGGTTCCTCAGTTGTTCGGGACACTTCTTCAGGTGGTCCCGGGATACAATGGCTGTGGTTTCCCCTCCGTCTTTACTGATGGTACAGACCTTCGGGTTCTCGTGGCTTGAGGGCAGTACGGTGTACGGGTCCTTCTCCCACTGGTCATCCAACTTGTGGAGCCGTCTTTTCCTCTTCAAGACCTGCTCTCCGGGTACCAGGGGAACAGCGGGAGCATACTGGTTGTAAGTCTTCTCTTGTCTTTCCCTAGCCTGACAGAGACTTCGCTCCACGCTCTCTTGTACTCTCCGGTACTGCTGCTGCCTCTCTGTGTCCCAGTCTGTTTCTGGTGAAGTGTCCTCAGGTGTCAGGACTCCCATTTCCAGGTCAACAGGTAACTTACCAGGTCTCGCCCTCATTAGGTAAGCCGGGGTACAGTTGGTGGAACCTACCGGGATGTGGTTGTATAGGTCCACCAGATCGGGCAACTTCTCAGGCCACAGACTGCGTTCTTCCAGGGGCAATGTTTTTAGAAGATCCATTACCACCTGGTTCATTTTTTCACAAAGTCCATTAGTTTGCGGATGGTAGGGTGTCGTCCTTATCTTCCGGCAGCCATACAGATTGCAGAATTCCTGGAAGACCTCCGCTTCAAAGGCAGGTCCCTGGTCCGTCAGCACTTGGTCCGGGTACCCGTGTGGACGGCAGAAGTGCTGCTGGAAGGCTCTAGCTGCTGTTTGAGCCGTTAAGTCCTTGACGGGGACGACAACCAAGAACCGGGAGTAATGATCCACGATGGTTAACGCGTAGACGTAGCCACTTCTGCTTGGGGTCAGTTTTACATGATCCAAGGCTACCAGTTCCAACGGTTGCCAGGTGACGATGGACTGCAGGGGAGTCTTCTGGCTGGCCCGGTCCTTCCTTCTCAGATTGCACGGGCCACAGTCTCTGCACCACTTCTCGATGGTTCCCCTCATGCCTACCCAGTGGAACCGCTCGCGCAGCAGGAACTCCAGCTTTTTCCACCCGAAGTGTCCAGCTCCGTCGTGGTATGCCTCCATCACCATGGCTGCGTCTCTTCGCGGCACCACTACTTGCCAGAGTAGTTCATGCGTCCGGGAGTTGACCATTCTGCGGCACAACTTCCCCTTGTAAAGGAATAGTCGACTCTTCTCCGCCCATAGTTGTTTGGCTTCCTCCGGAGCGTCTGGTTCAAGGCGAGCCTCCGGCCGAGTCAGCATCTCCTTCACCAGTCGGACGGCAGGGTCGCTGTCTTGCGTTTCCGCCCAGTTGTAGTGGGGTAAGGGGTTCAACGTAGCAGCCTGCTTACCCCTTACCCGGTGGGAATACTGGATAGTTCCATGACGGTGGAACGCAGGGAGTTCAACTTCTTCCAGTCCCTCCGGATCTTCTCCTTCGTCCGGCAGGTTGGGCATCCTGGACAGGGCATCCGCGTTAGTATTGGAGCGTCCTGCCCGGTATTTGATTGTGAACTCGTAGTTGGACAGACGGGCCATCCACCTCTGCTCCAGGGCACCGAGTCTTGCCGTGTCCAGGTGTGTCAACGGGTTGCTATCCGTGTATACGGTGAACCGGGAAGAAGCGAGGTAATGCCTAAAGCGCTCGGTGACTGCCCATACCACGGCCAGGAACTCTAGCTTAAATGAGCTGTAATTCTCGGGGTTCCTTTCGGTGGGTCGCAGTTTTCGGCTGGCATAGGAGATCACTCGTTCTCTCCCCTGCTGAATCTGGGACAGTACGGCTCCTAGCCCGATGTTACTGGCGTCGGTGTAGAGGATGAAGGGCTGGCTATAGTCCGGGTACGCCAAGATTTCATCCCCCGTGAGGGCCATCTTCAGCTGGCGGAAGGACTCTTCTTCTAGCTCTTCCCATTTGAAGGGCGGCTTCTGGTTCTTGGCCTTTCGGGACTGGCCTATCAGGAGGTCCTGCATAGGCGCTGCCTTTTTGGTGAAACCGGGAATAAACCTTCGGTAGTAGCCTACCAACCCTAGGAACTGCCGCACTTCTTTTACGCTGGAGGGGCTTGGCCATCCCTTAATTGCGGTGATCTTATCGGGGTCGGGAGCCACTCCGTCAGCGCTCACCACGTGTCCCAGGTATTGCACCTTTGGTTTCAGGAGGTGACACTTGGAGGGTTTCACCTTTAGGCCGTAACTCGCCAGAGCTTCGAACACCTCCGCCAGGTGTTTCAGGTGGTCCTCATAAGTTTTGGAGTATACGATGACATCGTCCAGGTACAACAGGACCGTCTCGAAGTTTCTGTGGCCCAGACAGCACTCCATTAATCGTTGGAAGGTTCCTGGGGCGTTGCAGAGTCCGAACGGCATGCAGGTGAACTCGCTAAGTCCCATCGGGGTGGTGAATGCGGTCTTCTCCCGGTCCGCCTCTGCTACAGGAACCTGCCAGTACCCGCTAGTGAGATCCAAGGTAGAGAAGAAGTTAGCAGATCTTAAAGCAGCCAATGACTCCTCTATCCTTGGTAAGGGGTACGCATCCTTGTGTGTGATACGGTTGATTTTCCGGTAATCTACACACATCCTCATGGTGTTGTCTTTCTTTTTGACTAAAACTAGTGGGGCTGCCCAGGGGCTACAGCTATCCCGGATTACCCCAGCCTCCTTCATGTCTCTAAGCATCCCCTTGGCGTGTTGGTAATGTGCAGGGGGTACGGGTCGATACCTCTCTTTTATGGGAGGATGATCTCCCGTGGGGATGCGGTGTTCTACCCCCTTGACTCGCCCGAAGTCTAACGGGTGTTTACTAAACACTCTCTCATACTCTTGAACCACCCGATAGACTCCTTGTTTCTGATGTGAGGGAGTGGAATCAGTACCCAAATGTAGTTGCTGACACCAGTCCTCCATGTCTTTCTTAGAGCCGTTACCTTCCTCCGGGTGAGATGGAGGCAAGGGTTCCACAGATTGTATAGAATTTTGATTAGTGGTATATAATTTGGCTAGCGTGGCATACCGGGGCAGGTACACTTCCCTCTCCCCGATATTTATTATGCGAATGGGCACCCTCCCATGGCGTACATTGACCACCCCCCGTGCTGTCAAAATGGTGGGCCTACTGTCTGAGTAAACTGGTTCTACCATTGCCTGGTAATCTCTACCTCTCAGACCAATAGCTGCCCGGCACCAAATCATCATTTCACTTTTTGGGGGCATGGCAATAGGAAAAGGGTCACACATTCTTACGCTACCAATCTCACCGCCGGAGAGTTCCACTTGTTGCCGTTGCATCAGTGCCCGGATCTCTTTCTGGAGCACCCGCTGCTCGCCGGAGCTGGCGTTCTTGGCAACCTGCTGTAAAAGGAAAATCACCTCTGCAAGACAATTTTCAATTACGTTAGTTCCTAGAGTTATTTTTGGGTGACTCTCATGTTTATCAATATCTACAATGATCAGTCCCTGTGCGGCCAGTTCGACTCTACCGATTTTGAGGGTCACCTCTTTAAATCCGATCTGTGGCACGGGCTGGCCATTGCTGGCGATGATACTCAAGTCGTCGTCAGGGTAGTGGGTAATATCCGAGTCATTCCAGTACTGCTTGAAGAGCACGTACGGGATGGTGGTGACCTGTGACCCGGTATCCAGTAGGGCACTCATGGGAATGCCATCCAGTACCACAGGCAAGACTGGACGTCCTCCCACATATCTGTCGCGCCAGTTCGATGGGCCTGGTGATCTTTTTCCTGGGGGTTGGCCCTCTACCCCAGGTTGTGCCCGTTTAAAGACCAGTACCTTTCCATATGTCCGGGTTGATTGCAGCGGCGGCAGATGGGTCGTCCGTCCTCGCTGTATCGGTCACTGGGTCTTCCTCTGGCCGGTGGGGTCCTCCTTGGTCGACGCCACGGGATGTCCTCCGGTCCGGATGCCAGCTGGATCTTCCTTGGGGTGGAAACCTGTAAAGACTGCACAGTTCGGGTTAGCGCAGCAACGCTCTTAGCTAGCTCTTGGACCTGATGGTGTAGGTCTGGAGCCGGGTCATTGTCCAAAGCCTGCGCATCAGCTCCCACAGGCCCTGCCGACAAGGGCGCCGCCTCCTGGTGGTAAGTGATAGCTGGGCGCCTGTGGGTAACAACGCCACCCGGTGCTGGTTCTCGGAGCACCCGGATAGCTCTATCCTTGAACTGTGCAAAGTCCAGATGGGGATCCTGTAAGGCCATTGCCCGCAACTGGGTTCGGTGGGCATTGCAATATAAACCCTCTATAAATTGTTCAGTCAATAGCCTGTCCTCGTTTCCCACCCCATCAGGGTCGGTCTGCTTTATGGCCCTCAGGGCCTCTTGTAGGTTTAGTGCATAGTCCCTTATACTCTCATGCGCTCGCTGCTTGCACCCGTAGAATCTAAGCTTAATCTCGGCTGAGGTGCGGGTATCAAAGGTGTCCTTCAGCCGGGTTAGTATCCCTGCGACAGTCTTCCTCCCAGGTGGCCAGGATTTTACTTCCCTTTTGGCTGCCCCGGTTAGTTGGGCCACCAGGATGCTCACTTTTTGCTCTTCTGTGAGGGGGTACACCTGGAAGAGGCTATCCAGCTTTTCTCTAAAGTCATGCAGGGTATGTGACTCCCCTGAGTACTGGGGTAGCCAAGCTGCTCCCGGGATATAGGGCATGGTGAAGGGCATAACTGCAGCAGCGGTAGCGCTGGCGGGGGTTGAGGCAGTGAAGCTCTCCTCCGTATCCGACATCTTCCTCCCCCCTAGTGGACCGTGGCCTACCTTGCGATGATCCTCTTCCGTAGGCCGCGGCTCCGCAGTGGATCGTCAGGGTTGAGGACCTTCCGTCGCGCTCCTGTGACGTCGGCGTCTGCTGGGCTCCTTCCAGGACCTTACGCAACGTCCGGACGTGAGGCGGGGCTTCAGTTCTCGCGCGCTTTCGGAGTCCACGCCCCTCTTCTTCCCGCGCGGCGTCCTCAAGATGGCGTCCAATGGCGGGAAAACTCCACGGATGGCGGGAAGAAGGTCGAAGATGGCGCCGGATGGCGGGAAAACTTCGCGGATGGCGGGAAGAAGGTAGAAGATGGCGCCGGATGGCGGGAAACCTTCACCACTGGTAAGTTTGAACAGTCTTTGCTTTTCAGGCACGCAGTACCCGGTGGTTGCGGGCACGAAATCCTGCCGACTACGCCAAAGTTGACGCGCCCCTGGGCCGGTGTCGCGCTGCGTTGCGCACGCGGGAGCCTACCCGGAGCCGGATCAGTGGAGGGTTGTAGTCTCGTGGCGGTGACCCGGTCCGTGCCCAGGGAGTCAAACTAGACGGCAGTCTATTAGTAGTAAATAGTTGATGACTACGCCACCCGTTGAGTGCAGCCAGGAAGCTGCTGCTGCAGGGCAGACCGCTGAGGCCGGTGGTAGGATTGTGCAGCGGGATAGTATAACCCCCAACGGGAGGGGTATGGCCTCAGGGCAGCCGACGTGGATGATGGGGGTAGCAGGAACCACTCAGAGACGGTACGGTGTAGTTCAGGGTCTTTACTGGTAACAACGACAGACCCTCCCGGAGTACTTGCTAGCAAACGGGGCCTGGTCAGTCTTTGAGCAGATGGGATCTCCCCTGGCCAGGCGTAGTTGTAGGCCTCCCAAACTGACTGTACTCTTCTGGCTACCTTGCTAGAAGCTGATGTAAGTAGCCCACGTCCCTGAGTGTACCGTGTGGTGCTCACCCGTATGGCCGGTGACTCGGGGCCTTCTAATGGCTTCCGCTCCACGATGGCGGTGCTGGTCCCACGCGTGTGACCGTGCCTTCGGGCTTCTGGGCCAGAGGACCTGAAATCCCCTGCCTGACGGATTCTGCTGCTGGGTAGGAGTTAGTCCCCACAGCCTCGGACTCCGGGTCCGGTAAAGAATCTTCTTAGTCAGGGCGAGCTCTGCAGCTGCCAGCCCCTGACTCCTTGTAACTCTGCTGTTTCCTATGCTGCTTCTTGTCTCCACTCTCCTTGTCTCACTCACCCTGCCTCAGCCCCGGGTTTATACAGGGGAAGTTCTTCCCCTCCCAAGACTGGGCAGGAGGTGTGGCATGCACAGGATCCCTGACCAAAGGACCTCCCACCTGCTCTCAGACATAACATTACATTACTGTGGAAAACCAGACCCCTGGGGTGCCACATATACATTACCCACATCAATGTCACTGTATAATCAGCTAGGATGTGACAGGCGTGAGAACCTCCCATAGGTGATCATTTATGTAATGTGATCTTACGTATTCATACATGGATTTCTAATGACCGTACATCTAGTGTTAACCTAGTAACCATTAGTACAGAAGACCATTTGATGTGGTCTATAAACAGTCTGTTAATAAGGATTCATTTTAAATCATGGATTTTCCTCTCCTCCAGAGCCGTCCACTTAGTGCATCATAAAGACACCAACAAGGTATTCACTATGAAGAAACTGAACAAGCAGAACCTGAGGAAGCCAGAGCAAGTTGAGCGGGCCTTTCAAGAGAGGGACATCCTAGCATTCGCTGATAATCCCTTTGTGGTCTCCATGTTATGCTCTTTTCCTACCAAGTCTCATCTGTGTATGGTCATGGAGTACGTAGCAGGTAGGACATTATATATTGTATCTACATCCAGCCCATGTCTCCTGAACTCCAAGCATCTAATTCATGATGATTACATGTCCACATGGAAGGCGATTACATGTCCACATGGGTGACTATTAAATGTCCACATGGACAAGCATTAAATGTCCTTATGGACGACCATTAAATGTCCACACTGCAATTACTATTAGTCATCTATTACCAAAATGCCTGGAAAATTACTTATCTCTGTGAAAGTCTCCCATGTTCGTCCTCACTGAGTAAAGTCTGTAATTTCTGTTATGGATAAAAGGAGGATTTGACAATACTTTACCAGTTTGCATAGATGAGCACTTTCATAGAGAAATAAGAGGCTTGTAGATTGGGTCCTCCTCTATTTTCTTGTATAGGGCCACTCTAAAGTATATAATATACGCTCCTCTTATACAGTATATCTCTAGGTATTACGCCCTACCTCAATATCTCCACTTATTTTTCATTCAGTGGGTCATTCATTCATGTGTGATTTACATTGTAACAAACCCTCAGCTGTCTTTTTTTTCCTGCTGTAGGAGGAGACTGTGCCACTCTTATGAAGCTTGGAGGTCCTTTCGATGGTTCTTTACCTGTACCCTTGGCCCGCATGTACATTGCAGAAACGGTTCTCGCTGTGGAATACCTGCATAGCTATGGTGTGGTGCACAGAGACCTAAAGCCTGAGAAGTAAGTGACCCCTATAATAAAGGGGAAGAAATTTAGAGTTTGTTATACAATCCATGAGTTATTACTTGGGGCTAACACTGTCTTTTCTTTCACAGTCTCCTGATAACATCAACTGGACACATTAAGGTCACCGATTTTGGGCTTTCAAAAATCGGCCTCATGAGACCTACATCAGAAATCTACAAGTCTCTAAGGGAAAACATCACCAGAGAGTTCTGTGATGACAAGGTCAGCATTACGTATAGGGTTTTATTCTTTAGAGATCTCTTCTATTTCGGCTTCTATGATATTTTCTCATCTAAAAAACCTTTTCATTGATGTTATTTGTGACAATTCTATTCATTGATCATTATCTCATTCTTCTGTTGGTTTCCAGATGCCTGGCACTCCCTATTACATAGCCCCAGAAGTTATACTTCAGAAAGGCTTTGGAAGACCTGTTGACTGGTGGTCAATAGGAATCATCCTATATAAATTTCTCTTAGGATTTGTACCATTTGATGGGAGTTCCATAATTGAGGTTCTTGACAATATTTGCAGGGGTAAGTAAAATAAACAGAATTCTATGTAATGTCCTTGTTATTTGGTTCACTTGCTTAGATTGGTTCTTAGGTTTAGTTCTTTGTTAAGCAGAGGTTTTTATAGTACAGTAAATGAAGAGATTTTACTTTCTGTAATATTTGTTTTTTTTCCTTTTTTGACAGATAATGTAGCTTGGAAATTTTACACTTTCCTTCTCCCACCTAAAGCTCAGGACATCATCACTGGGATGCTCAGAAAAAATCCAGCGAAAAGACTTGGGACAAGTAATGTATATAATATTATTAATGATAAGTTATTATAGAAGATCATGCCCATGTGAATTAGCACTGAGATTCTCTACTTTTCCTACTTGTTCTATTCCCATTCGTCATGCTATGATTTTCAGTATATTTAACTCACATAGGCTCTGCTACATCTGCAGTTGAGATAAATGCAAACTATACGGATTTGTAGCAGTCTCTGATGATGTCTGTATCAGATTTTTTTTTGTTTTCCTTTTTCAGGAGGAGCAAATGAGATTAAGAGTCATCCGTTCCTGCGTAACTTAGACTTTGCCAACCTTCTAAGTCAGAGGCCCCTGTATGTTCCTCATCTGGTGTCAGACGTGGACACCAGCCACTTTGAGCGTAAGTAGAATGAGACGTCATCTGGAACAAACTGTTGTTTGTCTTGTCTTTCACTTTATGTGACAATCAGTTCCTATCATTATTAGTGATAACATGGTGATTGTGTGTGACAGTGTTTTATTCTAATAATCTCTGATACTACTGTACTTACACTTTGTAGCTCACTCCTGGATATACAAACATATGGACTCAAGTGAAGGGGACTCAAGCGAGGAGAATGACTGGCCAGAAAGCCACAACTTTGCATCATCTACTCAAAGGCTTGTTAATGTAAGTTTGAGAACCATTACCACTGCAAAACCTATAATTAAAAAAGTTCAGAACGATGTATGTTTTACATTTTATCTTTCTCTGTATTTTAGCTATGTACCACCAATACTAGGGTGATGGATAATGAGGATCCCAATGAGCCTCCAGTGAATTCTCCCATAGAAAAAAGAAAAAAACACTCAGAAATGTGAGTAGATTAATATTGTGGGGTTTAGATCCGATATAATATGATCAGAACAACATATACAAGATACAAGTAACACAACATAAAATCCAGCAGCCACCAACCCATAATTGCTGATCGCTGTGGCTCTGGCTTGTGATTACTCTGACTACCAGTCATTTATTTCCAGTCACTGAGGGCCATAATATTTAATGGATCTCAATTCTTCCTAATAGAAGAGGTGGGTCCTGGACAGAATATTCCCTCCATGTTGATCTAATTGGCCTTGCATACTGGTGTCTTAACATTTTCTATTGTTCTTACTTGTAATTTACATGTTTTTCTTCTACCAAACAGACAGAAAGACTCTTCTCCTGGAACTGATCTCACTGCTAGAGAAGGCACGTCATCCTCCTCCACATCGTCAGGTATGTGCAGGTGTATAGCACATCTTGCTATAGTCTATGATCAGAGTACAACGTGAATGTGTACAAGGAGGCTCAGAATATCATTACTTTTTTGAACTTCAGTGCGTAGAAATTCTCTTTTTTGGTGTCCGTTAAATGCGGTCTCACAGTTTTGAGCCAAACTGATCCTGAACACTTTGCCTATAGCTTGATATGGGCTTTTATGCCGTTATTGTTAAATTGAGGTTTTATCTAATTGATTATATGAGAACACTGTGGCATGCTGCAAATAATACCATATGAATAAGAGATCTAAGGGGTAACGTCTCGCCTTGTGGAGAGTCACATGCCAGCGTGATGAGTCTTATAGGCCATGCAATGCTCCTCTGGTCTTTAAGACGTCTTACCAGTGTAAGCCATCACAGGAAAATAGAGAATGTAGCAGCTGAACTTCAGTGGGTATAGGATGTAAGCCTCAACACAATCCACGGTGATGATGCATAATCCATAGCAAGACAGAAAAAGGGAAAACCAAAACCAGTAACAAGGCAAATCTATTGTAACAGTGAATATCAGATAATTACATGGAAAGGAATATTGTGGCGCTAGTAATGAAACATTAGTTCCCTTTATAAGTTCATTCCATTGGGAAAAATCATATCTACAGTAGTGTGAACATCCAGAAAGTGTCTGTATGCAGTAAATGGCTTTTTCTGTTCCCACCACGGGGCAGACGATCAGTTCTCTCGATGCCACATGCAGTGACAGTAGATGCGTCTGCAGTGTGCGGTGATAGGAGGATTTCCAGCAGGTGAGATCTGTCGCTTTCTGCTGTTATGTGAAATATCGCGGAGATGTTCTCCTATCCTAATTGTAACTTTTCTTCTTCTGTAACCAACATAATATTTATTGGAAGAAGTACATCACCGGCAGGTTTTTATTCACTTTCCTTCTGGCTATGTCAGGCAAGTCACTCTCCACAAGTGGAGACATTTCCCCTAGAAATAAAACTCTTGCTTTGCAATCACCCCGAAATACGTCTGCAGATTGAGTGTCTGGTTTGGCTTTTATCCCACGTCATGTGGCAGCGCTCGTTACAGGGAATTTGTCAGCAGGATTTTGCTATGAAATCCTACAGCAGCATGAGGTGGGAACAGAGACCCTGATTCCAGCGATGTGTCATTTAGTTACTGGGTGCAGCAGTTAGGATTGAGGAATAGTTTTCTCTGCTGCAGATACAGCAGAGCTCAGTTGTTGTGTACATTATATAGTGACAGAGAGCTGCTAATCAGTGTTGTGTGGTTGGACTAAAATGCACAAGGCAGCTTGTCCTGCAGTGATAATCTCCTGCTGATAAAATACTGATTGTATTAAAACAGCAAAACACAGTCCAGTAAGTGACACATCTCTAGAATTAGGGTCTATTCCCCTACATAATGCTGCTCTCAGATTACATAGAAAAAGTGTGCTGACAGATCCCCTTTAAAGGGTCGATATTGACTTTTAGGATTGCGACTTCCAATAGGGGGTGCTAGAGTTCAAGTTCTTTTCCTCTCTGAAGAGGCAATTTGTATATTAATAAGGGAACAGACACCACATGGCGGCACACAGGAAACCTACTAGTCCATATTAATCTAATGCTCAAGCCCTCAGGTGATGCCTTGTACATATGACATATTCTGCGCTGATGAAATACCAGAATGCCCGGACTATAGGGTATAAAAATAAAATAGTTCTGCTACATAAAGATATAAAGTTAATGTGTTAGGAGTTTATAATAACATGTTTTTTTTACTTTCTTATAAGAATTTCCAGTTAAGAAGAGCAGAAAATCTGTATTAAAACTGAGAAAAAAACAGAAACCGGAGAAAGTAGAAGAAGTGGAAAGTAGAAGAGGTAAGTGTGACAATAGGCTCCATGTTGTATGACGTCAGTGAGAAGAAGTCACGTGGAGCCGATGTTACCTGTCAGTGGTGGGATTGTCACATGTATGATGGCTGACAATGACCCCGTACCTCTGTATGGAGAAGACCCCTCTACTGTCCTGTCCCAGTATCCTCTAATATGGAGGCCCATTACTGACATTATTTTTATATCTCTTCTCATAGGTTCCATCTTCCGCCGGGTGATATCATCCTGCCGGCGAGGATTATCCAGGGCTGCTCGCTTCATCGGAGGAAGCTGTATTCCTGCCGGCTGCCGCTGAGGCACCAGAGATATCTCTTAGGAATAAAACCTCCACATCTAGCGCCCTGAAGGAAGTACAGCATCTCCACCATCAAGGCTGTACCTGTGCGGAAGGACTTGTGCCATGTACCTGACCACCAAGAAATAACTGCAGAAGGCAATGGCCCCTCCAAGAACATCTATTAATTCTTCCATGCAATTCTTATTAAAAAAATCTTTAAAAAAAATACAAATTTAATGTTTCTTTGCATTTAATATTACTAACATTTATGGCCTATCAATGATATGCAACATACATGTCTCATTAGTAAGTGGAGAAGAGGACCAGTGATTCTGGTCCATTTAAGGTTGTGTAAACACAGAGGGCCGGATTCATCATTGCATTTCCGCCATTTTTTGGCATTATTACTTCTCAATTAGTGACTTTTGTGACAAATTCATCAAACAATTTGAAGTCGTATTTGGGGTTTAGCTCGTTTTCCGTTTTTTACGTCAGTGTGACTTTTCCACATATTTTAGATAGATTCATGAAATGAAACTTTTCCAAAAAGTCATCAAATTTAGCTCCACTCTACTCCAGTCGCCCACTGGAGTGATTTTACATATGAAAATTATTTTAGTGCATTTTTTACATCGTTTCACAGATCGTGCAAAAAAGACAATATTGGATTTTGTGCTAAATTCATGATTTACATGTGCCATTTTGATGGATTTGAATGAAAAAACATCAGTGAAAACCACAAGTCAAAAAAGAAAAGCAACTTCAAGTATGCAGAGTTTTCTAGTGGAAACTGCTTAAAGAAACATTTTTTTTCTTTGAAGAATTTTTGGAGGAGTTTGCAGAGTAATTTTCCTGGAGCCTTTTTTTTCAGCCTTTTGATTTGACAGTTCATAATTAGAAAGTTTTCCTCCGGGAGATGTTTTATAAAAGTGAGGCACTCATTTCTTCTCCCATCAGTCATTTTTTAAATCCTTAAGCAGAAAAAAGCTTAAAAGACTGGACATATGAACAGTAGGCCATTTTACAACAGAAATAAATAGGAAGAGTATTTCAAGTGGCAATCTCATCTAATTGCTAGAGAGAAACATGTTCGGCGCTGATGATCGTAAAGAGCTGTGGAATTAATGGTGGTGTATAAGTAAGTAAAATAAATAAAACATAGAGCTCCATTTCAGCTCTATGCTTTTATGAACGTGACACACTCACAGACGGGTAACCGGAATAAGGACGACCGATTACAGAGAGAAGCCGAACTCACATCCTACTGATCCCTGCACAGACTAGACAATCCCTAGCTGCACAACTAAAAAGACCATGTTGAACCTTACTCCCTAAAAGCCCATCGAGGGGTTTCTGGTGCCTCCTGAGGAAGAAGAGGGGAGGCCACTACACAAAGACTAACAAGGGGAGAGGAAAGAGTGCAGGTGGACACTAAGACCCAGGGTGAACAAACTTAAAGCCCATTCATAATGGGAAGATCAGGAAAACTAAGGAGAACCAAAAATAAATGAAGTAAGAATAACCTCCCAGAACTCTAACTGTGATCAAAGGAAAAGATGCTGGGAAGGTAGATCTACTGTCACGCTAGGTAAGAGAAGGACCAAGTGTATGACGATGGGAAAAGGGGGGAATCCCAACAACTAGGGAAAAGGAGAGTGGAGACCCCTAGGCCGATCTTACAACACCCTGACTCCCCTACCATCCCTAAATAGGTTCCGCACCTATTGCTGAGCAGGGTACCTAATCCATAACTGTCCTTAGAGCTAGGTCCTAGATAGGGAGGGGAAGGGGAGAGCTCTAGTCAGCCCCCACTGCAACTATAGACAAACAAGGAAAACAGACAAGGGGATACACTTAGCTTGAGAAGACACCAGAGAGAAGACGACAATAATCCACCAAGAAACTCCAAGAAGAAACTAGCCGACTGCTAGTACTTCAGGCCTGAGAAGGGGAAAATAGTTTCATCACCGGCGACTCTCTGTAGACAATGAGGGTTTTTAAATATCAAGCAAGGGGGTGTAAATTAGCAGCAGAAAGTGGAGATCACTGCTGGGTCCAACAAGCTCTTCTGAATGCTCCTAAAACCTGGACCCAAAAATCCAAGCCCATTAAAAAACCCTCTCAGCTCTATCTGTGCCAGAGCCTGATTTTCTAACCTTCACATCACCACTGCTAACCATCTCAGTGACAGATATCTCCCATCCAGTTCCTGTCCAGCTTCCACCTTAGAGTGCAAAAGACAAACTGTGTACTTATTGTAACGGGTCTGGGAGGCGGAACCTCTGAGCTACTATACAAGGGGGCGGTCCTTGTAAGGGAGCGGGTGGCGACCAGGCAGGCAGTCACAGCAGATGACCGGGACAGTCTCTGGATGAACGGGCAGATGGTCACGGCAAGTGACCGGGGCAGTCTCTGGATGAACGGGCAGATGGTCACGGCAAGTGACCGGGGCAGTCTCTGGATGAACGGGCAGATGGTCACGGCAAGTGATCGGGGCAGTCTCTGGGTAAAGGGTTGGTACGACCTGTGGCGGCTGATGGTAGACGTGAGCTCCCAGGTGAGCAGGCGAGAGTCTCTGGATAAACGGGTGGTCACGGCATGTGACGGCAGAGCCTCCAGGAAGACCAACAGACAGGCGGCAGATGAGCGCTCCCAGGTGAGCGGGCAGAAGTCTCTGGACAGGCGGGTGGTCACAGCACGTGACGGCAGAGCCTCCAGGTAGGCTAGGAGACAGGCAGCAGATGAGCGCTCCCAGGTGAGCGGGCAGGAGTCACTGGACAGGCAGGTGGTCACAGCACGTGACGGCGGAGCCTCCAGGTAGGCTAGCAGGCAGGTAGCAGATGTGCGCTCTCAGGTGAGCGGGCAAGCTGGTCCATAGACAGACTGACAGGAGTTAGAAGGCAGACCGTCGGACCTCAGGCAAGCAGGCAGGTAGCTGATGTGCGCTCCCAGGTGAGCGGGCAAGCTGGTCCTTAGACAGACTGACAGGAGTTGTAAGGCAGACCGTCGGACCTCAGGCTAGCAGGCAGGTAGCAGAATATCAGGCAGGAATAAGACAGCAAGCTGACAGGAATCTGGCAGGTATCTGGCAGGTAACTGGCAACGGGACCTGAGGGCTGAAGCAGAGTAGTAAACAGTGCAACAACATTGCTCGGGCACCTCCATTTTGGAGGAGGTGCCTTATATATGGTGAAGTCCTCCGGCCATTGGCCGGGGACTCCTTAGGACGGCGCGCGGCCCCTTTAAGAGGGAGGGAGAGCGCGCGCGCCCTAAGCACAGTGGCCGGGAAGGAGCGCGCGCTGCCAGCAGAGCGGGAGGAGGACGCCGGGCACGGAGCAGAGAGGTGAGGGGAGCAGCGTCCCTGCCTAGCAGAGGGCAGGGACGCCGGCGCTACAGTACCCCCCCCTTTAGGCCCCCCCTTTTTTAGGCCAGACAGAAATTTAGCAAGGATAAGAGGGGCATGGATGTTCTCCCGGGGCTCCCACGTTCTCTCCTCAGGACCAAACCCCTTCCAATCTACTAGAAAAAAGGTCTTTCCTCTTACCCTTTTGGTGGCAAGAATGTTCTCTACCTCAAACTCTTCCTCAGCAGAAACCGGAGCAGGAGGCGTACCTGTAGACTTGGAAAAAGAGTTAAGTACCACAGGTTTGAGGAGAGATACATGGAAGGAGTTAGGGATCCGTAAGTTGGCCGGGAGTTTCAATTTATAGGCCACCGGGTTGATCTGATTGATGACCTCCAGAGGACCGATGAACCGAGGCCCTAACTTGTAAGAAGGTATCTTGAGTTGGACATATTTAGATGAGAGCCAGACTTTATCTCCAGGACGAAATTGTGGAGGATCCAGGCGTTTTTTGTCAGCGTGTCTTTTCATCCGTTCGGACGACTGAAGGAGTGCGGATCGGGTACTCTCCCAAATGGAGGAAAATTTGCTAACGAGAGATTCCGCAGCCGGGTTGTCCACAGAGGTGGAGACAGGAAAAGGAATCCGAGGATGCTGACCGAAGACTACAAAAAACGGGGATTTGGAGGAGGATTCGCTCTCGTGATTGTTATAAGAGAACTCGGCCCATGGTAGGAGATCCACCCAGTCTGAATGATGGGCATTAACGAAGTGCCGGAGGTAACTGGTCAGGTTCTGATTGATCCGCTCCACTTGACCATTGGACTGTGGGTGGTAAGCGGAAGAGAAGTCCAGGGTGACGTCTAGCAGTTTACAAGTGGCTCTCCAGAAGCGTGAGGTGAACTGTACCCCACGATCCGACACGATGTGGAGGGGCAGGCCATGAAGACGAAAGATGTGACGAATAAAGTCTTTAGCTAGCTCGGGTGCAGACGGGAGGCCTGGCAGGGGAACGAAATGAGCCATCTTGGAGAAGCGGTCAGCGACCACCCAAATGACCGTACAACCGGCAGAGACTGGGAGGTCAGTTATAAAGTCCATTGCTATATGCTGCCAGGGGGCAGCAGGTACAGAAAGCGGAAGGAGGCGACCGACTGGCAGATGTCTCGGAACCTTGTTGCGGGCGCAGGACACACAGGCAGAAACAAAGTCTATTACGTCCTTGTGCAGGGTAGGCCACCAGTAGTGCCGGGTAATAAGCTGGAGGGTCTTTTTCTGACCGGCATGGCCAGCCAGTTTAGACGAGTGACCCCAGTGAAGGATCTTCTCCCGATCAGGTACTGATACGAACGTCTTTCCGGGAGGGAGACGATTTAGACTCACGGGAGCCACCTGCATTACTCTGGCGGGATCGATGATGTGTTTCGGATCTTCCTCGAGATCAGACACCAGAAAGGATCGAGACAAGGCGTCCGCCTTGACGTTTTTGTCAGCCGGGCGAAAATGAAGAACAAAATCAAAGCGAGCAAAAAACAAGGACCACCGGGCTTGGCGCGGGTTAAGTCTCTGGGCATGCTGGAGGTAAGCCAAGTTCTTGTGGTCAGTGTAAATTATTACCGGGTGAAGAGCCCCCTCGAGCAGGTAACGCCACTCCTCCAATGCCAGTTTGATGGCCAATAACTCTCGGTCTCCTATGGAATAATTGCGCTCTGAGGAGGAGAAGAGTTTAGAGAAGAAGCCGCAAGTTACCATCCTCCCGGAAGATGATTTTTGAGTAAGTACCGCTCCGGCTCCAGAGGAGGAGGCGTCAACTTCCAGGAAGAACTGCTTGTTGCCGTCCGGGCGATGCAGCACCGGGGCGGAAGAGAAGGACTGTTTTAAGGAAAGAAAGGCCTCCTCTGCTTCGGGCGGCCACTCTTTGGGATTAGTACCCTTACGGGTGAGCGCGGAAATTGGGGCAGTCCGGGAAGAGAAGTGTGGTATGAAGAGGCGGTAGTAGTTGGCGAAGCCCAGGAACCGCTGAATGGCCTTCAACCCCTCCGGTCGAGGCCATTTCTCGATGGCAGACAGTTTCTCTGGATCCATTCGTAGGCCGGTCTGAGAAATAATGTAGCCCAAAAATGGAAGCGAGGTCTGCTCAAAGAGGCACTTCTCGTATTTAGCGAAGAGGTGATTCTGCCTGAGCCTGAGCAGGACCTGACGAACGTCCCTCCGGTGAGTCTGGAGATCCGGAGAGAAGACCAAGATGTCGTTCAGGTACACCACTACGCAGGAGTAGAGAAGGTCCCGGAAGATGTCATTGACCAACTCTTGAAAGACGGCAGGAGCGTTACAGAGACCAAAGGGCATTACCAGATATTCATAGTGGCCGTCCCGGGTGTTGAATGCCGTCTTCCATTCATCCCCCTGATGGATACGAACCAGGTTGTACGCCCCACGGAGGTCCAGTTTGGTGAAGATTCTAGCCCCCCTCAGACGATCAAATAACTTCGGAATGAGCGGAAGGGGGTACTTATTCTTCACCGTGATCTGGTTAAGGCCTCTATAGTCTATACAGGGACGGAGAGAACCGTCCTTCTTTTTGACGAAAAAGGAGCCTGCTCCCGCCGGGGAGGTAGATTTCCGGATGAATCCCCTGGCCAGATTCTCCTCAATATATTCGGACATCGACCGGGTCTCAGCAGCGGATAATGGATAAATACGCCCACGGGGAGGAGTAGTACCGGGTAACAGGTCGATAGGGCAGTCGTATGGTCTATGAGGGGGTAGTGTCTCTGCCTCCTTTTTATTAAAGACATCAGCATAAGACCAATAAGGAATCGGAAGTCCAGGTAGATTAGCTGGGGTAGGAGAAGGACGGACGGGATGGACGGGAACCAGACAGGTCTTATGGCAGTCCTTTCCACAGCGAAGGACCTCTCCGGTCTGCCAGTCAAGCACGAGTGCATGTTTCTGGAGCCAAGGTAGACCTAGCAAGAGGGCGTGAGAGAGTCCAGGCAGAACATGAAAGGAGATACTCTCAGAATGCAGCATTCCCACCTGCAGAGTAATGGATTCGGTGATGAGTTGGATGGGGCGTGGTAAGAGACCCCCATCCACGGCAGCAACAGACAAGGGTACAGCCAGAGGTTTGGTGGGGATGCGGTATTTCTCTACCAGGGACTGTGAAATAAGATTCCCGGCTGCTCCAGAGTCAAGTTGGGCTAGTTCGAAATAACGGTTCTCCCCGCAGACGATTGAGACTGACAGCAGCAGAGATGGAGAGGATTTATTCTTGTCTAGGTCGACCTCTCTGAGCGAACCTAGACACAGGCGTTTCCCGACCTCTCCGGGCAGGCACGCATCCGGTGCTCCTTACTGCCACAGTAGAAGCAGCTCCCCTCGGCACGGCGTAAGTCCTGACGGGTTTTGACCATCTTGGTCTGGTCGACCTGCATAGGCTCAGGAGAGTGTACCTGGGGAGAGACGGAGGGAGTAACAGGTTTCTGAAAAGTAGGAGCTAGACGTGGAAACCTCCTCTCACGGGTGACCTCTTTGGCACGCTCCTGGAACCGTAGGTCAATCCGGGTGGCAAGAGTTATTAGGTCATCGAGAGTGGTAGGAATGTCCCGACCAGCAAGTTCATCTTTAATACGGCCTGACAGACCCTCCCAGAAGACGGATACCAGAGCGTCGTTATCTCAGGCCAGCTCCGAGGCAAGGGTACGGAACCGTATGGCATATTGGCCCACGGTGAGACCTCCCTGACGGAGGCGTAGCAGTGATGATGCGGATGAGGTCTTCCGTCCGGTTCGTCGAAGACTTTCCGGAAAGCCGTGAGAAAGGCAGGCAAGTCGGACACCAGGGGGTCTCCTCTCTCCCATAGAGGATTTAGCCAGGCCAGGGCCTCCCCGGTGAGATGGGACATGATGAAGGCAATTTTGGCCCGGTCGGAGTTAAACTGGTGGGACAATAGTTCAAAGTGCAGGGTGCACTGATTTATGAAGCCCCGAGCCTGGGCGGAGTCGCCTCCGAAGCGAGGAGGTGCAGAAAGCCGGGGTCCGGGGTAGGATACCATGGTATTAGTGGGCAGCGGAGTTGCCGGATTGCGAGTCATGGCACTGGCGGAGGTTGCTGGCGGAGCAGTCAGAGTGTCCAGGCGAGAATTGACATTCCGCAGGTGACCCAGGATGGACTCCTGTTGGGACCTCTGACGGGACAGTTCATGACACAGGTCCGAGAGCGAGGGAGCTTGGGTGCCACCGGGTTCCATGGCCCGAGCAAACTGTAACGGGTCTGGGAGGCGGAACCTCTGAGCTACTATACAAGGGGGCGGTCCTTGTAAGGGAGCGGGTGGCGACCAGGCAGGCAGTCACATAGGATGACCGGGACAGTCTCTGGATGAACGGGCAGATGGTCACGGCAAGTGACCGAGGCAGTCTCTGGATGAACGGGCAGATGGTCACGGCAAGTGACCGGGGCAGTCTCTGGATGAACGGGCAGATGGTCACGGCAAGTGACCGGGGCAGTCTCTGGGTAAAGGGTTGGTACGACCTGTGGCGGCTGATGGTAGACGTGAGCTCCCAGGTGAGCAGGCGAGAGTCTCTGGATAAACGGGTGGTCACGGCATGTGACGGCGGAGCCTCCAGGAAGACCAACAGACAGGCGGCAGATGAGCGCTCCCAGGTGAGCGGGCAGAAGTCTCTGGACAGGCGGGTGGTCACAGCACGTGACGGCAGAGCCTCCAGGTAGGCTAGGAGACAGGCAGCAGATGAGCGCTCCCAGGTGAGCGGGCAGGAGTCACTGGACAGGCAGGTGGTCACAGCACGTGACAGCGGAGCCTCCAGGTAGGCTAGCAGGCAGGTAGCAGATGTGCGCTCCCAGGTGAGCGGGCAAGCTGGTCCATAGACAGACTGACAGGAGTTGGAAGGCAGACCGTCGGACCTCAGGCAAGCAGGCAGGTAGCTGATGTGCGCTCCCAGGTGAGCGGGCAAGCTGGTCCTTAGACAGACTGACAGGAGTTGTAAGGCAGACCGTCGGACCTCAGGCTAGCAGGCAGGTAGCAGAATATCAGGCAGGAATAAGACAGCAAGCTGACAGGAATCTGGCAGGTATCTGGCAGGTAACTGGCAACGGGACCTGAGGGCTGAAGCAGAGTAGTGAACAGTGCAACAACATTGCTCGGGCACCTCCATTTTGGAGGAGGTGCCTTATATATGGTGAAGTCCTCCGGCCATTGGCCGGGGACTCCTTAGGACGGCGCGCGCGGCCCCTTTAAGAGGGAGGGAGAGCGCGCGCGCGCCCTAAGCACAGTGGCCGGGAAGGAGCGCGCGCTGCCAGCAGAGCGGGAGGAGGACGCCGGGCACGGAGCAGAGAGGTGAGGGGAACAGCGTCCCTGCCTAGCAGAGTGCAGGGACGCCGGCGCTACACTTATCCTACGCCAAACTTCTGACTTGAACTATAATAAATAGTAATAACAATTTTACTGCAGGAAATAATAGTAAATGCAAGTTATGCATTGAAATAATTAATATTTTACAATATTAATAATATATAATTTATAACATTTTTAGTTTGCACCTGGAGTTGTCATTGTTATATGATTCCTATATTTTAGAGGCTGGCTGCTATCTAACTTAGCTTTCCTCCACCAATCTCCCCAAATTCCAAATTAAGACAGTCTAATGGTTTAGGACTAAACTGGTAAAAAATGGCCTTTATTGCAAACATAAATAAATAACAAATTTTAGGTAAGGAGGTTCTTGGAGCTCCAAGAGTTTAGCTGTACGGAAAATGTTAACCTTTCAGCAATACCCCCTCTCACAACCACAGTGCCTGGGGAACCTATAATTTCAGGAACCCAATATCATGCAATCAACTCCAAGGGTCCCCACCTTGAAGGGTCCCAATATTCCAGGCCAGTACCAAATTATAAACACAATCCAATGGTACCATCAACCCAGTTTAAAACCCTGCCTCAACAATTTTTGCCAACTCCAAGAACCCCTCTCAATTGTCACAGGGAGCATGACTTGACTCCCTTAAGAATGCAAATGACGCCACCAACAAAAGTGACATCTCCACACCCTCCTCAATAAGCTACTTCAATGCCCTGTACATGGATCAATCGAGATAGCGAATCAGAAGAACTATACTACATTTCTAATTGGAGGTATTTGCTAATATTATTACTATTACACCTACTACATATTGGGATAGGATCTTGAAGATGGGAATATCCCCTAAGGAACCCCCTAACGGCAAGCTACCCACTCTATCAATCACAATAACAAGCGACAATCGAACAACCCATTGGAAGACTTCAATCCACAAAATAAGCACCAACCTAAAAACATCCCAACAAATTTTAACTCTTGAGGTGAACAAGAAATTAGTGGAAGCAGACTCAATATCTGTTTTCGCTAAAAGAGAGACCCTCCTGTTAGGCCTAACCCAACTAACTGCCACATCAAAATTCACTGCACACACTTTGGGTAAGAGAGATGGCGAGTGAGGCAAAATTTATTTGCCAAAAAAGGGAGACTCAGAAAGCCCCGCCATACGCCCTAATGCAACCTCCTGAGTCCGTTTTTGAGACATGACCAAGGGGTGCTGGTAGGCAAACTTTACATTTTTTAATCCAAAATGAACCACATGCAACAAAGGGAGGATACCAAAACCAAACTAAACCCCTCCCCCAGCTTTATTCCATTTGGGGTATTTATTTAAATAAGGGGTCCAACCCCAAACTTACATTGACTTTTGTTAAATTGCCAGGTCAACTCAAATTTCGTCCTTGTAGTCACAGCCTGAGCAAAGGACCCTGAAACCCATAATGGCAGGATGGGCTAGCCCCATCTGGAAAGGACTGGCCCATCTATGTCTATCTAGGACTGACTATAGTCTTGTGGTCATAGCGACTGCTGGGCTTCATTGCTTTTCTCTTTCTAAACTTCTCATTTTACCGCAGCCAAGTCCTCCCACTGTAAGTGCGATGAGCACCCCCTATGGTATCCACATAACAAAATCGTCAGGTACAATGCTTCCAAGTTCTTTTGCCAATGACAGAGTAGAAAAAGTTTGGAATCAGCTGGCACCTATGCTTTTCCTCTCCTTTTTCTCTTATTTTTTTTGACCAAATTAAATTTCTCCAACAGGAGAGGAGAAAAATTTTGTACAAATTTGTCTTTCCAAAATTTTTCCTTTACCTCCTTTTTTAAATGGTCCCCTAGAGGACCCTCAATAAACCTCTCCTTTTTCTCTATTCTCCAACATGATTTTATCCTCACCCTTATCCTTGTCAGTCTGAACTGGCACCGAAACATACCCATTGAAAATGAATGAAGCAGTAGTTGGGCATTTGACCTGCAGCTCCATTTTGAAAAGGGGATAACAGTGCTCTGTTGGGGATAACAATTCCCAGTGAGTGGGGATCCCAGCGATCAGACCCCCACCAATCAATATGTTATCACCTACTCAGGGCCAGAATTAGACAAAGTGGGGTCCTGGGCAAAAGATTAAAGTGGGGCCCCAAATGCTAACATACAAGCACACAGAAACATTTTGGTTGTATTTACATGCGCTGAGTTCAGGCCATTAAACGAGCACGATCGACAATATTAAAGTCATTCTACTCTTGTTTCCTGGTCTCTGTACACAGGATGACAAAGAATGATGGGGACAGAATGATCACCAGTAGATTAATCTGTCTCCATACAGTTTCATGTTATCAGCAGCACTTCTGTAAGTTCACACTGGGCGATGTGCTGAACAATGATTTTTGTTCCGGCATAAACAATCCAATCACTCAATGAATAGGCACCATTTTGCTTTTTTAGTATAATGCATCCCATAGTCCTCCACATAGTATAATGCACCCCATAGTCCTCCATATAGTATGATGCACACCCCATAGTTCTGCATATAGTATAATGTGCCCCATAGTTTTCCATAGAGTATAATGCACTCCTTATGGTCCTCCATATACTATAATACACACCCCATAGTCCTCCATACAGTATAATGCACCCATAGTCCTCCATATTGTATAATGCACCACCCATAGTCCTCAATATAGTACAATGCACTCCCCATGGTCCTCCATATAGTATAATGCACCCATAGTATTTGTATAGAGTATAATGCAGCCCCCATATAGTACACATAGTATAATGCACACCATAGTCCTCGATAGAGTATAATGCAGCCCCCATATAGTACATATAGTATAATACACTGCACATAATACTTGATAGAGTATAATGCAGCCCCCAAATAGTATAATGCTGCCCCCATATTGTATAATGCAGCCCCATATGGTGTAATGCAGCTCCATATAGTATAATGCAGCCCCATATAGTATAATGCAGCCCAATATAGTATAATGCAGTCCAATATAGAATAATGCAGCCCCATATCGTATAATGCAACCCCATATAGTATAATGCACAACCCATATTGTATAATGCAGCCCCATATAATATAATGCAGACCTATATAGTATAATACAGCCCCATATAGTATAATGCACACCCCATATGGTATGCTGCAGCCCCATATAGTATAATGCAGCCCCATATGGTATAATGCAGACCCCAAATAGTATAATGCAGCCCTCATATGCTATAATGCAGTCCTCATATAGTATAATGCAGCCAAAATATAGTATAATGCAGCCCCATATAGTATAATGCAGCCCCATATAGTATAATGCAGCTCCATATAGCATAATGCAGCCCCATATAATATAATGCAGCCCTCATATAGTATAATGCAGCCAAAATATAGTATAATGCAGTCCCATATAGTATAATACAGCCCTATATAGTATAATGCAGCCCCATATAATATAATGCAGCCCAATATAGTATAATGCAGCTCCATAGAGCATAATGCAGCCCCATATAGTATAATGCAGCCCTCATATGGTATAATGCAGCCCTATATAGTATAATACAGCCCTATATAGTATAATGCAGCTCCATATAGTATAATACAGCCCCTGTATGGTATAATGAAGTCCTATATAGTATAATCCAGCCCCCATATAGTATAATGCAGCCTCATATAGTATAATGAAGCCCTCATATAGCATAATGCAGCTCATTATAGTATAATGCAGCCCCCATATGGTATAATTCAGCCCCCATATAGTATAATGCAGCTGCCATATAGTATAATGCAGCACCATATAGTATAAAGCAGCCCTATTTAGTATAATGCACACCCCATATGTTATAATGCAGCCCAATATAGTACAGTGCAGCCCCATATAGTATAATGCACACCCCATATAGTATAATGCTTTCCAATATAGTATAATCCAGCCCCATATAGTATAATGCAGCCCTATATAGTATAATGCACACCCCATATGGTGTAATACAGGCCCTATTATGTATAACGCAGCTCCCATATAGTATAATGCAGCTCCTATATGGCATAATGCAGCCCCCATATAGTATAATGCAGCCCAATATAGTATAACGTAGCCCCATATAGTATAATCCAGCCCCCATATAGTATAATGTGCACCCCATATGGTATAATGCAGCCCCATGTGGTATAATGAAGCTCCATATAGTATAATGCATCCTAATATAGTATAATGCAGCCCTATAGAGTATAAGGCAGCCTCATAGGGTATAATGCAGCCCCATATAGTATAATGCAGCCCAATACTGTATAATGCAGCCCCAATATAGTATAATGCAGCCGCCATATAGTATAATGCAGCCCACATATGGTATAATGCTATAATGTAGCCCCATAGAGTATAATATAACCCTATATAGTATAATGCACTCCCCATATAGTATAATGTAGCCTCATATAGTATAATGCAGCCCTATATAGTATAATGCAGCCCCATAGTCCTCCTGTATAATGGCCACCAAGTACTCACTGATTTAAAAAAAAATGTAATACTCACCTTGCCCAGTTCCCCCACTACTCCGGTCTCTGCAGCACGTCTCCTCAGCAACTCCACTGCCTGGCACAGCAAGACGCGATGAAGTGGCATCATCGTGCCCCCTGGCTGAGACGTCAGAGGCAGAGGGGGCATGGGAGCGGGAGCAGCACCATTGCTTTCAACTGTATCGGTATCTAACGATGCTGATGCAGCTGAATGTGCGATGTCGTGCGCGGGGGAGAGGGCCCGGGGCCGACAATTGCACCAGGCCCCCTCTGACTCACGGGCCCCATTGCGACCGTGTGGTGTGCCATTATTTGTGACATGCCACTGGCTGGGGGCCCCTGGGGAAGTGGGGTATCTAGAAAAATGCCTAGTTTGCCCCGCCCTGCACCTACTCAATGGGAAAGCTGAAAGTAGTTTTCACCGTAGAACCCCTCTTAATGCAAGCCAGCATAATTGTACATCACAGTAAGGCTAAGTTCACACATCCCTATTTTCGGTTTGTGTGCTGTTCTTGAACAAACTGACAGCACTCAGACCAATGTTAATCAGTAGGGCTACTCAGATGATCGTTGTTTTTTTTTTCAACTAACCACTTGTCCACGTGGAAAAAAATTGCAGCATGCACTAGTTTCCTGCGTCTATTCAAGACTATGGACGTGCTAAAAAAATTGGATTTCATACAGATCAACCATATAGCATCTGATTCTTATGGCTACCTTGCAATTCTTATGCGTAGGAAACTGTATTTGATCTTGTAAATTTTAATAACTGCTGATGTATTAAAAATTAATGCCATATGGATGACAATACAAATGAAAAATGATCTGCTTTTTCTGGACGAAACACAGATGATTTTTTATATGCTCATGTGAACTTTGCCTTATGGTGTGGGCACAGTAGATGTGCGGGAACCATCTGTATTTTACAGTTGACAGTTATAGCATGTAGCTGTAGTGTGGCCCCTACCTATGAGCCACAGACACCCCAGTCTGACACAAAAGAGAGAGAGCGAAATCAAAAGTTCGGGTCACCTCACCATAGATTTCTATGGGGTTCGGATTCAGGTACAGTTCTGGTCCCTGAACTGAACTTTGGACTAAAGTTCGGTCGAACTCGACGAACCCGAACATCCATGGGTCCGCTCATCCCGCTATCTCTTATCTGTTTTGAGCTGCTAAGATGTATTTTCAACATCAATTTCTCTGTTTGGAGTTGCTGTGATATGCGTCGTGCTCATTTGCGGCATTGGGGAGGCATTTTCTGCTGTAATGTGGCATTGCTGCTGCTGGAGGACATTTCATGCAGAATTGTGGCATTTGGGTAGTGGCACATGGGAAATGCTTTGTGCACCCCTGTAGTCTTTGTGTGATCTTAGTGGGTGAGGTCCTTAAAATAGGTTATAAACCCCTTCAATTTTCTTTTTTGCTCTTTCGTTTTTTCTTCTTCTTCTTCCCAGAGCCATGAATTATTTTTAACTTTCTGTCCACAAAAACATTATATGAGGGTTTGATTTTTTGCGGAACAAGTTGTACTTTTTAATTGACACCATTTATTTTACCACATCGCGTACTACAGAACGGGAAAAAAATTCCATGTGGGGAGCAATTGTGAAAAAAATGCAATTCTGACAGTTTTTCAGGATTTTTTTTTACGGTGTACATTGCGCTGTAAAAATCACCCTGCAATATGATTCTCCTCATCAGTATGTTTACGGCGATACCAAACATGTCCATTTTTTTTTTATTATTTTAGTGGTGTAAAAAAAGTTTTTATAAAAAAAAAAAAAAATTGGAGGTTTATGTCGCCATTTTTCGAGAGCTGTAACGTTTTCATTTTTCGGTCAGTGGAGATGTGTGACAGCTTATTTTTTGTGGGGCGAGACGTCTGTGTTTTTTATACCATTTTGGAATAGATATGACATTTTGATCACTTGCTATGGCATTTTTTGTGGTTTTGCAGCGTCCAAAAAAAATGTTAGTGTTCTTGATTTTTTTCTGTTTAAGGTTTTTACTGATCAGGTTAATTATTTTTATATTTTGTTATATCTGACTTTTCTGAACGCAGCGATACCACATATGTGTATTTTTTATTATCTTTATTTTTAATGGGAGAAAAGGAGGGTGGTTTGAACTTTTATTTTCTTTTACTTTTTACTGAACTTGTTAGTCCTCTTAGGGGACTTGTAGCTGCTGTGTGTAGCAAACACTACGGTCTTCTTTGAAGCCCGGCCACATGCTGGGTTTCAGGGGAGGTCCATAGTGACAAGCCCGGAAGTCTTCTATAGACCTCCTGTTGTCATAGCAACCCATTGGCGACCTGTGATCACGTTTAGGGCCGTGCCGATGGCAGCGGCATTTAACAGGTTAACATTTGCAAAGAGCATGTCTTGAAGGGGTTGATTTCTGAGTAGTGGAAAACCCCTTTAATTTGTTAAAATATCCTCTTTGCTGCTACTTAATTCTGCAGCAGACTCTGAAGATCCGAGTGGAAAATCTGCAACGTTTCCAGGACATGTGAATGTAGACATAACGTTAGCTCCCTGCTACTATCAGGGGACACCTGGGTGATCGGGGATAGGACGGGCGGTGGATTGGATAGGTGCTCTGGTCAGGGTGGGGTGGGGGAGGGGTGCTACTATATAAATTGCTGACTGTGGCCTGAAGGGTGGGATAGTTGGCTTGGGGGCTCTGGGTTGCAGAAGAGGGATTGGGAAACAACAGCATATGGCTGTGCCCTATAAGAATATGAATTCCTTGGGGGCTGAAGTACCTGTACCTAAGCCCAGAGCGTCTCCTAATGGAGACAAGATGGAGATTCTGAGCAGCAGCTTTCAGAAGAGAGTGGAAACCTACCAGAAAGAGACAGAGAGCATCCTGTCTGGGGAACAGCTGAGGTAAACTGCTGGAGACTTGGGGCACAAACTGCGGCCTAGAGATCACATGTGGCCCCCCAATGCCATTGTGTGGTCCCAACCATATGGGCAGGAAAATGCTTGTCTGACAGAATAACTACTGTGTGTGGCTGCTATTAGAAGAGTAGTGGCCGGCAGCTGAGGAGCAGGACTGGCAAGTGCTAACTGTGCCCTGTGTAGCCATCTCTGGATGCCTCAGATGTCAGGAGAAAGGGGTCTACTGACCTGGTTGGCACTCTAGAAAGGAGTATGAGTTACATAGATGGCCTGTGTACAGTGCCTTGTCTTGGTGTGGTGGTTTGTTTTTTTCTTTAGGAGTAGGTTTTACTATAAAGCTACAGAAAACTTTTAAACACACTGAAAAAGCTTCCTGCTGATCTTACTGGAAATGTTCAACATAGTGTAAAGTACTGTGTGCTAAATGAGCATTCTCATTTTAACAGTCTTCCTTCAACCTTAAACTGTTACTGAGTCCATCTAGTTCAACGCATAGCCTAACATGTAGATCCAGAGGAAGGCAAAAAACCCATGTGGCAAACACCAAGCTCAACATTGGGGGAAAAAAATTCCTTCCTGACTCCATACGGCAATCAGACTAGTTCCCTGGATCAATGCCCTATCAAGGAATCTAGTATATATAACCTGTAATATTATACTTTTCAAGAAAGGCATCCATGCCCTTCTTAAATATTAGTAGTGAATCACTCATTACAGCATCATGCGGCAGAGAGTTCCATAGTCTCACTGCTCTTACAGAAAAGAATCCCCGTCTGTGACTATGATTAAACCTTCTTTCCTCCAGAAGTAGAAGATGCCCCCTTGTCCCTGTCTCAGGCCTCAAAGTAAAAAGATCAGTAGAAAAGTCTTTGTACTGTCCCCTCATATACTTGAACATAGTAATAAGATCACCCCTAAGCCTTCGTTTTTCTACAGTAAATAACCCCAAGTGTAATAACCTGTCTTGGTATTGCAGACCCCCCAGTCCCCTAATAACCTTGGTCGCTCTTCTCTGCACCCGCTCTAGTTCAGCTATGTCTTTCTTATACATCGGAGACCAGAACTGTACACAGTATTCAAAGTGTGGTTGCACTAATGACTTGTATAGAGGTAAAATTATGTTCTCCTCATGAGCATCTATGCCTCTTTTAATGCATCCCATTATTTTATTTGCCTTTGCAGCAGCTGTTAGAACCTTGCTGTTAGGTTTTTTTTCCTTTGCTGGTCACATGACCTTGTTGGCCTATTTAATCCTGCTCCGCCCTTCTGGCTTTGCTGGACTTCATTGTATATCTACTTTTTAGCTAGCCTGTGCTCTGTATCTAACTCTGTTAGTTTGCTTGGTCTACGGACCTCTAGGTTCTATCTATTTTGTTTGTTCGTCTGTCTGCTGCTATTTCTGTTAGGAGGTGTCCCATATTCCTCCCAGTCCTTAGTACTTGTAGGGATTCCCTCCCCACATCTATAGGTCTCCGTACAGACTAGATTAGGACTTTAGCAGGTCTGATCGCAGGATCAGGTTCCCTGTTACATCGTAGGGATTCAGCTGAGTCTTATAGTAGGGACAGATCTCCTCTCTTTCCTTAGCTTTGGTAGCAGAACATAACAGTAAGTCCAGCCAGAAATAGACTTTTCAGAGCAGAATCGTTCCACCCTGCCTGAGGAGGAGAATTTTTCCGGTGATTTCGAAAGAGTTTGGACGGATGTGCGTGGTAATCTTCAGGAGGCCAACAGAAAATCTAAAGACTACTTTGATAGGAAACGACAGGAGGTTTTGTTCGCTGTTGGTGACATGGTTTGGTTGTCCTCTAGGAATCTGCGGTTGAGGATTCCTTCTAAGAAATTGGGTCCCAAGTTTGTAGGGCCCTTTAAGGTGCTTCAGGTTGTCAACCAATCTGCTGTTAGGTTGGAGGTTCCTACCTCCTGGAGAATTAATCCGGTCTTTCATGTCTCTCTGTTAAAAAAAGCTGTTGTGTCGGATGGTGACGCCTCTGCCTCTGTTCCTCCGGTGGTGGAGGACGGGGAATATGAAATTTCTCGCATCCTTGACTCTAGACGGTATAGAGGTAGTTTGCAGTATCTTGTGGCCTGGAAAGGTTTCGGACCCGAGGATAACTCTTGGGTGAGGTCAGATGATGTTTCCGCGTCCAGACTTATCAGAGCGTTTCACAGGAGATTTCCTGATAAGCCTGGTCCTAGGGGATCCGGAGGATCCTCTTAGAAGGGGGGGTACTGTTAGAACCTTGCTGTTAGGTTTTTTTTCCTTTGCTGGTCACATGACCTTGTTGGCCTATTTAATCCTGCTCCGCCCTTCTGGCTTTGCTGGACTTCATTGTATATCTACTTTTTAGCTAGCCTGTGCTCTGTATCTAACTCTGTTAGTTTGCTTGGTCTACGGACCTCTAGGTTCTATCTATTTTGTTTGTTCGTCTGTCTGCTGCTATTTCTGTTAGGAGGTGTCCCATATTCCTCCCAGTCCTTAGTACTTGTAGGGATTCCCTCCCCACATCTATAGGTCTCCGTACAGACTAGATTAGGACTTTAGCAGGTCTGATCGCAGGATCAGGTTCCCTGTTACATCGTAGGGATTCAGCTGAGTCTTATAGTAGGGACAGATCTCCTCTCTTTCCTTAGCTTTGGTAGCAGAACATAACAGCAGCTGCCTGACACTGGCCACTAAACGTGAGCTTGTCGTCCACCAATACACCCAGGTCTTTTTCAGTTACAGTTTGCCCAGTGTCTTACAATTAAGCATATAATTATACATTTTATTTCCTCTGCCCAAGTGCATTACCTTACATTTATCCCCATTAAAGCTCATTTGCCATTTATCAGCCCAAGCTTCTAGTTTCCATAGATCCTCCTGAAATATAAAATTGTCCTCCTCTGTATTGATTACCCTGCAGAGTTTAGTGTCATCTGCAAATATTGAAATATTACTCTGTATGCCCCCTACAAGGTCATTAATAAATATGTTAAAAAGAAGCGGGCCTAATACTGACCCCTGTGGTACCCCACTGTTAACTAAGACCCAGTCTGAGTGTTCTAATTTTGGTTAGAAACATATTCAGAATGTATTTAATCATATAAAAACTGTGCACAATTATATTTATTGATCCTAAAATAAAAAAAATAAAATGTACAAACGGTGATGGGCCACAAGGTGGCACCAGTGTCAAGCTAGGTCTTGTATGAAATAACTGCTGCATGGATTGTAGATAAACCTAGTTGAATACTGGTGCCACCTTGTGGCTATATATGGCATACCCACTATCTGTACTTTTTGATACAAAAAAAAAAAATAACTTTTCTAGTTTCTTATCTCTTGCATTGATATGTGCTGAATATTGTTCTATTATCCTATTTATGGGCATCATTCATACTTTTGTTATAGTAACTTTGGCAAATTGCTGTAGTATTTGATGTAGGTTTTTATATGGATTTAGAAGCAGAATCCACCTCTAAATCCTTGTACATAAACTGAATGTACTGGCTACATTCCCACAATGAGCGTTCTTGATGCAGCTTTTATTAGATCACTACTTTGTCATGCTTTAACCCCTTCTCAACATGAGACATTTACATGTCCCTGACCCTGATGCACACTGAGCCTGCCTCTTTCAATCAGCCATCATTTAACAGCAGTGGGTGGAGCGCAGTTCTCCCTGTGGCTGTTAACCTATTAAATGCCAATTTCAATCTGCCAGTGGCATTTAACAGGTGCTGAGATGGGGGCGTGATTCCATGTGCCAGTGACATTATCGTGGGGCACCGATGGGTTGACAGGAGTCAGATCTGCTGAAGACCCCTGTGCTTGTCATGATGGTTCTCCTGTGAAAGCAGGCCTTTGTTCCTAGGAGATTGTGATATTAGCTATACACAGCAGTGATGATGTACAGCACCAGCAATCAGACCATCGCAACTCCCCAAAGGGGCTCATGAGTACAGTTCAAAGTGAAGTTTTAAAAATAAAGTTAAAATCTTACACCCCCCCCCCCCCCATTAAAAAAAAAAATACACTTGGTATCACTGTGTTCACAAGTCTGGATTAATTTTAATTAATTGATAAACAGTGTAAGGAGAAATCAAAACTTCAGCATTGCTTTTTTTTGGCAGCTGCAACACTGTTATGAGGCGATTTAAAACATTGTATCTACACCAAAAATGGTGTCAGTAAAAATGTCAGCTCATGGTGCAAAAATAAGAAATCACTCGGCACTATAGCCTGAAAATAGAGCATTGCAGCTCTAGTAAAATGGTGATACAAGCAAACTTAATTTTTTGGGAAATTTGTTTATTTATACAAACGACTTACCATTTCAATAAAAAAAACTATACATATTCGGTATTTGCGTACTCGTATTTACCTGGAGAATCATATTGCCGGGTCAGTGTTTGTCGTTTTTTTTTTTTTTTGTTTTTTTTTTACCATATAGTGAACATAATAAATAAATTTTTTGGGGGAATTGCACTTTATTTTTTTTCCTGGTCTCCAGTGTATCACATGATGTAACTTTGAGTGACATCATTAATTTTAACTTGTCCTGCTAAAAAGCTCATGCAGCTGGGGGGAAAGGGCAGAATTGCCTGGAGGTGAAGAGGTTAAATAAAACTGCTTGGCTTCATACTTCCTAGTTTCTGGCTTTGACAAAATGCTTTGATAGTTATGTGAGGAGTTTTTTATATACACTGCTCAAAAAAATAAAGGTAACACTCAAATAACACATTCTAGATCTGAATGAATGAAATATTCTCGTTGAATGTGCTGACAACAAAATCACACAAAAATCATCAATGGAAATCAAATTTCTTAACCAACGGAGGCCAGGATTTGGCATCACCTCCAAAACTAAAGTGGAAAAACACACAGGCTGATCCAACTTTGATGTAATGTCCTTAAAACAAGTCAAAATGAGGCTCAGTATTGTGTGTGGCCTCCACGTGCCTGTATGACCTCCCTACAATGCCTGGGCATGCTCCTGATGAGGTTGCGGATGGTCTCCTGTGGGATCTCCTACCAGACCTGGACTAAAGCATTAGCCAACTCCTGGACAGTCTGTGGTGCAACGTGATGTTGGTGGATGGAGCAAGACATGATGTCCCAGATGTGCTCAATCAGATTCGGGTCTGGGGAACAAGCGGGCCAGTCCATAGCTTCAATGCCTTCATCTTGCAGGAACTGCTGACACATTCCAGCCACATGAGGTCTGGCATTGTCCTGCATTAGGAGGAACCTAGGGCCAACCGCACCAGCATATGGTCTCTCAAGGGGTCTGAGGATCTCATCTCTGTACCTAATGGCAGTCAGGCTACCTCTGGCGAGCACATGGAGGGCTGTGCGGCCCTCCAAAGAAATGCCACCCCACACCATTACTGACCCACTGCCAAACCGGTCATGCTGAAGGATGTTGCAGGCAGCAAATTGCTCCAAAGAGTCTCCAGACTCTGTCACGTCTGTCACATGTGCTCAGTGTGAACCTGCTTTCATCTGTAAAGGGCGCCAGTGGCGACTTTGACAATCCTGGTGTTCTGTGACAAATGCCAAGCGTCCTGCACGGTGTTGGGCTGTGAGCACAGCCCCCATCTATGGACGTCAGGCCCTCATACTGACGTTCCCCCTGGGCCGTGGGGTACTCGGTGTCGGGCCGGTAGATGCTGGGGGTGATGTCACAGTGGCGGTGACCCAGGGCGGTCTTTTAAAAGGAGTTATTTATAGGGGAATTTATAGTCTGAGTTCGTGACGCCACCTGTGGTGTCTGGTAAGGATTACCAGTGCTGCGGCAGTCCTCTGAGGCAGGTGTCTGGGCAGCTTTGTTGGGACTGCTCCCCACAGGTGAAGCAGGCCTCAGGGCAGCGTAGGGGTAGATGGTGGATGCTGGTGAGATGGCAGGACGGTCCCGGAGGAAAGACTGACACTCACACGGGGGTAAGCTTCAGTACATTTACTGGTGATGATGCAGGCACGGTCCAGGGTACTCCGGATGAAGGGTGCACTTTGGACTCTCCCCAGTGAGCGGTTATAGGGCCTCCTGTTCCGTGGCTTTACTCGCTAAGCTTCTGACCTGCCAGGAGCTAGGCTTAGCTTGGTTACTGTCTCTCTTGCACCTGCTGACCTGGTGGTAGGGCCTTCTCTTGGAGATCACTCTCCCTGGTCACTGGGGCCTCTGACTCATCCTAGCCCTGGTACTGTTTTCAGCATTTGGTAAACCTGGGACCTGTAGTCCTCCAGGGGTTCTGGTGGTCCAGACTGGGTATAAAGGGACCCGATAGGCGTGGACCCAGTGTCCGGTATATATCTCGGGGTGAGCCTGGTATGCTCCTCTGTCCCCTCGCTACTTCCTTCTCCTCTTGCCTTCGGCCACACTCGTGGCTCTCTCTAGGCTTTACACGTGCTGTAGGCCTTGGCTCGCCTAAGCACCGCCGCAGGCGTGCTGCTCTTCGCTGCTCTCTGAGCGTCAGCACGCTCTGCTCAACTCGGCTCTGTCCCTCTGTCTGAGCAGGAACTGAACTCCACTCAACTCTAAAGCACAACTAACTGCCTAACTCCACCCCCCAGTATATATATGTCCCTGACAGGCTCCCTCTGCTGGTCTGAGGTAGTAGGGTGGAGGTGTGTGAATGTGTGAGGGCCTCTTGTGGAGAAGTCCATCCATGCACCCTTCTGGGTTCTGTAGCACCAGTGCGCAGCAGGGCGAACCCCCCCCCAGTAAAACTCGGTACTCCTGGACTGAAGCATTTTTCTCAAAACAGGTTAAACAATAACACTTCTTCCCGTTATAGGAGGCACTTTTCTTGAATGTTACAGGTAACATTATAATACAATAATATAAAGCATCTTCAGAGTTTCTCAAATCGGTTCCAGTGAGATCCCAACAGGGTGTCCCTCACTGGTTAAAGTGCAAAGGTAGCTTGAGGGACTTGTCCCCAAACCCTCCACGTAGGCCCTGGTATGGCTGCAGGGCATAGGTGATCCGGCGTCGGACCACGACTTCTGCCACGCCAAACAGGATTTTGTTCGCTTAAAAGGCGCTCCAGGCAGTGCAAATATGTACATGACAGTTTTTGGGCTGCTCACAGTCCTCAGCCACATATATTTAGAGATGTGGTGCCCCTGAGGGTTCGGTCGCCACAAGGGGGGATTCTGCAGCCTGTCAGCAGGTGTAGTGTCTCCCCACCCAGGTAAGGAAGGTACACTGGTCAGGACCCTAATCTACATTCAACACTACACACTCCTGACCTATGGAAGGCAAGTATGCACCATAGTGCTGCCTCAGCAGGATCACAAGTGAGGGGACCCAAAAAGTAGGGGGAACCATGTAGTGGGTGAAGGGTAGAACACAGTTTAGTTTGCACACATAATTTGCTATATAATAGCCAGCCATCTAGAGCACAAGGTTCTTGGCTCCTGTTCTCGATTCTGAGTCCTATTGAGGGAGTGTGGTCTTCACAGCTGGCAGCAGCCATGTGTTGGAGCCTGCAGCATGGTGTAGATGCACAGTCCTTGTGCCCTGACCTTGACACGAGGAGTGGGTATGAGTTAACAGTGTCTCTACCCCGGCCAAGTTCCCTTGCTCAAGAAGGTCGGGAGCTATAGTGAAATAGCTCCACAAGCAAAAGGATCCCAGGGAGTACGGACGGAGCGGCGTACACCACCTGTACTCTCCATCCTGGCCTAGCCACAGGGGTTCCTGTTGCAAGAGGGGTACCAGCCCCCGACACCCGACCTTGCTACTCCATGTCCTCGTCGGGAAAGCCCGGTAGGCCCTGAGGATCCCATCAGGTATCAGACGGAGCAGAGCAACCACCCGTGCCCTTGTTCGGAGAGGAGCTCAGAGGGAGACCTGGCCTATTTGCACACACACGGACAGGAAAGGATTCGGTCTGTAGTTCAGGAACACTCTGGTGTAGGGTCCCGAATGCTGGACTTACTCGGAGGTTGTCGGACCCCCGTCCCTGGTGACCGCAGGACTCTGCGGGGAGCAGGGAGTCGCTTTCCTTCTGCCATCTCTAAAGTGAGTAAAGCCTTGGAAGTTCACCCCTATGGCCTCCGGACTGTTTATTCTGCGCTAGACCGCACGACGCGGCGCCCTTCCTCCTCCTCTACTACTACCCTCCTCCATCCTGTCCCTCTGCCCTGAGGCCTTGCTCCACCTGTGGAGAGTAGTAGTAACCTTGGCTGCCATAACACCATGCCTCAGCGGACTGCAGCGGCGCTGGTGGCCTTCACCAGGTGCCACAGGTGGCATAGTCGTAATTCAGCCACTCAACCCGGATAAACCCACACCATCCTTTTTAATGTGACGGCCCTGAACACGGGTCGGGTCTGGGCCACGGCTGCACCCCATCTCTCCATCACAGGACCCAACTGAGTCCCCCATCTCCCAGGGTAAAGAAAAGGGCTTTTTCTGAGAAGAGGCGTCACATACCCCCCCCCCATCTTCCCAGGGTAGGGCTGTGAGCATCGCGCATATATCTATATATCTCCTTACGGGTAACTAAATGCAATGAGAAGTGTCCATGTCATATAAATTGTCCATTAGCAAGGCAAAATAAATCAATAAATAAATGCATGAAATTATTACAAGAACATACCTTACGGGGTAACTATTTATACTGTCAGTATTTCTCTATTTACTCTATACCTGACAGGGGCTGGCCTTTTGTGCTACGCGATGACCTACGTAGTCCACTCTGTGTTGGTGGACTGCAAAACTACCTTAACCTCTCTACGGGACTGGCAAGTATACCATTGGCTGGGCCTTCTTGCTCTTCAGCCAGGGATCCTTCTTGAGCAGGCTCTTCTGGGGGACTTACAGATCCTACTTGCTGTGGGGGGTCTTCTGGCTGTTGGTAGGAGTGTATCACAGGTATTATTACTGCTCCACTTGGTTGCGGCCCATCTGCCAGGAAATCTATTAAGTCCGTATGGAGTACTTCTTCTTTAGGCTCCTTAGGTACGGTGAGAGGCACTTCCTCCTGGAGCTTCAACAGACCTGGGCACAACTTCAGATGGTCTCTCGATACCGTTGCAGTTGTTCTTCCTCCGTTTTTGCTAATTAGACAGGTTTTCCTATTGTCGAATCTGGAATTCAATAGTGTAAGGTTCTCTTTCCCACTGGTCGTCAAGTTTGTGGTTCCTCCTTTTTCGTTTTAGCACAACCTCTCCAGATGTAAAGGGCTCTGCTGGTGCACTCTTGTTGTACTGTGCTTCCTGTTTGTCTCTTACCCTATTCAGCCTGTCTTCAACACAGGCCTGTCTTCTCCTGTCGTGTCCCAGTCTTCAGTGGACATATCTGCTTTGGGTTCTACTACACCAAGCTCCAGGTCCATGGGCAACTTTCAGGGTCTTGCTCTTATGAGGTACGCTGGAGCACAATTGGTAGAACTCGCAGGCATCTGGTTGTACAGATCTACCAGGTCAGGTAGTTTGTCTGGCCACTGATTTCTCTCCTCTAGCGGTAAGGTCTTCAACAGGTCGATGACTGTTGTTCATCTCTTCACATAACCCATTGATTTGGGGGTGGTACGATGTAGTCCGGATCTTCTTACACCCATACAGATGGCAGAAAAATTCAGCTTCAAAGGCAGGGCCTTGATCCGTCAGCTCCTGCTCTGGGTATCCATGGGGCATACAGAAGTACACTTAAAACGTCTCTGCCGTCAGATCCTTGAAGGGGGCAACCACCAGGAGCCGAGAGTAGTGATCCACCATGGTCAAGGCATAGGAGTATCCTGACCTGCTGGGTGACAGCTTGACGTGATCCAAGGCAACGATCTCCAAGGGTCGAGTTGTCTTGATGGGCTGCAGGGGTGCCTTCTGGCTGCTGTAGTCTCTTCTTCTGAGGCTACAGAGTCCACAATCCCAGCACAATCTCTCTATGGAACTGCGCATTCCAACCCAATAAAACCGACCCTTCAGCAGGGTTTCTAGCTTCTTCCAGCCAAAGTGCCCTGCTTGATCGTGGTAAGCCTCCAACACCATGTGGATGTCTGTACTGGGCACTACTATCTGCCATACCATCTCATGGGTCCTGGTCTTGACATACCTACGGCACAGCTTCTTTCTATAGATGAACAACCGGCTTCTCTCATTCTACAGTTGCTTGGCTTGCGGAGGAGCGTCCTTCTCCAGGGTGGAACCTTCCTGGGTTATCAGTTCCTTTATACGGCTAACAACCGGGTCGCTGTCCTGGGTCTCCTTCCAGCTGTGGTGAGGCAGAGGGTTTAATGTCTTAACGCGATACCTCCTGGAGGTGCATTGCTCGTGGACCATCCCATTTCAGTGGATGGCAGGTAGCTCAATCTCCTCCAGGTTGTCCACTTCAGTGTCTCACTGAGGCATCCTGGACAGGGCATCAGCGTTGGCATTCTGGTGGCCTGCCCGGTACTTGATAGTGAACTGATAGTTTGACAGCCAGGCCATCCAACGCTGTTCCATGGCTCCCAACTTGGCTGTTTCTAGGTGTCAAGGGATTGTTGTCAGTGTAGGCAGTGAACTTAGTGGAGGCTACGTAGTGCTCGAACCGCTCAGCGATGGCCCAAACCAAGGCCAGGAACTCCATCTTGAAGGGACTATAGTTCCCTGGGTTTCTCTCGGTCGGGCGATGCTGGCGTAGGCGATCACCTTCTCTCGGTCATTCTGCTTCTGACTTAAAACGGCTCCTAATCCCTCATTGCTGGCATCAGTGTACAGCAGGAACGGTTGGCTGTAGTCGGGGTAGGCCAGGATTTCCTTCATCACCGCAAAGGATTCTGCTTGCTCCTTACCCCACAAGAATGGGGGACTTCTGCCTCTCTCGGACTGTCCTTCCAAGAGATCTTGCAAATGTGCTGCCTTCTTGGTGTAGTCCTTTACAAATCTCTGGTAATACCCGACCAGTCCCAGGAACTGACGTACCTCCTTGAGGCTCTTCGGTTCTGGCCATCTCTAGATGGCAGTGACCTTCTCCGGGTCTGGTGCTACTCCTTCTGGACTGCTGTCCCTGGTACTGAACCTTTTGTTTGAGCAGGTGGCACTTGGAAGGCTTCAACTTCATCCTATACCGGGACAGCGACTCAAATACCTCTGCCAGGTGCTTCAAATGGTCCTTGTACGTCTTGGAGTACACAATTACGTCATCCAGGTATAGCAGCACAGTCTCGAAGTTACGGTGTCCTAAACAGAACTCCATCAATCTCTGGAACATTCCAGGGGCGTTGCAGAATCCAAACGGCATACTGTTGAACTCGCAGAGTTCCATCGGGGTAGTGAAGGCAGTCTTTTCCCGTCCTCCTCAGCAACAGCTACTTGCCAGTACCCACTAGTGAGGTCAAGGGTAGAGAAGTAATTTGCAGACTTTAGTGCGGCCAAGGATTCCTCTATACAGGGTAAAGGGTATGTGTCTTTGTGTGTTATGCGATTTACCTGTCTGTAATCTACACACCTCCTCATGCTTCCATCCTTTTTCCTGACTAGGACAAGGGGAGCTGCCCCGGGGGATACAGCTATCTTATTACCCCTGCCTTCTTTATGTCATGCAAAATTTCCTTCGCTTTCTGGTAGTATGGGCCTGTAACGTTCTTTGATGGGTGGATGGTCACCTGTGGGTATATGGTGTTGTACCCCTTTTAATCCTCCCGAAATCAAGTGGGTGTTTGCTGAATACTCCCTCGTATTCCTGAACCACCCTGTAAACACCCTGTTTCTGATGGCCAGGAGTGGCATCAGTCGCAACATGGAGCTGCTGACACCAATCCTCCACCTGGGTTTCCGAGTCGTTATCCTCCACTGTCTGGTGAGGTTAAGGACTCCACTGTGTGGATAACATTATTTACAGTGTACAATATGGCAACAGTGGCATATCGTGGTAATTTGACTTCATCCTCTCCATAGTTTAGGAGGTGTACGGGGACCCTCCCCATTGCGTACATCCACTATCCCCTCTGGCAGTCAAGAGTGTAGGTCTATGTTCTGAGCTAAGGGGCTCTACTACTGCCTGGTAGCTCTGTCCTCTGAGACCTATTGCTGCTCTACACCAAATCAGCATTTCACTCATTGGGGGAATCACAATGGGTATCGGGTATGTCACCCGTACATTACCAATTTCACCACCTGTTGGCTTTACCTGTTGCTGGTACATAAGGGCTCGGATCTTTCTGTAGAACCCTCCTCTGCCCTGGCTTGGCAGTGTCGGCTATCTGTTGGAGCAAGAACACTTCTCCCAAACAGTTAACAATATTAGTACCAAGTATCATGTACAAGTCTGTATCACCAGGATTAGTCCCTGGTCCTTCAGCTCAACCCTTTCCACCTTTACTGCCACATCCTTAACCCCGACTAGGTTAAGGGGAAGGCCGTTAGAGGCATACACGGTAAGGTTTGGATCTGGTGGGTGAAGTTCATCTATGGACCAGAACCTTTTGTAGAGTAAATCAGGCATGATGGTTACCTGAGATCGTGTCCAGCAGGGCAGGTGTCGCGATGCCATCAAGCACAATGGACAGGAAAGGTCTTTCTCCCATGAATCGGTGGTACCAGTTTGATGGGCCTGGTTGGTCTACTCCTGGGTGTCGGCCCTCGGCCCCAGGTTTTCTCATTTAAAGGACAGGTCTGGGCAGCGTGGCCCACCTTGTGGCAAAGGTAGCAGATGAGTTCCTTTTGGAGGGTGGCGTTGGTCGCTGGTCCTCCCACGGGGTGGCGTTGCTCTCCTTCTCCTCATCCAGGGGACATCCTCAGGGCTGTCGGCTAGCAGGATCCTTCCTTCTGTCTCGGGCTCCGTCCGTAGCTGCAGGGCGCTCATGACAGTGGTCAGAGTTTTGCTTAACTGACGCACTTCAGAGAGCAGGCTGTCCAGCTCACTAGGGGGCATTGCTTGCACCTTGGCTTCAGCAGTCAACAAGGGAATGGTGGACGCTGCAGGCACTGGGGTGACCCCACCCTGGTAACCTTGGATAGGAGTATCTGTTTCCAGGAGCAGCAGCCATTTTATAGCCATGTCCTTAAGTGTCTCAAAGGAGGCACCTGGATGATCTAAGGACCACCAACGCACAGTCCTACTTTCCTCCTGGGATCTCAATCCCCGGATAAATTGTTCCTTCAACATTTTATTTTTGTCATTTTATGCTAGTTGGACCAACCTGTTTTCAGGGCTCGTAGGGCCCCCTGCAAGAGTCAGGCTTAGTCCCGAACATTGTCCTCTGGTTTCTGAGAACAATTGTAGCACCTCATCTGGAGGGCTGTCTCGGTGCGATTCTCAAACAGTTTGCAGCTTTTTAAATATTGCAGATACTGACTCTTGCTCTGCGGCTGACCAGGTTTCAACGTCCCCCTCTGCAGCACCAGTCAATTGTCCAGCACACCGCATATTCTCCTTTTAAATCTGGACAGCGTATCTAGTCTGCTGCTGTACTGGGGGAGTCACTTCGCTCCAGGGATGTACAGTAGGGCTATGGGTATGACAGGGATTACAGACCCTGCTGGTGGAGCAGCTGCTTCAGCCTGCTCAGCGCCGAGCGCAAGTGAAACATCGGGGCCGTTAACCGGTACTCCGGCGTTCTGCTGGGCTTCAGACATTGCTGCGCCCCCACCCCCCCCCCCACCCCTAGCGAACCGTGGCCTACCTTCTTTACTGCTTTTGGGTAGGCTGCAGCTCCGCAGGCGACAGTCTTCTTCAAGGACCTTGCGTCGCTCGCGTCTGACATCAAAGCGCTCACTGGACTCCTTCCAGGACCTGACGCTTCCTGGTTCGACATCAAGGCGTGGGGCGTGTCCTGGGCTTTGCGCGCTTTAGCAGTTACGCCTCTCAGGTTCCCGTGGTTATGCCCTTCTTCCCGCCTGCAGCGCAATAATGGCGGCGATCTTCACCACAGTTTAACACAGTTCAGTTCAATAAAGGCACACAGTACCCAGTGGCAACGGGCAATAAATCCTGTTCGTGACGCCAAGGATGTCATGCCCCCTGGGCCATGGGGTACTCAGTGCCGGGCCGGTAGATGCTGGGGGTGATGTCACAGTGGCGGTGACCCGGTCCGTGACCCAGGGCGGTAATTTAAAAGGGGTTATTTATAGGGGAATTTATAGTTTGAGTTCGCGACACCACCTGTGGTGTCTGGTAAGTATTACCAGTGCTGCGACAGTCCTCTAAGGCAGGTGTTTGGGCAGCTTTGTTGGGACGGCTCCCCACAGGTGGAGCGGGCCTCAGGGCAGTGTAGAGGTAGATGGTGGATGCTGGTGAGATGGAAAGACTGACACTCACACGGGTGTAAGCTTCAGTACCTTTACTGGTGATGATGCAGGCACGGTCCAGGGTACTCCGGACGAAGGGTGCACTCTGGACTCTCCCCAGTGAGCTGGTATAGGGCCTCCTGTTCCGTGGCTTTACTCGCTAAGCTTCTGACCTGCCTGGAGCTAGGCCTAGCTTGGTTACTGTCTCTCTTGCACCTGCTGACCTGGTGGTAGGGCCTTCTCTTGGAGATCACTCTCCCTGGTCGCTGGGGCCTCCGTGACTCCTAGCCCTGGTACTGTAGTCAGCGTTTGGTAAACCTGGGACCTGTAGTCCTCCAGAGGTCCCGGTGGTCCCTACTGGGTATAAAGGGACCCCGTAGGCATAGATCCGGTGTACGGTATATATCTCGGGATGAGCCTGGTATGCTCCTCTGCCCCCTCGCTACTTCTTCCTTCTCCTCTTGCCTTCGGCCACACTCGGAGCCCTCACTAGGCTTTACACATGCTGTAGGCCTTGGCTCGCCTAAGCACCGTAGCAGGCGTGCTGCTTTTCGCTGCTGTCTGAGCGTCGGCATGCTCTCTGCTCAACTCAGCTCTGTCCCGCTCTAACTGAGCAGGAACTGAACTCCACTCAACTCTACTCTAAAGCACAACTGACTGCCTAACTCCACCCCCCCCCAGTATATATATATATGTCCCTGACGGGCTCCCACTGCTGGTCTGAGGTAGTAGGGTGGAGGTGTGTGAATGTGTGAGGGCCTCTTGTGGAGAAGTCCATCCATGCACCCTTCTGCATGTGAAATTGATTGTCAGTGTTGCTTAATAAGTGGATAGTTTGATTTCACAGAAGTTTGATTAACTTGGAGTTATATTCTGTTTAAGTTTTCCCTTTATTTTTTTGAGCAGTGGGTTTTTTTCATCCCCCCCCCCCCCCCCTTCCCCACACACCTTCCTATGATTTTTTTTTTTTTTTTTCTTTTCCATTTAATGCTACTTGATAAAGAAAATCTGCACCTAAAAACTTGATGTCCCTGCAAAAGAAATTGACATGTTGCAGATTTTAAGCTCGCACCACAGGTCCGTTTATGCTGCAATAAAGCAAGGACAAGAGTTGTATAAATCCCATCCACTTTGCCAGAACTGTGTTTTGATAAAGTTTCAAAAACTCATCGTGAACACTGACTTGGTGTGCTTTATTGGAAGTAAGAGTACTGCATGTAGAATATATACCTAGAAAACATTTGCAGCATATACCTCTTGTATGCCATAAATGAGACAGGTATTGCTTTAACTTTGTGTGGCCCCTGGATTGGTTCAGTATGGCAATACGGCTCTTGGATCAAAAGGTTGTGCACCCCTGCAAACAATTGGCAGGATGAATTTGGTGCAGATAAAAAAAAAAAAAAAAAAAAAAGAAGAAAAAAAAAAGGTGAAATAATGAATTGGGGCCCCTTCTGTTGTATGCCTTGAAGTTGTCCACTATTTGGATAACTCCTTGTCATACCTGACGCTTGGCCTTGATGAAATAAAAAAGCTTATACTCCCGTGCCGGCGCCGTTCCCACAGTGTCAACACTCGCTCTCCCGTGCTGGTGACACATGAGCCCAGCGCCCAGTCGGTGCTGGCATCACTGTCCCCACCTCCTGTCAAACTGAACCTGAAGAAGTCAGATCACCCACAGCCTGGTCTTCCTCTTAATGTTCAATTTGTTGGGCGCTGGGGGTCACATGTCACAACAACTGCATGAGAGCCCACGGACCGAGCGCTGACACAGCTGGAACAGTGCCTGCATGGGAGGGGAGTGTACACTTTTTTTTTATTTTATCTTTTTTTTTTTTCTCAATACGCCTTCCACGACAGCATTGGAGGATGTTGTCCACGCCCTATCGGGGGGACAGGAACACAGAGGTTAAAAGTCCCTCCCCACTGTCGGTCCCCAGTGTTTTCCTGTCCCCCCTTGGGGGCATGGAGAGGTCCCGCAGTGCTGTCGGCCGGCAGGCAGCATTGTAGCAGGCTATACTTGCCGGGCAGTGGTCGGTCGGGGCGCTCCCTCCTACCTCCATGCTGCTCCCTTTTTGGACCGTTCTGGGCTTTCTGCGCCCCATAGAGGGTGAAGCAAGCCAGGTGTGTTTATGCCGGGGGCCTGCTCCAGCTCCCCGGCATCTCCTCCTTCTGCCGGCGTTCTGGGCACGCACCGGAAGTGACGTCAGCGCAGGTCCTGTCTCTTCCGGCCTGTGCGTTCCACGCTGAGACGCATGATGTAGGCGCTCCCAGAGCCGGCAGGCGTGGTCTGGGCGCGTGCGCACCTGATTGACGTCACCATAGGTCCTGCTTCCAGTCTGTGCTCCATGCGGGAAACTGAGATTAAGCGCATCCCAGGGCCAGCAAGGCATATATCAAATCGAGGTGGCCCTCAAGGTGACCGGAAGGGGGAGGGGACTGAGGTCCCTTGCTGGGAGGCACGGTTTTTACACATAAGCCTTACCTTTGGCGTCTTCAGGTGGGTTATCTCCACCATGGAAGGTGACAGATCCAGTATCTCTGCATCTGCAGAGCCCAGCATGCCCTCGGCTACAGTGAGTAGTACCTGGGTGGTCACTAAGGGGTTATCTTAGCCTCTCCTTTAGATGACACTAGATCTCCCCTCCTTCTAGTTACATGGGTCCCCTTTCTTAGAAGCGGGGGCCTTGTCTTCCTAAGAAGGATGAAGACCAGCCCCGTAGATGTGGCATCTGCGCTAAAAAGTTATCGTCATCTTATAAGAAGAAATTGTGCACTGTACAGATAGAATAATTAAGGAAGAAAATCCCTCTCTAATTGAGGAACTTAGATCTCTTGTTAAACAGGAGATCCAAGCCTCTCTTGCTGCACTGCCTGTCTACTTCTCCTCCAGGCCATCTCCCCCTAAGAAGAGGAAGATCTAAGAGTTAGACTCAGATGTAGTCTCTATTGATGTTAGTAGCTCTGCCTATGACAATTTGGATGAAGTAGCATCCTTAGGGCCTGCCAAAAAAGTTGAAACCGGAAGATACTATTTTTCCTCGGACAGCTTAGAAGAATTGTTGGACGCAGTTAGAGGAACTATGGGGCTGGAGGAAGTTGAGGTCCCCTGTTCCGTTCAAGACGAAATGTTTAGGACCTTGGATCAAAAAAAGCAGACTGGGTTTCCTGTTCATGAGGTCATTAGAGATCTCATCCGACAGGAATGGGAATCCCCAGAAAACCGTCTCACCACCCCTTCGGCATTAAAGCACAGATTTCAGTTGAAAGGTGAGGAATTTGATTGGGGTGTCCCTAAAGTGGACATCCAGGTGGCAAGGGTTGTGAAGAAAACCTCACTTCCCTTTGAGGATTCATCCCAATTGAAGGATCCATTAGACCGGAAAATAGAAAGTGTCCTTAAAAAATCATGGGGAAACCTCATCTGCCTCTCTCAAGATGAATATTTCATCGACTTGTGTGGCCAGATCCCTCCAAGTGGCTGGCCCAACTAGAGGAACATCTGTCTCAGGGCACCTCCAGGGCAGACCTGCTTGACTCCATCCCTCTCCTTCAAAAAGCCACGGGCTTCTTAGCGGACACCTCGGCTGAGTCAGTCCGGGTCGCGGCTAGAGCAGCTGTCCTATCCAATACTGCCCGCCGTGCGCTGTGGCTCAAAACATGGAGTGGGGATGTTACCTCTAAGATTAAACTGTTCTATTCCATTACAAGGGAAATATGTATGATATCCTGGAGAAGGCCTCGGATAGGTATAAAACCCTTCCTGAACAGAAACAACCTAAAAAATGTCCCTTTCGACCTTCCCAGAGTCACCCCTCACAATATAGAGGAAAGGGAAAGCCTGGGCGCTGGAGCTATCCTAAGGGCGGCAGGGGTCGTAACATCCTTGTTCCCCAGCAACAACACCAGCAGCAGGACAAGCAATGACCTGCGCCGTGTAGGAGGGCGTCTCTCGGATTTCTTTCCCCAGTGGCAGGCAATTTCTTCCTGCCAGTGGATCCTCAATACTATCAAGGGGGGTCTTCTATTGGAATTTGAGAGTCGCCCCCCCCCTGGGGTCCTGAGGGTCACGTCCCTTCCCTCTCGGGGGGGCTTGGGAATTGCTGTCTGTTTACAAAACCTGCTAAAGTCTGGAGCAGTGTCTCCGGTCCCCCCTGGCCAGGAGGGTACAGGTCACTACTCAAAAATATTTCTAATAAAGAAACAGTCAGGCATTCCACGCATCATAATAAATCTGAAATTCCTAAACCATCACATCAAATACAGGCAATTCAAGATGGAGTCCATAAAGTCAACTATTCCCCTAATAGGGAAGGATTATGTCATGGCAACCATGGACCTAAAGGATGCGTACTTCCACGTGCCGATTCATCCGACCCACAGGAAGTTCCTGCGCTTTGCGATTTCCAGGGACAACATAACAGAACACTACCAGTACAATCTACTGCCCTTCGGCATCTCTTCAGCACCTCGGGTGTTTACGAAGGTTATGGCGGAAGTCATTGCACTCATCCGAAAACAAGGGGTCTGCATAATTCCATACCTGGACGACATGCTGATCATTGCCCCTGCAGTAGGGATTCTCCATCTTCACATCTCCATAACCCTAAAAACCCTCCGCTCATTAGATTGGATTCTGAACCTGGAAAAGTCGGAACTCCTTCCTTCGTCGAGGAGGAGTCCAGTAAGACACCAAGGAACTTCCAACAGACAAATGTCCTTTCTTCCATTGGAGCATCAATCAGCTCTCAGAACCAAGATCTCAAATTTCAGACACCAGAAGAATCCAACATTGAGAACGGCAATGTCTGTATTGGGGTCAATGATGGCCTGTATCCAGTCAGTATCATGGGCTCAGGCCCACTCAAGGTCTCAAAGATCATATCCTAAAATCATGGAACAGACTAAGGGACTCATTAAACAAACAGACCAGGACTCCTGGCCGGGTAAAAGCTTCCCTTTCTTGGTGGTTAAGCACCCAAAATCTTCGGAGGGGGATTCCTTTGATTCAGGACCCTCTAATCACTGTGACTACCGACACCAGTATACGAGGATGGGGTGCCATGGTGGCCCAGACTCCTTTTCAAGGCAGATGGAATCCCGAGATCAGTGCCAGATCCTCCAACTTCAGGGAGCTGAAGGCAATAGAAAAAAACACTCAGAGCAGCAGTCAACCTAATCCAGGGTCCTTACATCAGGATACTCTCGGACAATGTGTCTACAGTCGCCTTCCTGGTTCATCAGGGAGGTACGAGGGTAGACAGCCTAAAACAAATCGCAAGTTGAATATTTTCCTGGGCAGAACAATGACTCCTGTCAATTTCAGCGATCCACCTGAAAGGCTCAAACAACATTCAAGCAGACTTTCTGAGCAGGGAAGACATTCAGCCAGGAGAGTGGAGCTTGAATCCTTACATATTCCAGTCACTGGTAGCAAAGTGGGGTCTCACCGAAGTAGATCTGTGCCAGTCGCCTAAATGCAAAACTTCCCCTCTTCTTTTCATTGGGCAGAAGAGACAATGCCATGAATCTAGATGCTTTAGCCCATCCCTGGCATTTCAAACTGGTGTATGCGTTTCCTCCAATTCCTCTGATAGCAAGAACTATCCAGAAAGTCAGGTTAGAGAGGGTGGCAACAACTCTAGTGGCCCAAAAGGCCTTGGTTCGGCACCATCACGGAGCTTTGCCTGGACGGTCCTGTGATACTTCCACCGGTCAACGACCTTCTCACAAGGTCCCCTATTTTACCCAAATCCTCAGTGGCTAAACCTTGCAGCCTGGTTACTGAAGCCGAGATCTTAAAATCCAAAGGTCTCTCTGAAAAGGTTATAAAAACTCTTCAACAAAGTAGGAAGGCAGTAACCAATGCTATATACGGCAAAATATGGGAAAGATTCCTATCATGGTATGCCCCGGATATTCCTGACACCTCACACCCCAACATTGCTCAGATCCTTTATTTTTTACAGAATGGATTAGAGTTGGGTCTCAAACCTAGTACACTCAAGGTGCAGATTTCAGCCCTAAGTTCCATATTCGACCAGGATTTGGCCTTTCACAGATGGATTAAAAGATTCATAACTTCGGCACTCAGACTCCACCCAAAAAATCGATCCCATGTCCCATCCTGGGATCTTAATGTGGTGCTCCAGGGTCTAACCCTCACCCTTCAAGCCTCTGTCCTCCAGCACAATACAGACTCTCTCTCATAAGACTGCCTTTTTAGTAGCCATCACTTCGGCACGGAGAGTAGGAGAACTGCAAGCTCTCTCCATCAGAGAACCTTACATGACTGACTGAAGATAGAATTGCTCTTCGTTTTGTCCTTTCCTTTCTCCCAAAGGTCGTTACAGACTTCTGTCGTTCCCAGGAGGTCATCTTTCCCTCCTTCTGCCAGAAGCCTTCTAATTCAAAAGAAGCAGAGTTCCATCTTTTAGATGTCCGCAGAGTTGTTCTTTATTATCTACAACAGACTGAGTCTTGGAGATTGGATGAAAACCTATTCATACAACACTCAGGGCATAACAGGGGAAGGAAGGCAGCTAAATCCACTATAGCAAACTGGATTAAAAAAGCGATCAAGGAAGCCTATGTCAATCAACAGTTGGATCCACCGATTGCCTTAAAAGCTCACTCTACCAGATCCACATCAACTTTTTGGGCCGAAAGAGCGGGCGCTTCTACTGAGCATATTTGCAGGGCAGCTACATGGTCTTCCCTTCATACGTTTTCTAAACATTATAGATTAGACTTATCATCCACTAGGGATTTCGCCTTTGGTAGGAAAGTCCTACAAGCTATCGTCCCTCCCTAATAATAAAATATCGTTGGTATTCCTCAAATGCTGTCGTGGAAGGCGTATTGAGAAAATAGAATTAGTCCTTACCAGTAATTCGGTTTCTAGAAGCCTTCCAAGACCGCACGAATTTCCCTCCCTATGGATTCCATATAGCTGTCAGGTAACCATTTTTCCAGGTGATCTTGGTAAACACTGGGGACTGATGGTGGGGAGGGGCTTTTAACCTCTGTGTTCCTGTCCCCCGATAGGGCGTGGACAACATCCTCCAATGCTGTCGTGGAAGGCTTCTAGAAACCGAATTATGGGTAAGGACTAATTCTATATTTACCAGGGCCAGACACTTAAATCCCCTTAAAGTTGTTGTCCACTACTTGGACAACTCCTTCTTGAATTAAGTGTATAGTGACTGACTGCAGACTGTCAAATTGTAACCCTGCAGTGCACATGTGACAATTCCCTGTGTGCGGTCACTTGCAGACTAGTCTTGTCTCATCTGACTTCTCAATTCTCTAATACTGAGGTAATCTGGGTGAGGCTGTCTGAGACATGCCCGCAAGTGTACAGATTGTGTATCAGGAATACAGGGAGTTGGACAGTTGTGGCGCCCCTGAGGGTTCGGTCGCCACAGAGGTATTGCATCTCATCCAGAGGTGTGGTATCTCACTCTCAGCTCAGGACCCTAACACCTGAATCCAACACACCACTCCAGGTCAGCCAGGGGGGGCAAGATGCCTCTGGTTTTGCTGAGCCCTCCCCTTGGCTGGAGTGGGGGGGAACCATGTAGTGGGTGTGGGTGGAGGACTGCGTTTAAGGGAGCACATCAGTAGGAGTATATAGAGGGAAGCCATCTTAGAACTGTTGAGCAGTCTGAGGAGGAGATGTGGAAGGAGCAGAGGCTCTGCTCAGGAGGCTGGCCTAGCCTGTGAGGCCCAAGACAGAGGAGCAGGAAAGGCTCCAGGAACCGAGGAAAGGATCCCAGGGATATGGGCAGTGCAGGAAGCCACCCGTACGCCTGAATCTGCCAGGCGGTGCAGGGGTCAGGTCGCACAAAGGGGACCGGTCTCTTAGCTAGAAACCAGAGGCTGCAGTATTTCAAGTCCTGCAGCCAACAGTCCACATCAGTCTCACCAAGAAGGTAGTCACATAGGACCCAGGGGACAGGAAAGACGTCGCCCGACAAGGCCCGCGGGTACTGGTTTAGGACACTAGGTGTGGGAAGACTACCAGAACACACAGAAGGGAGTCCTGCTAAGTACTCCGGAGCTACCTGGGGGCAGACTGAACCCCCTCCCTGAGTAAGCACAACACTACGTGGGAGGTCATACACCGGTAACTGTAACCTGAACTGCAACAACTGTGAGTAAAGACCCTGGGACTGCACTTCATTGCCTCTGTGTTTATTGCTGCGTCATCAACCCCTGCGCTACAATGCCCAGCACAACTTACAACATCCACACTGCCCTAGAGCTAGCTCTTCTTGTGGAGTCACACCATCCCTGCTGCAGTAACATCAGCTTCAGTGGACTGTTCCGCAGCGGCAGCTCCCTTTAGCCACATTCCACAGGTGGCGTCACGAACTTATTATAAAAGCACTATAAATTCCCCTATAAATAACCCCTTTTATTGATCGCCCTGGCTCACCGCCACTGTGACGTCACCCCCCCCCCCTCCCAGCATCGCCCGGCACCGAGTACCCCATGGCCCATGGGGCGTGTCGGTGATGTGCAATCAATGGTCATTTAGTGACTGCGTATCCTTTTTTTTTTTTTTTTTTTTTTTCTTAGACTGGGAAAAACCCTCTAGAAAGGTTGCAGACAAATCAATTTATTACAACCTTGACCTCAATTCATAATGTGTATCTGGCATCCTGTTTTTTGAAACTTAACTTATGACTCCTCATTCGAGGAAGAGTGATAATGCTGAAAAGTATTGTATTAGACAGGAATGTTGAAATGTCTTTATGAATGGGGTGTATTGCAAATTAAATAAAATAAAATAAATATGATGTCTCTTCCACTTTCCTGCAGGCTGCGATTGCACAATGCTAAGATGATAAAGGAGAGACGACGACCATCATTCACCTATGCCAACTGCTTTGTGGCCAGCGATCTGATTAGTTGGTTAATAGAACACAAGGAGGCTCCAGACTGAGATACAGCCATCAAAATCATGCAGGTGTTCATGAAGTCCACTCTAGTCCATCATGGTGAGATTCTTATAATACTAACCCTCTCCCTAATGATACAGGCACATCTCCTGAGACCAGAAATGAATACTATTAAATCACGTCACAGGTCCCTGTTTTGATTTGATGCAGGCTCAGTAGCGGAGCCTGAAAATCCGATGGCTGTTAGCCTTTACCTGCTACTAATGGAGGAAAGTAAAACTGAGCTCTTCCCCTGTGGTCAACTCCTCAAAGGGATTGTGCCATCAAAGCGAAATTATTTTTTTTCCCCAACATTGAAAAAGTATTAATGTTTAAATTTTTATTACATTTTTTTTATTTTTAGAATTATATAAAATGAGAGATATTTAAAGTTGTGATATCTCCTCCCTTTCTGGGTGTTTGTAAAAGGATAAGGGAGGATGAAGTTTTGAATCAAGGCAAAGACATTTTGTTGGGGACTGCAAAGTGACACCATGATGTGGACAGTGTCTGAGGATGGTTAAAATCACCAATTCTGTTAGTTGGTACTATGTGCAGGAGTTAGATATGTAAAAGTATCACATGATGGAATTAGATACAGGGCTGTTATACTAAATCCCAGCCTACCGTGCTGTTCTCACTGGTAGAAAAAGTCTGCTGTATGTGACGCGCCCCCTGGGCCATGTTTTGGGGAATACCCGGAGCCGGATCTGACAGGGGTAGTAGTCCTCGTGGCGGTGACCCGGTCCGTGCCCAGGGTGGTCAAACTAAGTGGCGTTATTGATATGATGGTATTAGTGTCCGACTACGCCACCCGTTGAATGCGGCTATGAAGCCGCCGCTGCAGGGCAGACCGCTGAGGCCGGTGGTGTGGTTGTGCAGCGTGGATGGTATAACCTCCAACGGGAGAGGTATAGCCTCAGGGCAGCTGGTGAAGCAGGAAATGATGATAGTGGTAGTGGTGTGACAAGGAAGCTCAGACGTGCATTGCAGTTTTCACAGCTTTACTCACAGTTGGTGTTCAGATCACTTTGGCCAAAAGTGACCACCCGAGCCGTGCTGCGTCCACCAGGTGCGGGACTTGGCCAACTCCCAGGCAGTTCCAGAGCGTGGTCCTGAGCTCCCCTCTCTTCCTTCCTACTGGCCGTCCCCACCGGGGATCCACCTTTGTCCAGCTCCCTCGGGCCTTCTGGTGGTGAAACCTTTCCCGGCTTCCCTGACCCTATACGTGGTATGCCTTCCTGGTGGATATGGCGAGGGGTCGCGCCAAAACTTGTCCACTACCTCCGGTTCCTGGCTGAGGATAATTGGCCTCCACCAGTTTGGGATCCGGTAGCCTGTTCTGCCAACCCTTCACCCGTTTCTGTTCTCTCGTGGGATCTCAGGGTTCCCTCTATGCTTTCGTCTCTGGGCCTCTCCTGGTGTTTCTGTTCCTCCTTCTTCTTCTCCTCTCTCTCGCTCTCGCTCTCTCGGCCCAGACTGAGCTCCTCTCTGCACAGAGCAGACCAAAAAGACCCTGTCCTAAGATGGTGCCCACCTTATATACTCCCTCTGACACCCGAGCCCAGGTGACAAGCACCCAATGGGCTCCTACCTATGCCCAGAGTCCCTCCCCTATCTGCTCCTACACCACTGGGATGTTCCTTCCCCCCCCCCCCCCCCCCCCCACTCCAGCCAGGGACAGAAGCTGTCGTACCTGCACATCTATCTGGTGGGAGTACCGTTGATCTGTCCCCCGGAAATGGGGTGAGTGTAGTGCATGCAGCTAACTGAGCCCAGTTCCACACTCCATCCTTACCTGGGAGTGGAATACCACACCTCTGGTCTGAGGTGCAATACCCCTGTAGCAGCCGAGTCCTCGGGTGCTACATATGCAGTTCTCTTGTCACTCAGAGTGGTGCTATGGCAGGGACCTCCTGTGGTGAAAACAACACAGTAGCCTGACAGTAGTACAATATCATGCTGCCAAACACCACTCTTGCCACCAATACTGTTATCACCCTGGATCTCTGCTGTGTTTGCCACACCTCCTGTCACCACTTGCTCTGAGCAGTGACTGGAAGAAATGCTAGCTCACTGCCTGCTCAAAAAAAAATGGTGCTGTGCCCAGTTCACAGCTGGAAGTAGTAATAGTAAAACTCAGCAATCAGTAAGATACATGGCAATAGATGTTAAATTGTAAGTAAAATTTCACCAGTCCAGAGAAACTGCCAAGGATGTTTCAGTTCAATACGGACCTTCATCAGATAATTGCTGTGCAAGACAACTGTACAAAAAATATTATCAATCTTGAAAGTACATGAATATTATACAGTTGAATGTACAGAGTAAGCAGGTGGATCTAAAGGTGATCAGCAGAGACCCCTAAAAGTTTGTTTGAAGTGCGGTGGAAATAGAGCCGTATGCTGCAGTGAAAAATTACAACTATCAATATGGTATCAAATTATGAAAACTCCAATTGTGCACCACAATAGAAGGGGGGCGGGGGGGATGTGGTAAAAAAAAAAACCCATAGGGGTGCAATATGTGAAAGACTTGCATGACTGGAGGAGTGTGAATGGGCTAGAGGGAGAAGAAAAGTAAATGATATTATTGAATGCATAGAAGGATAAACCAACCTGTGAGTGCAAGTGCTCGTGTATGCACAGTATTGCGGGTGCTCGAGGCCCTGCAGCTGCATGCTTGGCAGCTATTAGACAGTCACAACATATAATAGTGCCAACATATTCCGCAGCACTTTACAATTAAGTGTGGACATGTACAAACAATAAATTCAATACAAGGTGAGACAGTTACATCAGGAATGAGGTCCCTGCTCGCAAGCTTATGACTCGCCCCCTGGGCAGTGGGGTACCCGGAACCAGACTTCAGTGCAATGATGGGGGTAGTAGTGGCAACCCGATCCCGTGGCTCAGGGTGGTCAGACCAAATGCTGTGGCAGTCTATTTGTGGGATTTGGAATGTCCGACTACGCCACCCGTGGATTGCGGTCAGGGATGACCGCTGCTGCAAGGCAGACCGCTGAGGCTGATGTTGGTATGCAGCACAGGGATAGAATAACTCCCCATGGGAAGAGTGCAGCCTCAGGGCAGGTAATAGGATGCTGGGGGTGATGGTGCAGGCCGCAATAATAAAGGTCCAGAGTCTACTTCAAACAGTCCAGGGTCTTTATTGTAGGTGGCACTTATGACCCAACAGGAGTACAGGGTAGTAATGGACCTGGGTGTCTGAGAACATTCGGGCGAGCCCCACTGGTCAGGGTGAGTGGGTAGGCCTACCGTTCTCTCTGCCCTTGCTGACTATCTCCCCCTTTAGTGGTGTGATAGCCCACGTCCCTGAGCTGGCCGCGCACTACGCCTGTATGGCTTGCAACTTGGGCCTTAGGTACCTGTTGCTTCTCTGTGCTGTACCGGTCCCATTGCATGGCGGAGCCTCCAGGCTTCTCAGGCCAAGGGACCTAAAATCCCTCGCAGGTAGGTGATCTGCTGCCGGGCTTGCAACCCTGACAGCCGCGGACCCCAGTGTCTGGTTGTGCAGTTCTCTCTGCCAGGACTGGCTCTCGTCGCCTCTGTCCCTGGCTTGCTGTTCCTCCTGGACACCTCAGCTGCCGCTGACCTGTCCCTCTCTTCTGGGAACCCTTCTGGATACTTCAGAAGTGGGTCCTGGTCTCCCTAACCCTGCCCTCAGTTCCAGCTTTTATAGGGGCAGCCTGCTCCCCCTACTGGCCTGGGACAAGAGGTGCTGCATGCTAATGGTCCCTGACCAGAGAACCTCCCTCCTGCTCTCAGACACAGCCTTTAATGTTTGTGGCATCCAGACCTGGGGTGACACGCTTAGATTCTACAGGGAAATGGGGGGACACAATAGGTGGAAAGTGCTTGTTATTTCTGGTCAGGCAATTATAATAAGTCAGGATTATCATATAAAGCTGTATGATCCGGTCATCAGCCTGTATGTTCAAGTGCAATACTCAATTACCGAGTGCAGTTATCGTGTGCATGGAGGGTGTAGAGACAGACGAACAGTAGGGGGCAGATTCTGAATAGTATTTAGGAGGGAACAGGGGAAAGTTAGTTTACTGGGTATTTGAGATGGTAGGCTTGTTTAAAGAGGTGGGTTTTTAAAGCGCGCTTGAAGACATCGGGGCTAGGCATCAATTGGATCGTCTGGGGTAGAGCATTCCAGAGAACTGGCGCAGCACAAGAGAAGTCTTGGAGACGGAGGTGCGAGGTTCGGATTATGGGGGATGTTGGTCTTGGGTCATTTGTGGATAGGAGGGCACATGTAGGGCGATAGACTGAGATGAGAGAGGAGATAGAAGGTGGTGCAGAACTGTGGAGAGCTTTGTGGGTGAGGAGCAATGAGTTTATATTGGACCCTGTAGCGAATGGGTTACCAGTGTAATGACTGGCACAAGGTGGAGGCATCGGAGAAGCAGCTGGACAGGAATACGACCCTGGCTGCCGCATTTGTAGCACCCTGAGGACTCGGCTGCTACAGGGGTATTACACCTCAAGCCAGAGGTGTGGTATTCCACTCCCGGGTAAGGATGGAGTGTGGAACTGAGCTAGTAGGCTGCATGCACTACATACATCCCATTTCCGGGGGACAGAACGATGGTACTCCCACCAGTTTATGTGCAGGTACGACAGCGTCTGTCCCTGGCTGGAGTGGGAGGGGGGTGGAACATCCCAGTAGTGTAGGGGCAGATAGGGGGAGTAGTCTGGGTAAAGATAGGAGCTCATTGGGTGCTGGTCACCTGAGCTCACACATAGAGGGAGTATATAAGGTGGGCACCATCTTAGAACAGGGTCAGAGTTTAGCCTGAGGAGCAGAGCAGAGGAGCTCAGCCAGGAGGGCTGACAGGGAGCTGTGGCTCCGGCTGGGCCCAGCTCCAGAACAGAGCCTGCTGAGAGAGAGAGAGAGAGAGGAGTGAGAAGGACCCAGAGAGGAAACAAGAAGGAACCCCAAGATCCCAGAATAAGGACAGAAGGGTGAGGGGTTGGCGAACAAGGGTACCGGAACCCAAGCTGGCAGAGGCCAAAACGAACCTTAACCAGGAACCGGAGGTTGTGGGCAGGATCTGCCACGACCCTCACCAAATCCACTAGAAAGGCACACCGAGCATAGGGTCAGGGAGCCCAGAGGAGGCTTGACCACCAAGAGACCCGAGGGAGCCAGCCAAAAGTGGATCCCTGGTGGGAACGGCCAGAGGAAGGGCGAGTCAGAAAGGAGCTCAGGACCACGCTTCAGAACTGCCTGGGGGTTAGCCGAGTCCAGGACCTGGTGAACGCAGCACGGCTCGGGTGGTCACTCAAGGCCAGAGTGACCAAAAGAACATCAGTAAGTAAAAACCCTGAACTGCACCTCCTGACTCTGAGTCTCCTTGCTGCACCTTCACAACCACCATCCTCCACGTCTGACCCCCTGAGGCTATACCCCTCCCGTTGGGGGTTATACTACCACAGCTGCACACACACCACCAGCCTCAGCGGACCATCCTGCAGCGGCGGCCTTTTGACCGCAAATCAACGGGTGGCGTAGTCTACACTAAGAACATCTGCAAGGACTGCTGCACACTGAGTTTGACACCCTGGGCACGGACCGGGTCACAGCCACTCGGAGACTACAACCCCCATCTGATCCGGCTCCGGGTATCCCTAACAACATGGCCCAGGGGGCGCGTCACATTCAGGACAGATTGGAGAGGGGAAATTTTGGTAAGAGGGAGACCGATCAGAAAAGAGTTGCAGTAGACCGACGAGAGTGAATAAGGGCGACAGAGTTTTAGCAGTTTCAAAAGTGAGAAAAGATCAGACTCTGGATATGTTTTTAAGATGCAGGTGACGAGCGAGTGAGTGATCGGATATAGGGAGTAAAGGAAAGGTTAGTATCGAATATGACCCAAAGGCAGCGGGCGTGCTGCTTGGGAGTTATGGTTGAACCCTCCAAGGTAATTTCGATGTTAGGTAGAGTTAGGTTAGTAGAGGGGGGGAAACACAAGAAGTTCAGTTTTGGAGAGATTCAGTTTAAGATAGAGGGAGGACATAATGTTAGACACAGCAGACAAACAATCCTTGGTATTTTGTATTGGGGTAGGGGTGATGTCAGGGGAAGAAGTGTATAATTGGGTGTCGTCAGCATAGAGATGATACTGGAACCCAAATCTGCTCATTGTTTGTCCAATAGGGGCAGTGTATAGAGAGAGAAGAGGAGGGGGCCTAGGACTGAACCCTGCGGAACCCCGATAGTAAGAGGATGAGGAGGGGAAGAGGAGCCAGCAAAAGATACAGTGAAGGAGCGGTCAGAGAGGGGAATGCCTTACATGCTTAGGCAATCCCTGCATGTTTTTTGTGGCTAACAGCTGCAAAACATGCCAGGACTTGAACATGTCACTCGAGCAGCTAAGATACTCTGTGCAAAAACACATAAGGAGCACTTGAGCTCATCACTACTGGTGACTAGTAAGATATGCAAGTTGTGGAACTCGCAGCATGCGGGATGAGATTCTTCTGTATAGGAAAATGGGGCGGTATGAATGGATCTTGTTATAACAGTTTAAGACTGAGTGAACTGTCCAAAGTATGTAAGGACTTGCTGGACTGTCAGGTCTATTCATGCCTTACCCTGCCCACTAAGGCTATGTTCACACTGTTTTTTTACTGCATTTTTTTTTCTGTAGGCAAAACCTGCTCTTTGCAGTAAAGAAGCTGCTTACAAAAAGCAGGGTTTTTCCAGGATTTTTATTTTTGGATCCTGAAAAAAATGCAGCTGTGACGCCCAGCTGCGCTTGGTATCACAGATCCTAGAAGAGTGCATTGATGGATTCCTCCACAAGAGGCCCCCATAACCATTCACACATCTCCACCTTCCACCTCAGACCAGCAGTGGGAGCCCTTTAGGGAGATAAATAGGCAAGGTGGAGCCAGGCAGTTCAGTCTAGTTTCAGCTGGCAGTCTAGCCAGAACAGGGTTCCTGCTCAGTCTGGAGTCGACAGAGAGCCAAGTCGGTTGAGAGAGTTCCTGCAGTAGAGAAGCCTGAGCGAGGTCAGCCTGCAGTGGAGCTCAGTCCAGACTCTGTGTAGCTCAGAGTAGTGAGCTTGGGTGTGCCGGCGCCATAAGATTGGTGAAGCGCAGCAAGCTGCCGTTGGTGTGTATAGCCTAGTGAGGGCCCGAGTAGGCCGAAGGCAAGTGGAGAGTTAGTACATAGGGGGCAGAGGAGCTTAACCAGCTCACCCCGAAGAAGTTACCGGACACCGGGTCCGAAGCTTACCGGGATCTCTACGACCCCAGTAAGGCATAACCGGAATCCCTGGAGAACTACAAGTCCCAGGACAGCTAAAGTGCTGATATGTAACAGAGCCGGGAGACACATAGGCCCCGCAAGCTGAGGAGCGTGTATTCCAAGAAAAGGCCCTACCACAAGGTCAGCCAGCGCAGGACAGAGACAAAGTTAGGCCTAGCTCCAGGCAGGTCAGAAACTTACTACGCAGAGGCAAGTAACAGGAGGCCCTACACCCGCTCATTGGGGAGGATCCTGATATGCATCCTTCACCCTACAGTGCTCCAGGATGTGCCTGAATTTCCATCAGTAAAAGTTACTGAAGTGACTTTCGTGTCTGTCCCTGTTCTTGCTCTGACCCGGCTGGGTCTCGCCTGTCCTGCATCCCCTTCATACACTGCCCTGAGGCCCAACTCCACCTGTGGGGAGCTATACCATCGAGCTGCCTCAGTGGACTGCGCAGCGCTGGTGATTCTCACCAGAAGCCACAGGTGGCGTCACAAACTCTTATAAAATTAATAAATATCCACCCTTTTAACCTTCGTCAGGCTGCATAATTTTACAACGTTAACAGGCTGCAGAGGTACAATTGTACCTTCATATATACCTCTGCTGTGGGAAGACTTTCTCCTTTACTTGGTTTCAGAAACTAAATTTCATTCAGCTACAAATGTTATGCTGATATCTATTGGCCAGTGTTGTTACTGCTCACTTATGTTGCTGTCAATTAAGTTGATTCAAACTGGGAGTGGCTTCTACTTCTCTTCCTGCCTCCCTCCTCTCAGTAGCCATTTTGCTGTTCATCTCATTGCTGTGAGCACACACATTTCTAGGCTTGTGAAGTCTTCAATTTCTAGGATGCGAAGGTAGGAAAGTCTCACAGCATCTAATAGCCAGTTATACCTTCATTCGCCTTATGTGGGGACAGAACAGTCAAATTGTCTTTGAGCCTGGACTTGGCTTACATATATTTTGTATGAAACTTATCACTATAGGTATGATTTTTTATACGAAAAATGGATAATAATTAGTATCTACATATTGTCTTACGATGTTTTACTTATATTCAGCACAAAATAAAGATGGTGGCTCTGTTACAATTTTCCTATTGGTCGAAAAGCAGTCGAACATGGAATGAAAATTCTGAAACCGTATACGGTTTACATAATATATAAATGACATTTATAAATTATCACTAGAAATAATTTACTTTATCTGCACTTTAGAATCGAGTTTCATTCTACTTGCCAAGTGTTACTGAACTAAATTACGAAGCCAAAATTCATCTACCAAGTCATCATGAGTGATGGTGATGCTGGATCTAGTTTCCGCCATAATCCAAGAAAACGTGTTTGCAGGTTAGTATCATTTTGTGAAAAGCCAATAATGTAGTATTTCGGAAAATTATTTATTTTTCATTTTTTCATATTTACAGATTTACGTCTGATGAAATAATGCGAATGCTAGAAGAATCTGATTCTGAGCATGAGGAAGAACCATATGTTGCATCTGATGATGAAAACTATGTACCACAAGTGGATGTTACTGAAGAAGATTCAGACATTGAACAAGAAATGGTCATAGAGCAGGAAAAAGAATATGACTCAGACAAAAGTGTTGAGGATGAGTCTGTGCCTCAAAGTGCAGGTGACATTTGGACTGCTAAGGATAAAACTCAATGGTGTAGTGATCCACTGCCAAATGCACAAACAAAATCTTGTAATGTCCTACGACAAAGAGGTGGCCCTGCAGCAATCAGCAACCTGTATACAGCAAAAGAGCTATTCAAGTCAATCATGACTCCCGAGATGTGTGACATTTATATTACGAGAAACGAATCGAAAGGCCAAGAGTTTGTGATGCTTACAACAACGAACTGGTACAACGTTTTCCTGATTCTTCTGAACGGCCACCACAAAAAAACATTCAAGCAATTTACTGAAACTGATCTCCATGCATTTTTGGGCATACTGATTGCTGCTGGTGTGCACAGAGACAACAAAGAGAATCTGGAGGAAATGTGGAATGTTGCTGCTCTGCCTCTTATACGTGCAGCCATGTCTCGTGACCGCTTCAAGATGATCCTCAGATTTGACAGCGAAAATACATGTGCAGAACGTGTGCAAACAGATAAAGCTGCACCAATACGGGACATCTGGACAATGCTGAACAGAAATCTGGCGAGGGCCTACAAGCCATATAATTGTATCACCGTCGACTAGCAATTATTTCCATTTAGAGGCCATACTAAATTTACCCACTATATACCTTCAAAACCAGCTAAATATGGCATAAAGATTTTCTGGGCTTGTGACTCGTCAAACGCCTACCCATTACAAGGTCAGCTCTACACTGGGAAACCAACTGATGGTCCTCGACAAGTAAACATTGGTGAACGAACAGTATTGGACCTAGTGAGCTCGTATAAAGGCTCTGGAAGAAATGTCACCACCGATAACTTCTTTACAACCATAGAACTAGCTAAGGTATTGAACTCCTGGAACATGACACTAGTTGGTACAGTGAGAAAAAACAAAAGGTTCCTACCTAGCAACATGCAGCCTGCCAAAGAAAGGCCTGTAAACTCGACAAATTTTGCCTACAATCATGATGCAACAGTCTGTTCATATGTACCAAAAAAGAACAAATCAGTCGTGCTTCTATCATCTATGCTCATGAAGAGACACTAGCAGCCAAGCCAGAGATAATAAAATACTACAACAAAACAAAAGGCGGAGTTAATGTTATGGATAAAATGTTGGGAGAGTACACTGTGAAACGACGAACATTACGTTGGCCTCTGGCATTTTTCTACAATGATTGACGTCACTGGGTTAGCATCCTACATAATCTACAGAGAACACAATCCAAGCTTCAGGACAAAGGATCAACGAAGAAAGTTCCTGAAAGATCTCGCAAATCAGCTGTGTATGCCTGCAATTGAAGATCGTAGTACAAACCGAATGATGATGAGAAACCATTTTCTTCGAGGTGCAGTAATGGTGCTTGGACGATGCATTCTGGTAGCATCACAAGCGGCAGCTGGCCCTCAAATACCTCATGGTAGTCGTGGACCCTCCCCTGTTGGTAGTTGCTATGTCTGCCGAGACCTGAGGCGAAAACAACGTAAGACTAGAAAGTCTTGTGTGGTTTGTGTGAGATCCATTTGCGATGAACACTCGGAAGCAAAGACAACATGCATTACTTGCAAAGAAAATCAATAAAGTTTCTTACATTTTCTTTTCTAATGTAAATGAACAGTTTTTTTACTTGTTTATAATAAAATAGCATTATCATTAAAAATATTATTCTTTTTTCCTCGCATTATCTTCATTCAAAATGTGAGGGTACATTTGTACCTATGTAGCTTGTTATGGATGCAAAAATATCTCGACTCCTTATCTCGGAAGGGGGTGGAGATATTTTATTGAAATTTGGCCAATATATTCTGGACCAAAACTGCAGAGGTGTCACGAAACTTCAGCCCTCTACGGCTTTTCGAAAAAAAAGTTATTGCAATTTTAAAACGGAATAGTTACAATTGTACCTACTCAGCTGGACGAAGGTTAAAGAGACCCCAGGGTATGGGCCCGGGAGCCGAACACCGTGACATCCCCAAGGCCAGCTAAAGGCCTGGGTACCCAAGTCATCCCCATCCCCTGGGCTAGTCACAGCCAAAAGTTCAACTATGCTTCCACCACAGAAGCATGAACAATGCAAGGTGTTTAGTCATCAATGTAAAACATATGTGAAATCAAACCATTTTAGGGGGGAAAAAAAGCAATTTGATCAAACTTGGTGGGGAAAACTGAAAAAATAGTGATTATTCTGAACAAAGTTTACATGCGTTCATGAAAACACAATTACAAATGTAACAGCTGGTGAAGGCAATTAGTCATGAATAGTTTACCGAAGACATTGGCATATCATTGCATTTGAAAGACATTGTTTACTTACACACTTTGAATTCCTGACAAACCCAAGGGGTGACTAATTTCACACCTTGGTCAGACAATGTTTACTTTACACATCACTAATTTAATTGAACTGCACTAATCCTAACTGCCATCCTCGGGTGAGAGCATAAGGTTTAAACTTGGGGAAAATAAAAAAAAAATCATGCTATGTTCATGTGTTTAATGCAAAGTTTAAGCTTCATTTTACAGTACCAGCAAAAGTTGTGAGATTTCACATACTCCTTGCCATCTATATAGATGAAAACGTAAGTGCAAAAAAAAAGAAATGCAGGTATTGTGTTTTGGTGCAGAAAACTCAGTTGCAAAATGTTCTTTTGGGGAGCACTAAACTTTATTAGCGTGCACAAAGGACAAATTTACTTAAGAAGAAACACAGCAAAACCTGACTTTCTCTTTCCCCATGACGGCACCACGGAGAGAGGGGATCCGCCCTTCAAGGACAGGAAACCTACAGATAAAAAGGGCGGCACCTCTCTCCCACATCAGTTGGTTTCCTGTCCTTAACGGGACCTACAGATGAAAAATCCTGAAGAAAGAAGATTTTACTTACCAGGCCCGACCAGTCCGGCTCAGGCAGCGGGGGTTCCCTGCCTCGGCTGGTGCGGTGTCCTGAAGCGCCACAGCTGGGGTCAGTGGGCCTCTAGGGTGGCAGGGAGACGTGAAGCAAGCGCGGTCTCCTGTGGCGTCGGGCCCAGGCGGTAAGTATAGGGGACCGGGGCTCAGGTTGAGAGTAGGCCTGAGCCCTGGGTCAGGGCCTGGGCCTTCTGCAGCGCACACCCCGCATGCTTTCCAGATAGCAATTTGGCGTTTGGGCAGGTGCGCGCGCGCTGACGCTCCCCCACGCGCGCGCCGGAAGTGACACGGCCGCAGGTCCCTATGGGAGCGGCAAGTTCAAACGCGCGCGAGAAAGGTAATATGTAGGACACAGCGGTGCCCTAGCCAAAGGGGGGCACTCCCCGCATCTGTGTTGGAGGGAGAGGGGGCGGTCCCCTGCATAGCTTAAATAGCCAGGGAAGCAATGGGAAAATGCTTCCTGGCATACGTTGAAATCAGCAGTATGAGTGACCAGGAGCCCCAGGAGGTGCAGTCCCTGCGCCCCCACTCACCATCTCCATCGCCTCAGAGGAAACGCACGAAAGGACCTTCCAGCGGCCCTCCGCGTCAACATACTCAAGTCGGTCCGGCAGGTCTTCACAGCGTGGCAAAGATTCCAGCATAGCATCATCCTCGGCGAAAGACCCAGCTACCAGAGCAGGTTCCTCTTCAAATGCGGTATTCCTCTCGCTTTCATCTGGGTGGTAAGTGATCTTCGTGAAAGTTCACTTGTAACTTGGGCCCTCCCCCCTCTCTTTTTTTTCTTCCTAGGGAAGGAAGAGCACGGGGAAGTTTAAACACAGGGCCTGCGCACTTTGCGCAGCGGATCTACCCACCACATGGCAAAAGACTATGTAGCTCATGCATCGAGCAAACCCTCTGTGAGGAGACCCCTAAGTTTGCTACCGAGCTCAGATCCCTGATAAAATCGCAAGTCAAAGATACCTTTAAATCCCTCCAAAAGGGGGGGAGGAGAAGCATAAAAAAACTAGGTACCTTTCCCCGGAGTCAGAGTCTAGTAAATCAGATGAGGAAGTTGCGGTATCTGAATCATCCTGTTCATCATCTGCTTCCTCATTTTCAGAGGACGGTGGTCGTAACTGTTTCCCTATAGACCGAACAGATAGCTTAATCAAAGCAGTTAGGTCCACCATGGGGTTTGTAGATCCTCATCCCAAAAAGTCCATCCAAGAGATAATGTTCAGTGGCTTAGGTCAGAAAAGAAAGAGATCCTTCCCTCTTAATGATCAGGTACACGATCTGATTAAGAGAGAATGGAAGAAACCAGAGAGGAAAGGGTTGTTGGCCCCAAAAAGGAAATACCCCTTTGAGGACCCTGTATGCTCTTTCTGGAATAAAGCGCCAAAAATTGACGTGGCGATAGCAAAAGCTTCTAAAAAATATGCCCTGCCGTTTGAAGACATGGGGGTACTCAAAGACCCTATGGACAAAAAAGCGGACTCCTTTCTGAAAGGAGCCTGGGAAGCGGCGGGGGGGGGGGGGGGGGTTTAAAACCTGGCAGCCACTTGTACAGCCAGATCCTTGATGGTTTGACTGGACCAGCTGGAATCTCAGCTAAAAGACAAGGCTTCAAGGGAGGCTATTATAGGGACCATCCCTGTGATGAAAGGCGCAGCGGCTTTTCTGGCAGACGCCTCAGCTGACTCCGTCAGACTGGCAGCCAGAGCAGGGAGTTTTTCAAATGCAGCTAGGCGGGCTCTATGGCTCAAATGCTGGCCAGGCGACCTCCAGACAAAATCCAACCTGTGCTCCATCCCATGTGAAGGGGAATTTTTGTTCGGATCTACCCTGGATGACATCCTGGATAAAGCCGGGGATGACAAACTATTTTCGGTCCTCTCCGGTTCATCATTCAGGAAGGGTTTTCGGAGCAAAAAATTCATGCGAAGGAGGCCCCCCAAAGATCAAGATAGGTGGGAAGATAGGAGACAGAGGAAGGCCAAGGGGTTTATGTTCAACAGGCCCCTTAGTGACAGCAAGAAGCCCGCCCAATGAAACTCAGCCCGAGGTGGGGGGGAAGACTGCTCAATTTCCTCCCAGCCTGGGAAAAGATTTCAAATGTGGGCTGGATTTTGGGCCTGATAAAATCTGGGCTAAAACTCCAGTTCCTCTCCACTACCCGAGGAAATTTCACAGTAACCCCCGTAAGGTCCTCCAGTGGTAGAGCAGTTGGCTCTAGAACAGGAAGTCCTAGACCTAGTGGACGGAGCGGTCCTGCAGGAGGTCCCAGCTCAGGAGGCAGGCGAGGGTTTTTACCCCCCCCCCCCCACCTTTCAAGATGGCGTCAATAAAAACTTGTGTGAAATTACGGTTTCCAGGCTGTTTCATGACGGTCTTAGACCTACAAGACGCCTACTATCATGTCCCCATTCACAGGGACTACCAGAAATTCCTGAGGGTAGTGCCCCTTATTGGTATAGCTATCAGACACTTCCAGTATGCAGCTCTTCCCTTCGGGTTAGCAATAGCCCCCAGAGTCTTCACGAAAGTGGTGTCTGAAGTCATAGCTCATTTGAGGGAGAGGAACATCCTAATAGTCCCATACCTGGACTATCTACTGGTTATAGGCAACTCGTTCAGCCACTGCAAAGACCAGCTAGCAGTAGTCATGGATTCTTTGACGAGTTTGGGATGGCTTCTAAATCTAAAAACCAGATTGGAGCCAGTTCAGCTACAGGAATACTTAGGTATCCTGTTAGATTCAAGGAGTCAGGAATGCCGTCTTCCGGAAGAGAAAGGACACACGGGCTATCATATTTTGGACTATGTGGGAAGCATCTGGTTATGACACCAAGGGGAGCAATGTGCCTCCTAGGTTCTATGACTGCCTGCATCCCGGGGGTCTGCTGGGCTCAGTTGCACACCAGGGTCTTACAATGGGAGATTTTGGGGGCGGAAAAATCTCTAAGAGGGCACTTAGACGGTCGACTGACCTGATCCTCAAAAACTTTACTTTCCCTAACATGGTGGACAAAGGAAGAAAATCTAGGCAGGGGCATCCCATGGACAATACAGACACCCCAGATTCTGACGACAGATGCAAGCCCCAGGGGGTGGGGGGCTCATCTAGACGACAGAGTGGCTCAGGGGGTCTGGGCAAAAGGGGTGGAAGGTTCTTCCTCCAACATGAAAGAACTTCTGGCGGTGAAGTATGGCCTCTTGGAATTTCTAAACGTGCTAAAAGGTCACCACGTGAGTGTTCTCGGACAACCGAGTAGTGGTGGCATATCTAAATCACCAGGGGGGTACCCGGTCCATCTCCCTTCTTCAGGCGTCAAGCTCCATCCTCCACGTAGCAGAGAAGAATCTAGAGTCCTTATCAGCTCTGCACATAAAAGGGTCAATGAACGTCACGGCGGACCTCCTAAGCCGGACCCAGTTGAGACAGGGCGAATGGGAGCTGAACCAGCTAGTGTTCAAAAAGATCACGAGGGCTTGGGGAATCCCATGTATAGACCTATTCGCCAACTGGAAAAACAAAAAGGTGGACACATTTTTGCTCGATCGACCCCCAGGGGGAACCCAGTAGCACTAGACGCTTTCTTGATCCCATGGGACCACCAGCTAGTATATGCCTTTCCTCCGATTGTTCTCATTCCGGCAGTTCTGAGGAAGATCAGGGAAGACTAGGCGAATGCGATCCTGATCGCCCCCTTCTGGCCAAGAAGGCCTTGGTTTTCTTGGCTGAGGATCATGTCTGTCTCCGACCCCTGGGTCCTTCCGGAAGTTCCGGACCTGCTGTCTCAGGGTCTAGTACTCCACCCGCAGGTAACAAACCTGCACTTGACAGCTTGGAATTTGAGAGGTCACTCTTGAGGGATAAAGGGTTTTCCCCCAATCTGATCTCTACCTTGCTGCAGAGTAGAAAACCTGTAACTACTAGGCTCTATGGGAAAACTTGGAAGAAATTCCTTTCCTTTTGCAGGTACGGATATAGTGGGGGAGGCCCCCGTGTTTACCATCCTGGAGTTCCTTCAGAGGGGGTTGGAGCTGGGGTTGGCCACGAGCACGTTGAAGGTTCAGGTGGCAGCTCTGGGAGCCCTGTATAACTGCAACCTGGCAAGGGATAGATGGGTCTCCAGGTTCATCAGGGCATCTCATAGATCCAGGCCCATCCCCTCCCGGAAGGCTCCTCCGTGGGATTTAAATCTTGTTCTTTCAGCCCTGACCAGAGGCCCCTTTGAACCTCTAGGGGAAGCGTCCCTAAAAATCTTGTCCCTTCTTGTAGCCCTCACCTCGGCTCGCCGCATTAGTGACATCCAAGCACTATCCGCAGGACCCCCCTTTACGCAGATTCTAGATGACAGAGTGACACTTAGGACCGACCCTGCGTACCTTCCTAAGGTGGGATCCCTTTTTCACAGGTCACAGGAGGTCATCCTCCCTTCTGCGCAGCCCCAAAAAACAAGGGGGAAGCGGCCCTTCACACCTTGGACGTCAGGAGGTGCATTATGCAATATTTAGAGGCCACGCGGGAGTGTAGGAAGGACAGTGCGCTTTGTGTGCTTCCAGGTATCTCGGAAGGGACAAAGCTTCCAAAGGAACCTTTGCAAGTTGGATAAGGGAAGCCATTTCCCTGGCTTATTCCTCAAGCGGGGAAACAGCGCCAGTGGGCCTAAGGGCACACTCGACGAGGGCAGTGGCAGCCTCCTGGGCGGAGAAGGCCGGAGCTTCAATCGAACAGATATGTAGAGCGGTGACCTGGTCTTCTCCCTCCACGTTCTTTAAACACTACCGGCTGGATCTAACATCGTCTTCAGATCTTACCTTTGGCAGAAGGGTTCTGGAAGTGGTGGTCCCTCCCTAATCTTTACTGCTCTGCAATCTCTCCGTGGTGCCGTCATGGGGAAAGAGAGTAGTTACTTACCGGTAACGAAATTTCTCGGAACCCATGACGGCACCAGTACATTCCCTCCCCTTTATTCTTACACATGGGTGTGCACAATCGTTACTACCTGTTTAGTCACAGGGTGTGGCTGGGGGGAAAAAAACAACAAAAACCCATATATAATATAAATAAAAAATGCCATATTTGGTCTTACTAACCTGGCGGTCCTCTCGGTGCTCTGTAAACCAACTGATGCGGGAGAGAGGTGCCGCCCTTTTTATCTGTAGGTTTCCTGTCCTTGAAGGGTGGATCCCCTCTCTCTGTGGTGCCGTCATGGGTTCCGAGAAATTTCATTACCGGTAAGGAACTACTCTTTTGTAAGCATCTTTTTTTACTGCCAAGAGCAGTTTTTAACTGCAGGGGGAAAAAGCAATGTGTGAACATGGCCTAAATGTTTCATACGGCTGTACCTGCTTTGTCTTACAAAATGCAGCAAAATCTGATGCCTGCTTTTGCACTTACTCTTTGCTTTCAAAGGGTGAGAAAACACTAAAGTGACATGCTGCAGTTTTTAAAACGCAGCAATTTCCCAATTCAGTCAGGGAAGTGTGCATGGCATTTCTGAAACCTCAGCTTTTTATGGAACTGTAAAATGCTGCTTAAAACTTGCATAAAACACAACAAACTCAGTGTGAACATGGCCTAATATGTATTTTCAAGAAGGGTAACAATATTCTCATTTTCTTGTACAGTTGTCTTGTAAGGCAATTATCTGATGAAGGTCCGTATTGGACCAAAACATCAGCGGTTTCTCCACACTGGTTAAATTGTAAGCAAAGTTCACATCTATTGCCATGCGTTCATCTGAGTGCTGAATATTGCTATGACTGTTCACAGATTGCAACCCTAGTCGGGCACCTCACAACTCCTTACCAGAGTGCTGTATGATTTTCCTACCTTAACTTTTTTTACTCAGATCGCTGGTACAATGCATTTATACCTGTCTGTATTAACTGACAGAAGCCTCTTAGACCATGCTCTCGGCATGGTCTAAAAGGCCTCCATAGCTGACGGATAAGGAGGTTGTCATGTGACCTCCTGTCGTGGGTGCATCGAGTGGACAGAAGAGGGAGCTCCCTTTCCCTGCCTTTTTTAAATTCTGCGTTCGCTATTGAACACAGCATTTAGGGGGTTAAATAGCCTGAGTCAGTGCTGGCAGTGACAGTCCGATCTCCGCTATCACTTAAGCTGAGCTCTGGGTGGCGATCATGCACCACTCCTGTGCCTGCACAATCGCCACAGGTATATAAGTAAAAGACGGGTGCTTTGAGGAATCTAAGGTTTAACACCTATACTAGTTTATTTTACAAGTGTCTTTATGCCTTCCATATGTGGTGGCTTCTGGTTTTGCTGCCTTTTAATCTGAATCTACAACATAAACCTTGTATGAACAAGTGTCAGCTCTTGACGTGTACTGTGTACAAGAATATATCTGCTATAATACTGCCTGCTATGCTCATGAATAGCTAGGAAGTCTTCTTCAGAAGTTGTGTGGCTATCATGGCAATCCCTGTATTACAATCAAAACAATGTTGTGATTTGTTTTGCTTACTGATACAATTCCCCCAACACTCCCAACAGCATGTGATGAATGTACAGAATTTGAGGATAGACCTCTCTATCGGTTTCGCGTTGACGACGGCACCTTAAACTTCACTGAGCAGATCAGAACAGCATTTCGAAGTCGGCGGCTTTTTGAGGCGTAAGTGTTTTAAAATCGCTTTTTTTTTTTCCATGTCTTACACTTATGGTATATTTACAGGATTCAGCAAAAATATACTGTATGGTGGATGCAGATACCACTAATGGGTCTTGATGTGCTGTGGTTGGCCTTCCCATTCATTTGTGAATGCCAATCTCTCCACTTTTCCATATAGATGTTGGTGGTTCCCACGTCTCATACACTTGTCATATCTTGCTATGCCACAGCGAGCTTGTAGACATTACAGCAGTGTTGTACCACTGAAATGCCACCCACCATATGTTGACTGATATGGCAGTCTCTGGAAGAAAGGGGCATTTTTTTTTTTTTTTTATTATTGTGTTGTTTTTTTTCTGTTTAGTGGGCATAGTAACAACATACATTCTTGTAAGTATCTAATTCTCTTTCATAAGGATAATGGAGGAAGAAGACTGTATTCTTCAAGTCCGTGAGGAAGATTCTGCACAGTATAAGAGGGCTTTCATCGGCTCACAGATCTTGGATTGGCTGGTAGATCATTGTGAAGTTGCCTCTAGAATTGATGGTGCACAACTATGCAGAACAATGCTAGCATATGGGATTATCCAGCACGGTATTGGTTTTGTATTTTACCCTCAGTGATGGTCTCGATGAAATTGTTTTGTACCTGTCCACTAGGCAGATGAGCACAAGAAGCCAGTCACCTCTACAATTTGCATACATAACTAGCTTTCTCCAGCTGAACCTTGGCCTTGTGCTTCTGTTGCCATTCTCCACATCTTTCTAGGGCTTTAAAGTGGGCAATAAGGCTAGGGCCACATGGTAACTTCAGCCAGGGCACTCCAAAATTTGTTAGATGTAAACACTATATTGCAATATCATGTTTAAGAATTGGTGCTGTGACTGAGACACAAACAACTTTTTCAGGCCTTTTGTTGGCTTTTAAAGACCTGCTTAAAGCTGGAGAAGAAAATCCATAGTTGCCATTTAACTGCATCAGAAGCACTTCCAGGCTTTCCTAGACCACCTGAAAGGCAAATGTTGGTGTCTTCTTCCCTATTCCCAAACTGGCTTCTAATTTTTGGTTAGTTAGTAAGTCTTAATGGTTGGTCATTGCCACTCAACTTCCCTAGGAGCAAATATAACAAGCTCTGAATAGTGGGTAGAACTTCTAATCACAGGTGGCCCGAAGGAGTGACTTGAAGAGAAGTGTAATGATGGTGACTTCTAATCTCTCTGCAGTATCTGGGCAATATCAATTCTACAGCTCGGATATGCTCTACCGGTTCGCAATAAATGTCGGATGCAGAATTGAAGTCCTTGATAAGCCTACCTCGTCCAACGAGCCCCGACCAGACTCTCCAGACAGCTCGTTTTGTCTGCACAAGCTAAGCTCGGAGCTTCCTCATACTGGCTTTGTGTGTGGTAAGAGAATTCAGAAAATGGTCTTCATAAAGGAGCAGTCCAGGCAAAACTGACTTTGGCTAGGTATGGGGGAAGCAAAGCATGGCACAGGGGTTCAATATGGTTCTCACTAATGAGTGAATCTCAATGTTGGGCCACTGTCTTCAGACCCTGCACTGCAGTCAGGGGTGTAGCTTTTGAGGCTTAGGGGTAACTGGGTCAACTGGTCCCTGAGACACTAGCATTATAAGTGACTTCAATAGCCAAATGTAACTCATGGAATTTTTTTCTTTTTTTATATTGGAGAAAATAATCCAGAGCCTCCACCTCAGTCCTAAAAAAAGCAGTTCTGGAGGCGCTTCTTACCACCACCCAATAATCAACAAGCCGATACAGCAAATCCCACTAGGTACTGTGGCTGCTGCTCACATTTCTATGTATCTCTTGCATCTGGCAAATATTTTCTGATGTCATTGGCATAATTTAATGTGGTCACTGTTCCCATGTTTCATTGCTTGTTTTGCATCCTAGTGCTCAAAAGGCCTGTAACTGTGGAGGAACTGCAGACACTGGGGAAAATGTACATCCAAAAGACGCTTAGTGTGAGTATGCTAATCTTCTCTATATAATACTCATACTTGCTGGTGGTGTAAGATTACATTTTTTTATATATATATTCACCACCACCACCCCGCCAATCCTTCCAGACTTGCACTGATGGATCTTGCATGCTCCAGTCAAGTCACAGCTGAACTCCATTCAAAATATTTGCTGGGAGCCTGGTGCATAGATCAACTACTAGGTCTCCTGTCTTACTGCAGTGTTTAACTAAAGCTATGTTTAGACCGTGCTTTATTTAAGCATGAAATGCTGCATACATTGTACTTTTTTGTATTCAATTGAATGCCTAAAAAGCACTGAAGGAACAGACATGCTGCAGCTCCAACACAAGGGCAATACACCATGTAAATACACCAGAAGTCTTTTATTGTGCTGTTACTGTCAGGGGCGTACATAGTACTCATGGGGCCCCATAGCAGAAGCTCTAAAAATTAAGTAATTGTCAGGGTCACCAAAGATCAGATCTCACAACTTTCCATCCTTTACATAGTAATTTTCCTCCTTCTGACGTCCTAGATCTTTCATTGCCCCATAAAGTGTGATGCCAATAAAAGGGCCCCCCTCACAGTATGAAACCCCCATGGTGAATTCCTCCACATGCACAGTATAATGACCCTACTGTACCCCACCTCAACTCCCAGGGTAAAGTATGCTGACCCCAACACAGTATGATCCCCCAACTGCGAGCCGCTAGAGAGGATAGTACATAATAAGGGACGGCGCTATCCATAATAAAAGAGTAAACTATATAACTAAGGATGATGCTATACATAATAAGTGAGTACACTATATACTAAGGGACTGTGCTATACATAATAAGGCTACATTCCTGCATCTGTGTGCTGCCCTGTTTTCCTGACGCATTGAGTGTCCTATTCTAATCCTCAAAATCAGATCCCAACAGGACATTCTCTGACCCTCTTAGATCTCCTTCTCAGATACGTGATTTTCATGGATGTGTGAATGGATCTATAAAACTGTATGATTCCGTGGACAATCCGATAAAAAGATCTGGCAGCACACGGACACTTCACACAAATGTGAGAATGTGGCCTAAGGGATTTTACAGATAACATTATCACTTCAAGTCACACAGTGCAGATACAGAATACTTACATCCAGGCACTTACCACTGATGTCTTATCTGATCAGAGTCGGTTTCTGCTGCTTCTTCTCCATCTGGTCAGACCTTCATATCGACATCTTCCAGCCATGACTCGTTTTGTCACGATGATTTCCAGCCTAGAAAATAACATGGTCACATATTGTATGCATACATGTGTCTCCCCTGCTCTATGTCCTCGAATAAAGATAAGTAATCCTCTCCCCATTAATATACGATTAGCCACTTAGTAATCAAAATATAGTGATAAGCAGCACTGTGCCCCCCATTAACTATAATCTCCACCAGCCAATAATATAAATTATTCAGTCTCTGTGACTCTCCCCAATTAACTGTAAGGCTATGTGCACACGGGAAACATACAAGGCTTCACAGTACAAGCAAAGTGAAACCCCCCGTCGTTGCTCTGTCCCTGCACCCCCCTTCCTTACCCAGGCGCGCGCTGCATGATGACGTCATCAAGCTGCACGCGCCTGGGTCAGGGAGGAAGCAGAGGATGAACCCTCCAGCTCTGCTGCTATTCTCCTTCTGACAGCAGCGGAGCTGCAGGGATCGCTCCCTGACTGCCGCGTGCAGGGAGCAGCTACATCTTGGGGGCCCCTTGGTGCAGCTGTATGGTGGGGACCCGGCGCAGCTGCATCGGCGGCGGTATGTCCAACCCTGGACTGCTATGGGGCCTCCCGGCTCAAGGGCCCCATAGCAGTCGCGTGGTCTGCCGCCATTGGCGGTACGCCACTGCTTTCAAGCCTCTGGCCTTCCAAAGATACTGGTATCGCTTACACCTAAGGATCCAGCCTCTACCTTTCAGGCTTCACTAGGCCTCTCCAGGCTAACTGTGTCCCACATGGGAACAGGCCTTACACACCTGTCTCAAATCTACCAGGGTTTATATATCCTCTAGTGCAGACAGGACCTGTGCTGATGTCAATCATGTGACCAGTCACCTGGGGGGGGAGGTACATGGTCAGCCAAAACACACTCTGGACCATTACAGTAATGTCGCAAGCCGCTGCATTACAATATATTATGCCATTCGCATTTTATCCTGTATATACCATAGTGTCTGTGCACATAGTATATTACATACAGTATACTGGATATATATTATGAGTAAATATATCAGATATTACACCTTTCACGTATTCTGTATACATCATCTGATGTTTGTGTACATAGTATGGGCGAATAATTTTTCAGAGGGGTCACATGACAGACAATCACTGTTGAGGAGGCCAAATCAATAGACTAATTATGCTCAATATTATTAACATATTAATTACAATTAATATTAAATTAAAAATGATATCATATAATGTTTGTCCTACGTCATCCACACAATGTCCCCCATTGCTCCCTGCACAGGTGCACTCCTCTCTATCCTGCTGAAGGCAGAGCAAAGTACTGTTCTGTGCATGTGCGAGGAAAGCCCAAAGAGCCCCGGCGCATGCACACTACAGTACTTTGCTCTGCCTTCATTAGGACAGAGAAGTGCACCTGTGCAGGAGAGCGATGGAGGACACTGTGGATGACAGAATGTGTCATCCCCATGAAGCAGAGAAGGAGGATGGCATCGCATGAACAGAGGAAGCGCTGAATCAAGACCAGTGACACCGTTCGGACCGGACCGTGGCGTAAGAGATTATAATAAAACATTTTTTTGCCTCTCAGGGCATCATATATACAGCATTCCAGAAGCCTGTCACATGGCGCTGAAAGGTGGTGGTCGTAGGTTATATGGGAAAAACCTGGTGACAGGTTCCATTTAAGTATGCTGACATCTCCCCTATATACAGTATGAGTCCACACACAGCCTCCCATTTGCAGTATGAGCCTCCACATAACCTCTCTATGTACAGTATGAGCTGCCACATATCCCCTTATATACAGTTTGAGCCACCACATGTACTCCTATATTCAGTATAAACCCTCACATAGCCTCTCTATGTACAGTATGAGCCCCACTTAGCCCCCTATGTACATTATGTCTCCCCTATATACAGTATGAGCCCCCTCATAGCCCCCTAGACAGTTTGAGCCTCCACATAACCTCTATGTATAGTGCGAGTGTTATGCTCACTCCCGGACTGACTGGCGTGAGCGTGGTTAGTGGTCCCACTGGGCCACGAACCGAGGAGTGACTAGGGGCCTCGCCAGATCCGACCACGAACACACGGTGGCTTAATCGACTCTTTGGTCCAAGGAGGGACATGGGAGGTGGCCCAGGTGCTACTCCAGGTCAGACCCCGGTCACAGCTGTTGACCCACACTGGGGAATGCAGGTTTGGCTAGTATGCAGACAGGCAGGCACGACTGGTTGCAGACAGGCTGGTACAGGCAGGTACGGCTGGTTGCAGACAGGCTGGTACAGGCAGGTACGGCTGGTATACAGACGGGCAGGTACTAGCAGGCTCGGCTGGTATACAGACCGGCCGGTACTGGCAGGTAGGAAAACAGGCTGGATAGGGACCAGTACAGACTGGGATACAGAAACAGAGCTGCAGGTGTGGAGGACAAGCGGAGCAGAGCCGCAGGTGCGGACAGACAGGACAGGGCTCTGTTCACATGGAACAGACTGGGAAACACAGGAAGATGGCTAGAAACACAGGAGGTAGATACGGAGGCAGGGAAATGGGACAAGCAGAACCAGATACACACAAGGTACTTGCAATGAAGTGGCGAGTTGACACAAAACTCACAAACAGAAGTACAGAGACTGCGAGTAGGCGTAAGGTACTGGTTCAGACACTGCAGGAAAAGGGAAGGATCAGACCTGGAGACAAACAGATAATGGGCTATGACACAGTTCAGACAGGAACTGACACTGGAAAGAGATACAGGAACGAGCCTGTGCATACAGCCCCCAGGGTGGCAGAAAAGACTAGAAGTCACAGATATAGGTAACGGTCCTGGGTACTCAGCCCCCAGGGTGGCAGAAACAGACAAGATACAGGACCTGGCAACTCAGTTGCACAGAACACAGTGAAAGAAAGTTGCTCAGGCACCTCCCACTGGGTGGGGGAGGTTTAAGTATCCAGTAACTCGCAGCAATAGGCTGGGGACACATTAGGACTGTGCACACTGTAACTTTAAGAATCAGGAAGTACCAGTGCTGCCGCCCTAAGCCAGCAGACAAGAGACATGCACAGAGCAAGTAAAGGAGTATAGTGCACAGCCTGGACTGATAGATAAGTAGGCGGTCTTGCATGGCAAGAGATAGTAAGCCATGCCAGCACGCCGCCAGGGATGTTACGAGCTGATACATAGCCCCATATATACAGTGTGAGCTCCCACATGTTCCTATATATTCATTATGAGCCCTCGCATAGCCTCTCTATATACAGTATGAGCCCCTTATATACAGTATGAGTCCTCACATAGCCCCCTATATATAGGCACACATCCTATACACACATATAAAAAAATAAATAAACACACTCCTCTCATTCCCTTTCCCCCAGTACTCTACTCCGGTCTCTGGTGCACTGAGTCTTTGCACAGCAGACGCAATGAAGTGACATCATCACATCTGCGGTCTCGGTCGCACACACTGATTGGTGGAAGAAGGTGTCGGTGGCTCTGTCTTTCACCACGGTCTGCATCTTGAGGGTGCAGATGGCAGTGGTATCTGGATGAGGGAAGTGGGATGCAGGCCTGGGAGGGCATGGTGCAGCCTGTGGGCCACTGTTTTGACTACAGACAGGAGATGATGTCTGATGTGTGTAACACAGTATATTACATACCAGTCATATACTAATCTGTGTACTGAGTACTATACTGTGTGCACATACCTACAGTGTTATATGCACTGGACTGATAACACCTGTAACCTGGCTGCAGGACCTCACATATTATAATGTTTGGCACTATATATGATATACAATGTCCTAGAGCCAGGCTCAGGAGCAGTCATTGCAGGAAGACTCCATTTTCTGGTGTCTGAGGTTCATTGTGAGTTATTGCTGCAGCCTGATCTTTCCCACAGATCAGGTAATGCTGGAGCCGATGACCCCGCGGACAGAGCGACCTGAGCTGCATGAAATTTCAAACTGGTGCAATAAATCCTCACACCATGCCTCAGAGCCTCCGCTAATACAACACCGGGACCGGCCTGGTCCCTGACCTCCTGTCCGGCCCCCTGCTGACCTCTTCTCATGCTCCTCTCCAGTCTTCCATGAGGAAGCAGCCCGGCCGGTGCGCTGGTGAGGCAAGATCAACAGACACGCCCACACAGTGTGCAGTGTGGGCGTGTCTACAATACAGAGATGCGGCCGGCACTAAATGTACAGTGCCAGCAGCTAGACAGCAGAGGGTCGGGCGGCCCACAACTGCTGCTGGGGAGGACCGGCTCAGGGAGCACTTGCCCCTTTGTCCCCTGACCCACTCCTGGTCAGGCTCTCCTACCACTCTCATGGAGTCTGTTTCTGACAGTTTGAGCAGACACATGGATGTTAGGGGCCTGCTGGAGGTCATTTTGCAGGGCAATGGTACTGCCCCTCCTGTTCCTCTTTGCATAAAGCAGGAGATAGCGGTTCTGCTGCTGGGTTGATGCCCTCTTTCGGACCCCTCCGCATCTCCTTGTGTACTGGCCTATCTCCTTGTATCTGCTCCATGCCCTGGACACTGTACTGACAGACACAGCTACCCTTCTTGCCACAGCTCGCATTGACATGCCATCCTGGATGAGCTGCACTACCTGGGCAACTTCTGTGGGTTGTAGACACCACCTCATGCTACTGTACCTCTAGGGGTGAGAGCAATGACAAAATGCAAAAGTGACCAAAACAACAGTCAAAGTATGAGAACAGAGAAATGGTCTGGTCACCCCCTGCAGAACCAGAACTTTAAAGAGGGTGTCTTGCTAATTAGCTATCATCTACCTGTTGTCTGTTCCATTTGTACAACAGCAGAAGAAATTGATTCACAATCCATGTTGCTTCAGCTTCACTGGACAGGTTGATGTCACAGAAGTGTGATTGACTTGAAGTTACATTGCGTTGTTTAAGTGTTCCCTTTATTTCTTTAAGCAGTGTATATGTATATGTGTGTGGCACCCCAGGGGTCTGGTTACCACAGTAATAGCAATATTACGTCTGAGAGCAGGTGGGAGGTCTCCTGGTCAGGAACCCTAAGCATGCAACACTTCCTGCCCAGTCCTGGGAGGGGAAGAACTTCCCCTATATAAACTGGAGCTGAGGCGGGGTTAGAGGAGAAGAAGAGGAGTCCCAGACAGAGACAGTCTGGTCTGGAGTGGAGCAGATACAGGGAGAGCAAGATCAGGAGCTATGTGGGAGCAGTGATAAAAGGGGTCAGAGACTGGAAGCTATAGAGCTCGTCCTGACTGAAGAGATCTCACCGGACACGGAGTCCGAGGCAGTGGGGACTGATCCATACCCAGCAGCAGAAACCGACCGGCAGGGGATTTCAGGTCCTCTGGCCAAGAAACCCGAAGGCACGGTCACACGCAAGGGACCAGCACCGCCGTTGTGGAGCGGAGGCTACCAGAAGGCCCCGAGTCACCGGCCATACGGGTGAGCACCACACGGTACACTCAGGGACGTGGGCTACTTTTACCCGCTTCTAGCAAGGTAGCCAGGGAGAGTACAATAAGTTGGGGAGGCCTACAACTCCGCCTGGCCGGGGGAGATCCTATCTGCTCACGGACTGACCAGGCCCCGATCGCTAGCCAGTACTCCCGGGAGGGTCTACGTTTGCCACCAGTAAAGACCCTGAACTACACCGCACCGTCTGAGTGGTTCCTGGTGCCTGCGTGCAATTCTGCTATCCCCATCATCCACGTCCACTGCCCTGAGGCCATACCCCTCCCGTTGGGGGTTATACTATCCACGCTGCACAACTGTACCACCGGCCTCAGCGGTCTGCCCTGCAGCGGCGGCTTCATAACCGCATTCAACGGGTGGCGTAGTCGAACACTATAACATCTTCTACTAAATTCTGCCACTTGGTTTGACACCCTGGGCACGGACCGGATCGTCGCCACGAGGACTACTACCCCTATCAGATCCGGCTCCGGGTAGTCCCCGCGTGCGCAACGCTACACAACAGAGGCCCAGGGAGCGCGTCATGTGTTTAAAACTTTTTTTTAAAGGGAATCTGTCACCACTTTGGAGTTATCAGGCCTCTACTATGGGCATATGACTCGCCCCCATGGCCGTGGGGTACTCGGCAGCCGGGCCTATGGATGCCGGTGGGGGATATCACGGTGGCTGGCTCAGGGCGGTCACCAAAAGGGGGGTTATTTACAGGGGATTTGTGAAGTGTTCATGACGCCACCTGTGGTGCCTGGTAAGGGTTACCAGCGCTGCAACAGTCCTCTAAGGCGGATGTTAGGGCAGCTTATGATCGAACGGTTCCCCACAGGTGGAGCAGGCCTCAGGGCAGCGTGGGGAAATGGATGGTGGTACAGGTGAGAGAAGGCCAGGACGGTTCAGGGAGAAATGACACACTCACACGGGGGTTCGCTTCAGTACCTTTACTGGTGTAGATGCAGGTATGGTCCAGGGTACTCCTTCAAGATTGTTGGAAGACCATTTCTGGTGACTACCTCTCGAAGCTCATCAAGAGAATGCCAAGAGTGTGCAAAGCGGTCATCAAAGCAAAAGGTGGCTACTTTGAAGAACCTAGAATATAAGACATATTTTCAGTTGTTTCACACTTTTTTAAGTATATAATTCCACATGTGTTAATTCATAGTTTTGATGCCTTCAGTGTGAATGTACAATTTTCATAGTCATGGAAATACAGAAAAATCTTTAAAGGAGAAGGTGTGTCCAAACTTTTGGTCTGTACTGTACAGGTTATAGAAAAGTAAATCTATACTTACCTCTATGGCGCATAGAGGTTTGATTGCAGAGAAAAGCGCTTTAATCAATTCTCTTTTGTACAGGCTTGGCATCCGTGGGACACCAAGCAATCCCCGCCTATGTGCTTATTATTCCCCCAAATCTCTGCCTATATGCTTAATTTATCATATATCCCCCCCTACATGTCACAGGGTGCTGTGACAGACCCTGTGACGTGCACTGTGCTCCCTGACTTCCCGGGAATACGCAAAGCTCCACTCACAGAGCGCATTTTGCTTCCTCCCAGCCCCGTCTCTCTGTGCACTGCGCTGCAGGGTTCTATTGTGCAGGCACCGGGAAGTGAAAGTGATCTCCTGGCGCCTGCGCAATAGAAACCTGCGGCGCAGTGCACGGAGAGACGTGGCCAGGAGGAAGCAAAGCGTGCTCAATGTGAGCGGTGCTTTGTGCATGCCCGAGAAGTCAGGAAGCACAGTGCACGTCACTAACCAGTCACAGCGCCCTGTGACGTGCAGGGGAGGGGGGAATATGATAATTAAGCATATAGGCGGGGAATAATGTAAGTATAGATTTATTTTTCTATAACCTGTATGCCCATAGTAGAGGTCTGATATCTCCAAAGTGGTGACAGATTCCCTTTAACAAATTTATTTCATTTTTTATTTTATTTATTTCCCCCAACATGTACCTACCGCTAGTTTCCGAACCCTATCACTAGCCGTAGCTAACTATTTCTAAACTAATTGCCCCTCTATCGCCCTACATTTATCTTAAGCTACCTAATGATGGATATGTGGCACCCCAGGGGTCTGGTTTCCACAGTAACAGCAATGTTATGTCTGAGAGCAGGTGGGAGGTCTCTTGGTCAGGGATCCTGTGCATGCCACACCTCCTGCCCAGTCCTGGGAGGGGAAGATCTTCCCCTATATAAACCTAGGGCTGAGGCAGGGTTAGTGAGTAGAGAAGAAGTAGAGACAGAGAAGCAGATATAGGAAAAGAACATCAGGAGCTCTGTGGGAGCAGTGCTACAAGGAGTCAGGGGCTGGCAGCTGCAGAGCTCGCCCTGACTGAGAAGTTATCACCGGACCCGGAGTCCGAGGCTGTGGGGACTAACTCCTATCCAACAGCAGAAACCGACCGGCAGGGGACTGCAGGTCCTCTGGCCCAGAAACCCGAAGGCACGGTCACACGCGTGGGACCAGCACCGCCGTCGTGGAGCGGAAGCTACTAGAAGGCCCCGAGTCACCGGCCATACGGGTGAGCACCACACGGTACACTCAGGGACGTGGGCTACTTATACCCGCCTCTAGCAAGGTAGCCAGAAGAGTATCGTTAGTTTGGGAGGCCTACAACTCCGCCTGGCCAGGGGAGATCCCATCTGCTCAAGGACTGACCAGGCCCCAATCGCTAGCCAGTACTCCGGGAGGGTCTATCTTTGTCACCAGTAAAGACCCTGAACTACACCGTACAGTCTCCGAGTGGTTCCTGCTACCCCCATCATCCACGTCGGCTGCCCTGAGGCCATACCCCTCCCGTTGGGGGTTATACTATCACGCTGCACAATCCTACCACCGGCCTCAGCGGTCTGCCCTGCAGCAGCAACTCCTTAGCTGTACTCAACGGGTGGCGTAGTCGTCCAACATCTACCGCTAATACAGCGCCACTTAGTCTGACTCCCTGGGCACGGACCGGATCACCGCCACGAGACTACAACCCTCAAAAGATCCGGCTCCGGGTAAGCTCCCACGTGCGCAACGCAGCGCAACACAGGCCCAGGGGCGCGTCAGATAGAAAGACAAAATTACATAAAAAAAGATAGGAAAATAATATACAGTATATTTATTCAAATCGTAGCTGTGCTGCTGTTTCTGCCTGTCCCGCATCAGATACATGCTATGATTGGATAGTTACATTCACTAACCAATCACACTGATTGGAGAGCAGGGACTACTGTAATTAGTCCCCGCATTGATAGTCAACAGTGTCAGTTCCAGTACATGACGGGTATAGCACATATTGCGGGAACTGACATCTGCTCATGGTGTACTATACCTGTAATTCAGCGTTAAAAATGTTGCAGTTATTGCCAATTGCTAAACTTCTCCTTTGCTCCATTACTAGAGACAGGCTAGGACATCCCCGTTGGGTACAGCTTGTCGTGGTCAATGGCTTTTATGATTTTTTTGTTAAAATAGTGTTAACTAAGTACTGTGTGTTATTTACATGTACTTATACTGTTTACTTATTTCCTTGCTGCAGGGTATATTCTCATTTTTGCTTTTTATTCTTGGGTTTTGTAAGTAAAAAAGATGTTAGGATTTTAAAATCATGGCCATCATCCTCAATACACCTGAAATGGCTGGAAATGCTGTTCAGTCCATCACTGGCCTCACCGATGTTTCTGTCCATTTACAGTGAGGCAAGGACGGGACCAGGAAGCGCAGACCAGTGAGATGGGTCTATACTTTAACCACATTGTTTGGTCTGAATTTGGCTTGGATATCATAGTCATTGAGTCCATAAAGGATGGATGTACCAGGTGCACACCCATTTATTAAGGAGTTAAAATGGCTAGTGAGGTGGGGGCTAAGGGTAGTCACATATTTTATATAGCATAGGGCTGAAAACCCACATGGGCCTGGTTTTGTTTTGAAGAAAAGTAAAAGGATATTTTTTTTCTACTTCAGAAGAGGCAGTAAGTTGGTTTAGAAGGTTTGCTAAGGAAGGATCCAGACCAGGGAGCAGGATGGAGCTAAGGAGAGAGGTACTCGTGTGTTCATCACAAGAGGAAGGGTCACCGTGTAGTTTTTGTTGCACAGCTTCTGGATACTCACAGTTGCAGTAGAAACTTCACAGAGCAGATTACATGGGATAACAAGCTTTTACTTCTCAGAACATGAGGTAAAGGAAAAAAATGCAGTCACTCAGTGCTGCACCAGGAAGTAAGAACAAAACAAAGTACAAGAGACTTTTTTTCTTTTACAATACAGTAAACAAGGAAACTTTACATAACATCGCCATCTACTGTCAGATCAGCATAAAGTCCTCCTTCACACAAACAAAGAAGTCCACAACTGTTGCATATACCAACAGCCTTTCTCAACAGTAAGGACTTATTCAGTCAAACCTAATTTCTTAGTCTCTGATGTTTCAGCATTCAATGCCTTTGTGAAAATGTCTGCTTTCATATTTTCAGTTGGGCAAAATTTTAATTTCAGGATTCCTTGTTCCTGATGGTCCCTCAAGAAATGATAATTCACATCAATGTGCTTGATCCTTGGGTTAACTCTTTCCATCTGAGCAATAACAAGACATCCCTGATTGTCCTCATTTATTTTTGTTGGTTCCAATTGTGGTTGTCCTAGGTCTGTTAGCTATTGTCTTAACCATAGAACTTCTTGACTCGCATGTGCTGCTGCAACATATTCTGCTTCTGTTGACAACAGCATTACTATTAATTGTTTTTTACTAATCCAACTAATTGGTCCACCTGAGAGAAAGAAAAGATGGCCACTGGTAGATTTTCTGTCAGTTGGATCTCCAGCCCAATCTGCATCAACATATCCAGTTAAAATGCATTGATCACTAGTAGGCAGTTTCAGTTTAACATTGCTTGTTCCTTTCAAATAACATATTACTCTCTTCACAGCATTCCAATCCGCTTTATTAGGCTTAGACACTTTTCTACTCAGAATTTATACTGCTGCAATGTCTGGCCTTGTAACAGTCGCTAGATGCAGTAATTTTCCGATCGCCATTCTGTACTCTTCATTATTTGATAACACATTTTTATCACTACTCATCTCTTTAAGATAATTAGTTTCCATTGGAGACTTTGCTGGTTTTGCATCCTTCAATCAAAATGTTTCGGTTATGTCTTGAATCATGTGATTTTGATTAAGCAGGAAACTTCCATCTTCTTCCCTTTCTACCTGGGTTTCCTAAGTACTGTTTCACATTTCCCAAGTCTTTGATCTCGAAACGTTGATTCAGGATTTTTAGTATATCCTCTTTATCCCTTTCTTTTTCAAAACAAACTAAAATGTCATCAACATATGAGTACATAGATCCATCTGTCCATTAGTCTTTTTGTGTGCAGGCAGGGATCAGCTTTGCTTCTTTTAAATTTTTCATTTGTGAGCACCTCCATGATTTTATCATTCCACGCTTTAGCAGCTTGTTTTAAACTGTATATTCTTTTCTGTAATTTGCAAATCTTGTTTGGGTAACTTTCATCTTTGAATCGTGGAGGTTGTGCCATGTAAATATCTTCTGTTAAACTTCCATTCAAAAATGCTGTCTTTACATCCAGATGTTTCAGTTCCATTTTTTTCATTGCTGCAACTGCAAACAAAGTTCTTATTGTAGTATGTTTTACAACTGGAGCAAATGTTTCATCAGTCTTATCCATAATTTTTGAGAATAACCTTTAGCTACAAGTCTTGCTCGGTATCGTTCAACTGTGCCATCTGTTCGGTACTTTACTTTAAAAACCCATTTACATCCTATAGCTTTTCTTAGTGTTCATGTTTTTGAGTCATGCATGGATTTTATTTCTATATCTGTTGCCTCTATCCATTTACTGGCTTCTTCAGGAAGTCGAGATATGTCTTCCCAAGAGGTAGGCTCATAAATTTTACTTGTACTTGTGTTGTATGAAAGGAGTATTGGTGTTTTTCCTTTGTTTTCTCTTATTGAATGTCTTGGTTCTGTGCCTGTTTGTAGTTGTATCTATTCACTTTCAGTATTCTGTTTTTTATTAATTTCAACTTCTTTTTCATCAGATATTCCTTCAGCTATATCATTACTGTTTTTCTCATTTTCTGTTTCCAGTGAAATCATTGTGTCTTCATTTAAATCCTCAATGACTGTTACTCACCATAACTGTCTGTTTTGGGATCTAGGATTCTATATCCTTCGCAATTTTCACTATATCCAACAAATATTCCTTCCATGGACCTATTTTGAACGCTTTTTTCTGTAGGAATGAATACAAAAACTTTACAACCAAAACTCTTAAATGATTTACACTAGGTTTCATACCTTGCCACAGTTCATGTTTTTTTTCAGTTTTCTAGAAAAAAGTCACTTCTGAAGATATGTAGCTGTCATTGCTTCACCCCAATATTTCTATGATAGTTTGGAATCTGTCACCATACACCTTACCATTTCAGTCAGAGTTCTTTTTTTTCCTTTCTGCTACTCCATTTTGTTCAGGTGTGTATGGAACAGTCTTTTGATGCTTTATACCATTTTTTTCTTAGAAAACTACTTATTTGGTGTCCTGTGAATTCACCTCCATTATCACTTCTAATGACAATTGGCTTCCTCTGAAACTTATTTGACTTTGTCACGTAGTCTACTAATTTATTGAAAACTTCACTTTTGTTCTTGATCAAGTATGTGACTGTGCATCTTGAGTAGTGATCTATAAAAGTCACCATATATCTATTGCCTCCTGATGTAGTTACTTTCATGGGTCCACATACGTCAGTATACACCAAATCAAGTGGTCTTGTGCTTTTCGTTTCACTTTCTTTAGGAATAGATATCCTTGTGGCTTTGGATTTTATACAACATTCACATATTATGGTAATTGAGCAATCAGATATCAATAGATCCTTTGTCAATTCTTTCCTTTGTAGCTCCGTTATACTTTCAGGATGTCTGTGTCCTAGAAGTCTATGCCACATGTGAATACACTTTTTGTGATCATGTGTATGTAAGGGTTAAGAACGGGATGTAAGTACTTTCAGAGCAAGGGATTCTGAACTGCTGGGGCCGTGCCTCTGGTTGCAGGGGGAAGACAGACTGCGAACACAGTAGTCAGGTGACTGGGAAGCTGGGGGTGTGGCCAGAGCTCAGGGGTCAGATGACCGGGGAGCTGCAAGTGTGTCTAGGAATAGGGAGAAAAGGGCGTTTTGCTCGGGAAAGCAGAGAGTTGACCGTTGGGGTCAAGCCCCGCTAGAGGGAGAAGAGACACAGGATCCCTGGAGCTGAGCAAGTGAGGTGCAGTGTTTTGAACTAGGGGCTCAGAAGGTCAAACCAGAGACTGCCCGCTGCCGCCAGAAGACGGAGCATTGTTTTTCGCGGGGAAGCCAGAAGAAAACACCGGCAACTGCCTTGTGGGAAACGAGTCAGCTAATTGTAAAACTGCCGATTACAACCGTGTCGACTCTGCTATATCTAGCCAAACTGTGAATTGTCGTTTATGGTCTGTTACCTGCTACTCCCCTTGTTGTCCCCATATTTCCCCTGTTACTCCCTGCGTGGAGACTGACCCTGTTACAATAAATCCCCCTTGTTTATTAACCCCTGTACTGGCTGCTTTGTGTTTGTGTCACTGCATCTAAAGTACCTGTTGCATGTACACAACTTCATCTGTTCCTTTTAATGTGTCTAGATTATATAATTGTTCATCTCCTTGACATTGGTTATTACCTTGTTTCCTGCTAGGACTGTACACTCCTCATCGTCTTTGAATTTTACAGCAAGTCCTTTAGCAGTTAGACGTTTTACAGATAACAATCCTCCTTCTAATCCTGGAACATATAACACATCCTGTACAAGTATTTTTGAATCATGCCCAAACTTGTTAGAACAGTTTAGCATTCCTTGTCCAACACCCTTCTGCAGTTATTTTGCTCCCATCTGCAAGATAAATGGCTTCCTTCTTATTTAAATAAAGTTCAGTAAATAAATTTATTACTTGTCATGTGACTTGTTGCTCCTGAGTCAATAAACCAACCCAACGATGATTTCTTATCAGTCACTTTAAATGTGCCGTTCCAATTATTTTCACATGAATCAGAAATTGTGTTTTTCACCTTCTGTGTATTCTCTTTATGATTTTAATTTATGTTGTTCTGCTTTCCATATAGTACAGTCTGTCTTTAAATGTCCTTTTTCTTACATCTGAAACATTCTCTTGTTTTTATTATAGGGTCTCTTTGATTCTGTAGCTTTCAGAGCATTTCCATTATCTTTTTCAGTAGAAGAATCATTTTTGTTCTTTCCTTCTTTGATATTCATCTACGAGTCTGGTCTTCACAAACTGTAATGTCTGTTTCAGGTCTTGTCTCTAGTGCATTTATCAAAGCAGTATATGAATCCGGTAAACTGCACAATAATATTGCTGCTACATGACTTTCCTTAATATCGTCACCAATTGATCTCAGCTGTGATGTAACTTCCATAATAGATAATGTATGCTTCTGCATGTCATTGTCTGCACTTAGTCTCATACTGTAAAGCTTTCTTAGCAGAAATTACTTGGGATTTAAGCTGGGTCTTTAATGTAGCTTTCTTAGTGTTTCCCACATTCCCTTTGCTGTATCCTAATTCCTTATGTGGATTAATTGAGCATCATCCACTAATAGGTGATGGTAGCTCTTGCTTGTCTATTTTTCTTAGACCTGATGAGGATAATCAGACATGGGATATCTGTAGTGATTACTTCCCATAAATCCTCTTTAGACAATAACATTTCTACTTTGAACTTCTATAACTGATAATTCTCATTATTCAGCTTAGCTACTGTGAGTTTTAGCTCTGTGCTACTTGTCATCTATAACTTGTCTGTCTTGTTTGGAGAGAATTGTCCTGAAGAATTCTTCTGCATTCACCAGGTTCTTGCTGAGAGTTCCGGTGTCCTGGGTGTCTGGGGTCCACGGTGCCTGGGGTCCTCGGTGCCTGGGCCTAAAACCTGTTGGACAGCTTCTGGATACCCACAGTTGCAGTAGAAACTTCACAGAGCAGATTACATGGGATAACAAGCTTTTACTTCTCAGAACAGGATGTAAAGAAAAAAAACGCACAGTCACTCAGTACTGCACCAGGAAGTACGAACAAAACAAAGTACAAAGACTTTTTTCTTTTACAATACAGTAAACAAGGAAACTTTACACAACATCGCCATCTACTGTCAGATCAGCATAAAGTCCTCCTTAACACAAACAAAGAAGTCAACAACTGTTGCATATACCAACAGTTTTTAAGGCTTACTGGCATATAGTTTATAAAATGAAATGTCAACAAGAGATGATAGAGGGGCAAGGATGGCACGGAGAGATTGTTAGAACCCTCCTGTTTGTTTTTTCCATCTTGTGTTTTGCAGTCATGTGACCATCTGCCTTTATATTCCAGCTCCGCCCTTTTGGCTTTGCTGGACTTCAGTGTTTGACTGTTTTGCTAGCCAGGTGCTTCGGTGCCTATATCTGTCAGTTCGCTTGGTCCTTCTGGGACCTCTAGTACCATTTTGTCAGTTTGTCTTTTTGTGTTCTGCAACAACTTTCTCTGTTCAGGAGGTGTCCCATTTTTGTTCCAGTCCTTAGTTCTTTTAGGGACTCCTTCCTTTTATTCCATAGGTCTTCGTTCAGACTAGCCGAGGACTTAGGCGGGTCCGTTCGCAAGGAACAGACAGCCCGCTACATCGTAGGGATTCAGCTTAGTCTTACTGTAGGGACAGCTTTCCCCTTTCTTTCCTTAGTACATGTTGCAGATCATAACAGATATTTCTATATTTGTGCAGGAGATAATTACGTCATCAGCATACAATCCAATTGTTCAAAGTTACCAGCACTAACACCAGATATGTCTGATTTGGAAAGAATGGACTCTGCCAAGTGCTCCATAATTAACGCAAAAAATATTGGGGATAACCAGCAGCCCTGGCAGGTTCCATTCATGCTTTTGAAATTAGATGATAATGAGCTGAAAGCAAGATCCATGGCACTAGGGTTGGAATCTAGGGACTTTATAAACTATTTCCTAAGGCCAGTCAGACCAAATTTGAGGAGTACTTCCACTAACTACCTCAGTGAACCCTATCAAAGGGGTTTTCTGCATCTAGAGATAGGAAAACTGCCTTTATCATGGGGAACTGCTGCATCCTGTTAGTGCATTGGTATTGTGACCTGTTCTGTGATAGAACGTGATGTAACTTTTTAGCGAGCAATTTACAAAAAAATCTTCATATTCCAGTTTAGAAAGGTTATTGGCCTGAAGTTCCCTGGGCTGGGGTGACTGGAGGGTTACCTGGTTTCTCTGATGCTGCTAATTAAGGCAGATTTTCCTCTGCAGCATCGAAAGACTGCGTAATACAGCAATATGGCCAGCTTCAGAGCAGCGCTAACAAGTTCTATAGCAGATCTTGCCAAGGTGGCCATTACTTTACGCAATGAGCTGTAAAGTTTAGAATTAAACAGCCAAATAGAAAAGTTGCATGTTTTTACAAGTACCATATTTTTCGGACTATAAGACCCACCGAACCGTAAGACACACTTGGTTTTAGAGGAGGAAAATAGGAAAAACTTTTGAAGCTAAATATGTGGTCATGATGCACTGTTATGGGGGAGAGGGTCTGCTCCTGACAATGTTTATAGAGATAATGTCCCCCAATTCTGTACTAATATCCCCCATCCTGGTGTATATATGGTCCCCTCTTCCTGTTATACATGGCCCCCATCCCCATCCTGGTATACATGGTCCCCCCCCCCCATCTTGGTATGCATGGCACCTCTCCATCCCTATCACGCTGTACACATAAAGAATATAAATGATTCTCCTCACCTTCCCTGTGTTCCAGCGCTGCGTCCTGTTCTGCTGTCAGCAGCTGATCTCACAGTGTAAGTAACGCATGACGTCACTGCCATGCGCCCTCACACACTGAGGTCAGCTGCTGGAATATTCACTGCTCCCCACACCCATGGGGAATATTCATTCTCTTTTATGGGCGTGGGGAGCAGTGAACATTCATTCTCCATAATGTCCGGCTGTGGATAGTGGAGGCGATGACAGCCCGGGGAGAATGAATATTTACTGCTCCCCACTCCCATGGGGAATATTCATTCTCTTTAATAGCGGGCACATGTGATCGCCAAGCAGCTGCAGGAGCCGGCGGCTGCATCTGATACTGTGCGCGCTAATGAGGAAAATGAATATTCAGTGCTCCTCATGCCCATAGGAATGAGGAGCAGTAAATCTTCATTTTCTTTAGCAGGGGGCACAGTGTTAACTGCAACAGGCGGCTTATGCCTCCTGTGACCTGCTTCTCCGTCGCTGCCGCTCCACCCACTATCCACAGCCAGACCTTACATCCAGACTATAAGACGCACCCCCTCCCTTTCCTCCAAAAATTCTTAGTCCGAAAAATACGGTAATTTGAAATTTTATGAGAGCCCGGTTAAACAGAAAAGTGGGTTGCTTCTTGGTTTGACCAGACAATACTCATTAGTTTAAAGATGGCTAAACCAGCAAATTGTCTATTATATTGGGGGACTCTCGGCTTTTACTCCACAGGGGAGAAAAGTTTCTGGTGGTTGGAATATAATTGCTTGATAGGCTGTGTGCCCACTATGCATTTTTTAAGCGTTTCGCAGCGGCAATTCCCCTGCAGAAACACTTAAAACGCTTGGTAGAAGGTCTGCCATGTTCCCCAATGATAATCCTCATGTGCTGTGCACATGCTGCGGAAATTTCCACTGCGGATTATCATTGTGGAAAAATCCTCAGCACTACCAATTATTTATCGGAATCGCGGCGTTTTCGCCGCCATTGACTTGCATTGGACCGCATGTCATCCGCACCACTGAATCTGTACATGCGGAATCCATGCGTTCCAATGTACGGATGGTACCCGGGTTTGGAGAATAGGAGACTCTCCTCCGGACCAGGGTACCATAGTACCTGTAAAAAAAAATAATAAAATAAAAAATATACATTATACTTGCCTTCTGATGGCCCCTGGGGTCCTTGTCCTGGCTTGCTGGCAGCTCACGGTAGACTAAAGGACCTGCAGTGACGTAATTTAGTCATGTGACGGGTCACACGACCTCTGGCGTCGGCCGTCACGTGACCCGTCACATGACTAAATGACGTCATGGCAGGTCCTTTTAGTCTACCGTGAGCTGCCGGCAAGCCAGGACAAGGACACCGGGGGCCATCAGAGGGTAAGTATAATATTTATTTTTTTATTTTTTACCATTCTTTTGGTCACACTATATAAATCCATGCAGTTTGCATGGATTTATATAGTGTGACCAAGTTGTCAAGCACTTTCCAAGTGATGCTCAAATCGCTTGGAAAGGGCTTGACAACCCGCATGCAGAAATGCAAGTGAAAAACACTTCACTTCCGCTTGTCCCTGGCAGGAAAAACGCATGTAAAATCCGCATGCGTTTTTTCTGCCAGGGAGATGCAGAAACGCTCAGGAAAAATCAGGAGCATTTCTGCATCGTGGGCACATAGCCATACTTTAATTCTGCGGGAAGATAACCTGCTGCCACATGATTCTGCAGGGGCTTACTCCACTCTCAAACATACCAAGTCTCTATTGAGATAGAGGTAACTAGAATATGTGTAAACATGAAAAACCTCTAAAATTATAATTTTTATTCTGATTCTTTTTAAAAAAAAAAACACCAAAAACCCTTGTGATGTGCGAGTAAGAAAATTCATGATTATATCAAGATCCGTCCAATATCCCTTATGGACTATTTAACATTCAGTCAAAAATAGAAATAGATAGCCACACATGGGCTAGTAAAGTCTTAAACATGATAAGCATTCGTATCCAATATAGACTTAAATCTGCCCTATCTTAAAAAGCCTCAACTGATACTGCCTGTCATGGAGGTTGGTACCCTAGTATACGAGTCTGGCGCCCCCATTCAACGGCGGCTGTCCCTCACTTTCCCTGCTAGACCCTGATAATGTGAGTTATAAACAGGTAATAGGTGACTGCCTACTCTAAATACATTTTTCAAACAGGAGCTTCCTTACGTGTAAGTGTGACGCTCGCAGCCCTGCCCTGGGAAGATGGGGGTTACTCTGAGCCGGGTTCTGTGTCTCTTGGTGGGGTGCAGCCGTGGCCTGGACCCGTTCCGTGCCCAGGGCCGTCACATTAAAAAGGATGTAAGGGCTATCGGGGTTGAGTGGTTGCTATCGACTACGCCACCTGTGGAACCTGGTGAAGGCCACCAGCGCTGCTGCAGTCCTCTGAGGCGGGGTGTTGTGGCAGCCGTCGTTGATACTACTCCCCACAGGCGGAGCAGGGCCTCAGGGCAGAGACAAGGATGGAGGGAGTTGTAATGTAGGATGTCTGGTGCTGCGCGGTGTGGAAATACAGTCTGGACGCCATAGGGGTTGACTTCCAGGGTTTTTACTCACGGTGGAGAGTGCAGCTGCAAGGCTTCTCCCTGCTCCTCATGGAGTTCTGCGGTCACCAGGGACGGGGGTCCGACAACCTCCGAGTAATTAAAGTGCTTAATCAGGACCCCGCACCAGAGTGTTCCTAGACTTCAGACCGAGTCCTTTCCTGTGTGTGTGTGTGTGTGTGTGTGTGTGTGTGTGTGGATAGGCCGGGTCTCCCTCTGGACTACGCTCAGAAACAGGGTACGGGTGGCAGCTCCGCTCCGTCCGTTACCCGGTGGGATCCTCAGGGCCTGCCGGGCTTCCCTGACTAGGACGTGGAATAGCAAAGTCAGGTATCGGGGGCCGGTACCCCTTTTGCAGCCGGAATCCCTCTGACTAGATCAGAATAGCGAGGACAGGTGCCGTATACCGCTCCATCTGCATCCCCCCTGGGATCCTTTTGCGGTGGAGCTACACTCCTAAGCTCCAGGCCTTCTTGGTCATGGTCCTTGACCGGGTTGAGACATCCATTAACTCGAACCTGCCCCTCGACCCAAGGCCAGGGTACGAGGGCCTTGTCTCCATCTGCTGCAGGTTCACCCAGAAGCCACGTTCAGGGATGGAGATCACAATCAAAGAACCATGAGCCAAAATGGCTGTTTATTAAATATGAAATATTAAGTGTAAACTAAATGTGAGTCCTCCACCCTCACCCACTACATGGTTCCCCCTAACTTTTGGCTCCCCAGTCTCCCAATTCCCAGTAGGGGCAGCACAGTAGTGCCTACTAGCCCCCCCTGGTGGGAGAAGTGTGGTGTTGGATGTGAAGGTGAGGTCCTGATCATTGCACTGTTCTTACCTCGAAGGAGGGATACTACACCCCATCAGAGAGGTGCAGCATCCCTGTGGTTGTCGAACCCTCAGGGGCGCCACATAAGTCCAGAGGCAGTTTTCCCCTAGGGCCAAGTCACACCGTGAAGAGCACTGTGTGGGGACGGAGACTGTGCTTTACCATCTGTGAATGCCGTTATATGCAATTTGTGTTGGTTCTGTAATCCCCTGTTTTCACACACAGCCAGGGACAAGCATGTCACTATATTTCTGTAGTAGGCCAGGGAGATGAAGAAAACATAGCACCCTTCGCCACTGACTACCAACCTACCCTCCATTACATTTGTCAGGATACAAAGTCCTCGCATCCAAACAGCGGGGTGAATAGGTCCTCTGGCACCGGAGAGAAAATTCTGAATAAGGACCACAAGAAAAATGCCCCTGGCGCAGATGAATTGCTTGAAGATAAACAAAAGAGAGTGAAAAATGTATGAACCAAGATGACAGACGAAGATGGCGATCCTAAGATGGCGGCTTGCAATGTGGGTCCCAAGATGGTGGAGATTGCCGGTAAAAGACTGACCTTTCATGGGCAGAGAAAGCACATGGAGGTGCGAAAATTCCCCCAACCCATCCAGAGGCCGGCCTGGAGAAGAGGATGTCCATCAGCTAACGTTCGGCCCAGAAGAGGAGTAATTTACAACAAGAGGGCGCGGTTCAAGATGAAGACCAGCCCCCTGGATGAGCGACGACGTGGACAGTGGGCACAGCCACGGGCGGGACTACATTGAGTGATGGGACGCCGAGGGAATGATCACCTTGAGACTCAAGGGGCCATCGCTGGGGCCTAGGCCACGCAGGAAACTGCTGCTGGTGTGACTGTGCTCCCGCCAATGAGTGTGCAATGGAGCACCGTTCCTCAACCTGAGGCAGGCCGGCTCCTACACTAGATGACAATCTGGTGCTGGAGTGAGATGCCTCAGCCATAAATCTCGTGCTCAGGCCCTGAAGTCCTGGACCCTGCGACTGGCACCTCCGATGCGCGTGTATCAGAAATGGCTGCTGGGCCTGTGTCACCCACCCCCCGGGGTCCACGCCGGCAGAAGTGGATGAAGATATGTATAGATCACCCATGTCCACACTCTGGGGGCCTAGTGGAGCTGATTCCTTGCACGCAGAGCTGCCGAACCCAGTAAGAGATGTTGCTCTCCCTATGCAACGCCGAGCGGCCAAATCGCAAGAGTCCACAGTGGTACGCTGGAGAAGGATGGAGCATGACCTCCTGGCGCTAGTCTCTAGGGACCAGCCTGAAGCATGTCTACCTCCAGCTTTACACTTGGCCCGTCTCCCCTGGCACCCTGACGTTATCGAAGAGAGGAAGTGGACCGACATATTTCTCAGGCGTTGGCTGGAGGGATTTAGCTTTGCCAGATAAAGGGCCGTGGAGGATGCGCAGACTCAGGGGCGCGTGAGATCTTTTGACCTGGATAAAGGTTTTGGCTTTCTGGAGAAGGAGTTTTCTGGAGACGAAGTATGTAAATAGGAGTGTAATAAAAATAAAATTCCTGGCTGCACAGCCTCTATGCAGGGGAAATCATTGTTTTTGTGAAATGATGGTGTAGGAAAGGCTGGTAGGGCCGGACCAATGCTGCAGCATATCTGGATTCCGATAAAGAAGAGTGGGAGGAACAGCTGGCTATTGAGAAAGCCAGGACACAGGCACATCGTGCTAGGGTATACCATATGCAGAGGAGGTCTGATCTGATACCACTACTGGAAGGCCCCAGACTTGGAAGGAATGTCCCAGCTTCGGGGGAGCCAGCTGGCAGCGAGGTGGCGTCTGCCCGGAGTCCGAGTGAAGAAGTCCCTATCTCCGAGCGGGCCGAAAGTGAGACATCACCTGCAGTCTTCAATGTCCCGGAAGAGAATCCTGATGTCCCTGTGATGGCTGGAGGGTCCAGGAGAGTAGTAACCATGACCACCACCCCTCTGCAGGTAGTTAAGCACTGCCAAATCACGAATTATGGCACTGCCCAGGTGGGTAATGGCGGTACCATAGCTGAAAGTCTGCCATTGGAAGATCCAGGAAGAGCAAGGTATCCCGATCAGCCCTGGATGTTGCAGACTCCACCTTCTTGCGCCGCATGGAATGTTATGAGGAAAGGACGATGGGAACCAAAGGAGAAAGATGGCTAAAGAGATGCTGCCTCTACCTTTCTTTTATGTTCCCTGTAGCCACCCTGTTGGAGGCTGAGGCACAAACCTCACAGAGTCTGAGTTTTTGCTATGGTAGTTGCCAAGCTGTTCTCTTAAGGACTGTTCCTTAAAATGGCCGAGTGGCCTGAAGTTATGTTCCCCGATAATGGGAAGGGGGGTTAGTTGCCCAAGACCTCCAAGGCCGGCGGGTCGTCATCATGTAGCAGTCATCAAATGTGTTATTTATGATGTGGCCATTAGATGGCAGTAGGTTGCATGTTGATACTATTGTCCCCTGTATGTTAGTTGGGGTACACAGTGTTAACTAGTTGGGCCGCCCTCAGTGACAAGCTAGGGACTGAGGGATCTCTGGGAGATTAGATTTGGCCATCTTAGTAGTTAGTGAGTAAGGTTCAAGCAGGATAGATGTGCTGGGAGCACAGACAAGAAGAGCGTGGGTGTGTGTTGAAACTACAAGGAGGGTTAACAGCAATGGGCACACTACGGTATAGTCCATACTCGATAGGTCAATTTGTGGATTCTGGCCTCTTCCAGCCAATAGGCATTAATGGACATGCAAGGACTAGGGAGCTTCAGGAGCGAGGTAGTCCCTGTTAGAGTCGGGCATTGGGAGCCGGGTGCTGAAGCAGGAGCTTCCTTACATGTAAGTCCAGAGGCCGTTTTCCCCTAGGGCTGAGTCACACCGTGAAGAGCATTGTGTGGGGAATGAGACTGTATTTTACCATCTGTGAATGCCGTTATATGCAACTTGTGTTGTATCTGTAATCCCCTGCTTCCAAGTCCGTGCTGGTGAAGTAAACTGGACTGTTTTGTTTTTAAAGAAGTGTGTCGTGTTTCATTCAAAGCGCAGAAGATCTACACCCATCTGAACCAAGCATGAAAGTGAGTAAAGACTCCCACAGCATACAGCCCATAGTACAGAACACCACACACACCCAGGGACAAGCATGTCCCTATATTTCTGTAGAGAGCCGGGGTGATGAAGAAAGAATAGCACCCCTTGCCACTGACTTCTACCATGCCCCCCGTTACACAAGTGTCATGCGAGTACAATGCGATTTTTTCTCAACTACCATCAATATGACATGCATATGCAATGCGTTTTTAACATCAGCTTTTACATACAGAAATGCTCTGTCAGTTCAAGCTAGTTGCTAACTAATAAAACAATCTTATATACAGATATAGATAGTTAGTAGTGTTGAGCATTCCGATACTGAAATATCGGGTATCGGCCGATATTCGCGGTATCGGAATTCCGATACTTAATTCCGTTACTTTTAGCATATCGTATACCGGAATCGGAAGTTCCCATAATGCAATGAGCCAGTTTCATTTTATTCAGCCAATAAGGATCCTAAGAAGTGTGGGCACATCCTGTTAGGCATGTAGGCATGTTAACTAATGGCATGGCTGTGATGGGCTGCTGAAATGATGTCATGATGCACTATAAAAGCCACCGCCGCCATTTTGAGCTCACTCTGAATTCAGTTAGGGATAGGACGCTGTTGTTCTGAGGGACAGTTTTAGCTACCTATTTGCTCTATTCTGCTTTACCCAAGCTACTTTATGAATGGCTGTGCCTTGCAGCGCTAGTGCACAGTTCTCTGTGCTGTTCACCGCTGTCTGCAAGGTCTGTGTGTGTGAGTGCAGCTCACGCTGTAGTGTGTGCTTCAGCCACGTCTGGTTGTAGTGTGCTCAGCATGCGTCACTGCCTCGTACATTGTCCTTTTTTGCTAATTGATAATTTTTCCTGATTTCTCCTATTAGTGTGGTGGTTCCATCCGTATTCAGCTAAATTGGTTCCAAACACACTATATAGGAGTAGATAGAGGAGCCTTTCTGCTGCATTGTGCCCTGCAGCCCCAGCCAGATTAGTATTAGCCTATTTTTTGTAGCCTCATCTATTGCATTGTAGGTTACCTGTCACGGGTGTGTCGCCACGAAGATCGTCACGAGTACACAGCCTGACTTCTCGCAGCTGACTTGTTGGTGCTTTGTGTTTTTCGGCAGTGAGGGAGTTAATTCTCTCTCTCTCTGTGCTAGACGAGGTCCAGCCTCGCCCAGCTGCAATCAATACTGCTGTAGTGAGACTCCTTCAAATGCCTGCTGGTCTGTTTGGGAAGTGTCGGTGAAAGCATTTCATTCAGACTAACAGAGCGGATCGTGGTGTTTGGAGTTTCTGAGATAAGTGCATTTGGAGTGTTTTTTCCCTTCCTCGCTTTATCATTTATCTCCTTTCCCGTTGGTGTTCCCTCTGTTGTAGTTGTGTAGTTGTTGTATGCAAGGTGGTTTTGGTTTTTCCCTTGTACTGTCTCGTTCGTCTAAGTACTGTGTGTGGGCATATTATTACTTGTCCTCTTCTGTTGTGATCGGGGTCCTTCTCAGGACTAGATTACTTAGGTGCAGGGATCCTCAGGAGGTAGGGGTTACGCTGGCGGCCTGGACCTCTGTACCTTTAACAGTACCTCCAGGTTGAGGGACTAGTCAGGGCCCCAGCTTAGGGTCAGCTTAGGCCCCCTACCTCCAGTATACAGAGACAGCGTGACATTTTCACCGACCACTTAGTTTTTCTCCAGCTACCATGGATCCAGTAGCCGGTCTAGCTCGGCAGTTGCAGAGTTTGTCCATGGAGCTGGCGGACGTTAGGTCCAAGGTTTTGCATCCTCAGGAGCAAGCCGCACCAGAACCTAAAGTAGCTCTCCCTGACAGGTTCACTGGGGGGCGGGACAAGTTTTTTGTTTTCCGGGAGGCATGCAAGTTGTACTTTCGGCTGCGGCCTCGGTCATCGGGGAGTGAAGAACAAAGGGTGGGAATTGTCATCTCGCTCCTACAAGGGGACCCACAATCTTGGGCGTTCTCTCTTCCCCCGGGCTCCCCGGCTCTCCAGTCAGTGGATAGGTTTTTCGCTGCTCTGGGACTCGTATATGATGACCCAGATCGGATCTCCCTTGCTGAGTCTAAGTTACGTAGGATCCAGCAGGGAGATCGTCCGGCGGAGGAATTCTGTTCGGAGTTCCGTAGGTGGGCCACGGACACCCAGTGGAATGACCCGGCTCTTAGGAGCCAGTTTTGTCAAGGTTTATCCGACAAATTACAGGATGTGTTGGCACAGTATGACTCTCCCGCGTCACTGGAAGCCGCTATGGCCCTTGCTATTCGCGTTGACAGACGGCTTCGGGAGAGGTGCGGGATAACTCTACCCCCTGTGATGACTCCACCTCCTACAAGGTCCCCTCATATGGTGGTTCCCCTGGTCAGTCCAGAGGAGCCTATGCAATTAGGAGGGACATCATTTCGGGGGAGGGGACCGGTGGTGCGCCATAAGACAGGAAGGTGTTTCTTCTGCGGGAGAAAGGGACATTTTATTGGGGGGTGTCCATCCCGTCCCTTGCAGAGTGTAGAGTCGTCGGAAAACTGTTGATCCCAGGTTGTGTGGTGGACGGCAATCTGGGAGTAGGTATTTCGTCCCTAGGTTCGTCTCAGTTTCTCGTACCGGCGGAGGTGGTGGTGGGTACGAGAACTGAGAGGACATCTGTTCTTCTGGATAGTGGGGCCGGGGCTAATCTGGTTGATGCTCGGTTTGCCCGGGTTCAAGGTATGCGATTGAGTGAGTTGGCTAAACCCATCCCCATATTCTCGATCGATGCCAGGCCTCTCGGTCAGGGAAGTTTTTTGCAAGCTGTGCATGACGTAAAATTTCAAGTGGGGGCGATACATAAGGAACTGTTGTCTTGCTACGTGTTGGAGGGTCTTCCCACTCCTATAGTGTTGGGCCTTCCTTGGTTAACTAAGCATAACCCGGTTATTAATTGGCAAACCAGAGAGATAAGCCAATGGAGTAAATTCTGTAATAAAAACTGCATGAACACGGTCATCGGTGCGGTTACTCCTTGGGTCTTACCTCCATTTCTGGCGGACTTTGAGGATGTATTCTCGGAGAAAGGGTGTCAGGAACTACCTCCTCATCGCGAGTATGACTGTTCTGTAAAACTGCTCCCTGAGGCCAAGTTACCTAAAGCTAGGTTGTATAACCTTTCTGGTCCTGAGAGGCAGGCCATGAAGGATTATATTTCAGAAAGTCTGGCTAAGGGGCATATTAGACCTTCATCTTCACCGGTGGCTGCGGGGTTCTTCTTTGTTAAGAAGAAAGATGGAGGCCTACGCCCTTGCCTGGATTTCCGTGAACTTAATCGGATTACGGTCCGAGATCCGTATCCGCTCCCACTTATTCCCGATCTCTTTAATCAGATCGTGGGCGCCAAATGGTTTTCTAAGTTGGATCTCAGGGGGGCGTACAATCTGATTAGGATGAAGGAGGGGGATGAGTGGAAGACGGCGTTTAACACTCCGGAGGGGCATTATGAGAACCTTGTCATGCCATTCGGTCTGACTAATGCCCCGGCGGTGTTCCAACACTTTGTTAATGACATTTTTCGCCGCCTGGTGGGACAGTTTGTTGTCATATATCTGGATGATATCTTAATTTACTCGCCGGATCTGTTGTCTCTTCAGGAGCACGTTAGGCAGGTGTTACAGATCTTGCGGGATAATAAACTGTATGCCAAATGGGAAAAGTGTGTGTTCGCCGTACAGGAACTCCAGTTTTTAGGCTTCCTGGTTTCAGCGTCCGGTTTTCGTATGTACCCTGGGAAAGTGCGGGCAGTTCTTGAGTGGGATCGGCCAGAGAATCTTAAGGCACTACAACGTTTCCTGGGGTTTGCTAATTATTACCGGAAGTTCATTCGTAATTTCTAGTCCATGATTAAGCCTCTCACAGACATGACTAAAAAGGGGATGGATTTTTCTAGGTGGTCTGACAAGGCTTGTCAAGCATTCTCCTCCTTGAAAAAATGTTTTGCCTCGGCACCCATACTCATTCAACCTGATGCGTCACAGCCATTCATTGTAGAGGTAGACGCTTCCGAGGTAGGGGTGGGAGCAGTATTGTCACAGGGTTCGTCCCCTGGTAAGTGGCATCCGTGCGCCTTTTTCTCTAAAAAATTGTCGTCCGCTGAGAGGAATTACGATGTCGGCAATAGGGAACTCTTGGCCATTAAGTTAGCTTTTGAGGAGTGGCGCCATTTTTTGGAGGGGGCAGTCCATCCGGTCACCGTCATCACCGATCACAAGAACCTGCTATATCTGGAGTCCGCGAAACGTCTGAATCCCAGACAAGCTAGGTGGTCATTGTTTTTTACCAGGTTTAATTTTGTCGTTACATATCGTCCTGGGTCAAAAAATGTAAAGGCGGATGCCTTATCTCGTAGTTTCCCTGGGGCCGGGAATACGGACGACCCGATTCCTATCCTTCAGGAGGGGATGGTGGTTTCGGCAGTATGCTCTGAGCTGGAGGAGGAGGTATTGGAGGCTCAGGGGGACGCCCCTGTTGGACCTCCGGGGAGACTGTTTGTTCCAGATCAGTTGCGTCAAAAGGTGATCGAGGCACACCATAACTCAGTTTTTGCAGGACACCCGGGAAGTTAAGCAACTGTGGATCTCCTCTCGCGTCGGTTTTGGTGGCCTAACTTACATAAGGAGGTGGTAACTTTTGTCGCGTCCTGTGGGGTTTGTGCGCGCTCTAAGACCTCACATACCCGTCCGTCTGGGGCCCTCTTACCTTTGAAGATCCCGGAGCGTCCTTGGACTCATCTGTCTATGGACTTTATTACGGACCTCCCTCCGTCTTCGGGTAAAACGGTCATACTCGTTGTAGTGGACAGGTTCAGCAAGATGGCACATTTTATCGCTCTTCCGGCTCTCCCTAATGCTAAAACTCTTGCGCAGGTGTTCATTGGGGAGATTGTGAGGCTTCACGGGGTACCCTCCGAGGTGGTGTCTGATCGGGGGTCTCAGTTTGTGTCCAAGTTCTGGAAGGCGTTTTGTGCACGGCGGGGGATGCATTTGTCATTCTCATCGGCTTTTCATCCTCAGACCAATGGTCAGACGGAACGTATGAACCAGAGCTTGGAGACATATCTCCGGTGTTTTGTGTCAGAGAACCAGGAGGACTGGGCTTCTTTCTTACCTCTGGCAGAGTTTGCTCTTAATAATAGGCGGAGCGAGTCCACTGGTAAGTCCCCGTTTTTTGGGGCATATGGTTTTCACCCCCAGTTTTGTACTTTCAGTAGGGGGGGCTCTTCAGGGGTTCCTGAGGAGGAACGATTTTCCTCATCACTCGCTTCAGTATGGAGAGGGGTGCTGAAGAATCTGAATACTATGGGGAACCGATACAAACGTATGGCTGATAGGAGGAGAGTGTCTGGTCCGGACCTAAGTGTGAACGATCGGGTATGGTTGTCTACCAGGAATATAAAACTTAAGGTTCCCTCCTGGAAACTGGGTCCCAGGTTCATCGGGCCGTACAGAATCAGTTCTATTATTAATCCGGTGGCATTCCGTCTTGACCTCCCCCCTACGTTTAAAATTCACAACGTGTTCCACAGATCGTTGCTTAAGAGGTATGTGGCGCCGGTGGTACCGTCACCTTTACCTCCCCCTCCTGTGGTGGTCAATGGTAACTTGGAGTTCCAGGTATCGAGGGTCATCGATTCACGCTTTAATCGCCGGTCCCTTCAGTACCTGGTTCATTGGAAAGGGTATGGTCCTGAGGAGAGGATGTGGGTTCCTGCGTCGGATATTAACGCAGACCGATTAGTTCGGGCCTTCCACACGACTCACCCGGATAAACCTGGCCCTGAGGGTCCGGAGGCCCCTCGTAGAAGGGGGGGTACTGTCACGGGTGTGTCGCCACGAAGATCGTCACGAGTACACAGCCTGACTTCTCGCAGCTGACTTGTTGGTGCTTTGTGTTTTTCGGCAGTGAGGGAGTTAATTCTCTCTCTCTCTGTGCTAGACGAGGTCCAGCCTCGCCCAGCTGCAATCAATACTGCTGTAGTGAGACTCCTTCAAATGCCTGCTGGTCTGTTTGGGAAGTGTCGGTGAAAGCATTTCATTCAGACTAACAGAGCGGATCGTGGTGTTTGGAGTTTCTGAGATGTGCATTTGGAGTGTTTTTTCCCTTCCTCGCTTTATCATTTATCTCCTTTGCCGTTGGTGTTCCCTCTGTTGTAGTTGTGTAGTTGTTGTATGCAAGGTGGTTTTGGTTTTTCCCTTGTACTGTCTCGTTCGTCTAAGTACTGTGTGTGGGCATATTATTACTTGTCCCCTTTTGTTGTGATCGGGGTCCTTCTCAGGACTAGATTACTTAGGTGCAGGGATCCTCAGGAGGTAGGGGTTATGCTGGCGGCCTGGACCTCTGTACCTTTAACAGTACCTCCAGGTTGAGGGACTAGTCAGGGCCCCAGCTTAGGGTCAGCTTAGGCCCCCTACCTCCAGTATACAGAGACAGCGTGACATTACCTTCCTACATTGTAATAGCTACAAAAAGTTTGTAATACTATCTGTATTACATCTTTGGGCACATCCAGTGCCTTTTTGTGACAAAAAAAACCCTAAATAAAATTCACCAAACACTCCACTTTACAGTTGTGTAGGCCACATTAGCTCATATTAAAGTCTAGTCCACACTTTATAAAATTATTGTTTCTTATACCTGTTAGCAGCTGTTCAGGAATAAGCACACTAAGCCCTTAGTACTTTTCTGCCTATCTTTATCAGTCTACCAAGATGAAGAAGGCAGGGAGTAAGGCATGTGGGCATGGAGTTGCTGCAGGGAGAGGACGTGAGGATTCTGTGCCTGCAGGGAGAGGACATGGGGATTCTGTGCCTGCTGTGGGCACCAGTGACTCAGCATCCCCCAGTTTTACCAGGGAACAGTCCTTTATGCGCAGCTTTGTAGGAGCTAGCCGTACCCCACTGCTGCGGGAGGACCAAATTGAAGCCGTTGTCGGATGGATGGCAGCTAACGCATCGACTTCAATTAGTTCCAGATCCTCTCAGGTCCTGAGCACTGAAGAGCACCCATCTGTCTCTTCACCACCTGTCAAATTGCCCAGGCAGTCAGAGAGCCCTGGATAGGAGCCATCTTCACTTCTGTTCTCTGAATCTCTTGGCTTGGAAAGAGGGGGCCAGCCAAGCATAATTTGAGAATCTGAAGAAGAGGTAGTATGCAGTGATGTGCAACCGTTTTGTCTCTCTGAATCTGAAGAGGCGGGTGGGCCAGTGCCTATGGTCAGCAGCACACCTCAGTATGCATCTGATGATGAGACTCAGGTGCCACTTTCTGGTGCGTACTTTGCTGTCGACACTACCCAGGAGAAGCAGTTGTTTGAAGAGGGTGGTGTAGATGATGAGGTCCTTGACCCATCATGGCGTGAGGGACAGGAAGGTGGTGGGAGCAGCTCTGAGGAAGAAATTCCCCGAACGGCCCAAAAAGGAGGGAGAGGGAGGGTGCAGACTTGGTTGCCTGTAGCTTCCACTTCGGCACCCATTAGGAGCATGGCTCTTCCAAAATCCTAAGCGGGCGCTCCCAAGACTTGCAGTGCCTTGTCCTTTTTTGACACAGTTGCAGATGACATTTGCTTTGTCAAATGCAAGCTGTGTAATCAGAAGGTGAAAAGAGGGAAAAGTGTCAGCAACCTCAATACCACAAATATGTGGAAACATGTGCGGACCAAGCACGTGGTGGAGTTACAAAAACACACTGAAGACCTAGGCCAACCTACAGTGCCACCTACCACCTCTTCAGCTCGTGTTGTAGCCTCTTCCTCCAGCTCACACACAGCTGGTTCAGCTTCCTCACAGGATCGCCATGGAAGAACCTCTGGCACTGTTGTACAGAGACAGTGTAATTCCAGCCACAGCACCACTTTCCTTGTCATCCTCACACTCCCAGGCCAGTCTACAGCCATCGTTGGCACAGGCATGGGAGAAAAGGCGCCCATACTCGGCAAACCACCCCCGAGCACAGGCTCTGAATGCTAAACTACTGGCCCTTGAAATGCTATCATTCAGGCTGGTGGAGACTGACACCTTCCGTAACTTTATGGCATTGGCAGTCCCACAATACAACGTGCCCAGCCGCTTTTATTTCAGCAGGCAAGCCGTCCCTGCCCTGCAACAGCATGTGGAGGGAAAAATTAAACATGCGCTACAAAACGCCGTCAGTAGCAAGGTCCACCTGACCACCGATGCGTGGACCAGTAAGCATGGACAGGGACGATACCTTTCCTTCACTGCCCATTGGGTAAATGTTGTGGAGCCGGGTACAGATCTTGAGAGTGGCGCTGTACGTGTTCTGCCAACTCCAAGGATTGCAGGAATCCAGTCTGTACACATTGACTCCTCCTCATACTCCAGTTCCTCTGAATCAGCGCTGCAGGAGCCGTCACGGTCTACTTCCACATCGACCCGTGAACGGTTACCTGTTATGATGACCGATATGAGCACTGCCGTGGCCAAATGTCAACAGGCCGTATTGAAATTAATTTCTTTGAGGAATCGAAGCCACACAGCGCAGGAGCTCTGGAATGCCATCAAGCAGCAGAATCTGGTGGCTGCTCTGGGCCTAGGCAACCCCACTCACATCCCATGTCTGGCACATGTGCTCAGCTTGGTCGTGCAGAGTTTTTTGAGAGACTATCCGGATCTTGATGCACTGCTTCACAAGGTCCGCATAGAGTGTGCTCACTTGCGGCGTTCCAGCAACGCAAGATCGCGCATTGCAGCTCTGCAGCGCCGATTACGTCTTCCGGAACATCGCATCATATGTGACCTACCCACCAGGTGGAATTCAATGTTACATATGTTGGAGAGGTTGTGTGAGCAGCAGGCAGCAGTAATGGAGTACCAGCTGCAGCAGGCGCAAACAAGTCGCAGTGCGCGCCGTTCACACTTCACCACCACTGAGTGGGCCTCTATGAAGGACATTTGCCACGTTTTGCATGCCTTCGATTATTCCACGCGGATGGCGAGTGCAAATGATACACTAGTCAGCATGACTATCCCCCTTATCTGCCTGCTTGAAAAAACACTGCAAGCACTAAGGGAGGAGGTTTTGGAAAAGGTGGAGGATGAGGAGTCACAAATGCCATCTGCTTCTGTACAGTCTGTGCAACGTGGTTCCTCACAAAGGCTTAGGCAGGGGACACTTTGTGAGGAGGAGTCAATGGAGGAGGAAGACATCTGTCCAGAGGAGGGAGGTACACAATGCTCTAGTAGTCAGTATCTAGAGCGAGGGTGGGGTGATGCAGAGCAGGCAGAGATCACGCCTGAAGCAGGGGACAGCGTTTCTTGGCCAGTTGGCAGTCTGCAGCACATGGTTGATTTCATGCTGCAGTACCTGAGAAACGACCACTGCAGCGCCCACATTATCATCACGGCTGATTATTGGGTGTCCACCCTCCTAGATCCTCGCTACCGGGACAACTTACAAAGCTTCATAACACTGTTGAACCTGGAGCGTAAAATGCGGGAGTACCAAGACGCCCTGGTGCATTCCATCATGTTCTCCATTCCAACCTAGAGCAGTGCTGCTAGTGCTTTACAAAGCAGCTCAGTGCGTCGAGGCAGTGGAGGAAGCTCTGCACAAAGAGGAAGCAGAAGCAGCGCCTCAGCACAAGGCAAGACCAGTATGGCCCAAATGTGGCAAAGTTTTGTGTCCCCGCCGCCACAAATGTCTGCACCATCACAGACGGCTCCAGTCAGCAGGAGGCAACGTTTCCATCAGATGGTGACAGACTACATGTCTTGCCCTCTCAGTGTACTCCCAGACGGCTCTTCCCCCTTCAAGTTTTGGGTCTGTGAGCTGGATACATGGCCAGAGCTTAGCCAGTATGCATTGGAGGTGCTGGCTTGCCCTGCTGCTAGTGTATTATCGGAATGCGTCTTTAGTGCCGCAGGTGGTGTACTAACAGACCGTCGCATGCGACTATCCTCCGATAACGTTGACCGGCTTACTTTTCTCAAAATGAACAAGGCCTGGATCTCACATGAATTTGCCAGTCCTCTTCCAGAATAAATAATTGGTTGGCAACAGTATCCAGGTCTCCTGTTGTGTTCATGTTTCTACCACCTGAACTGTAATCCCTGAGCTCCAACACCGCCAGTTGCTGCTCAGAAGTGCCGTCTGCACAGTCAGTGCTTGCTGCCGTGTTATTGGGGTTCAGTAACGTCAGCTGATCCCCAGCTGTGTGTCCGGCAAATTCTCCTGCTCTGTCCACATCCACTGTACTACAGATTTAAAACTTGCTCCAATTACACCTCTGGCTCCACTCTGTTTTTAGTATTTACCCTGGGTTCCAGCACCACCAGCTTTTTCCCAGCAGTGTCTTTGGCACGGGTACTCCCTCCTGCCCAGCCTGGTTCCAGCACGCCAGCTGTTTCTGGGTAGTGTCAATGTCACTTTGCCTCCAATGCGTTGTCCTGTCGCTTTGCTGTTGGGTTAGCCGACTCTATGGTGCCTGCAGTTTAGGTGACTCCTATGTGGGCTGTGGGATCTGGCTATGAAGGCTCGTTCCATAGTGCCAATAAGACAAGCACCCCCTGTAGGACTGTGGGTTTTGGTAACTGTGGCCAGCTCGCGGCCTTGCAACTTTTTTTTTACATGGGTACCTTCTGCTACTCATCCGGGTTCCAGTACCGTCAGCTGGTTCTCGGCAGTGCCTTTGGCTTAGTTGCCTCCTTCTCGGTATCCAAGTTCCACCAACGTGTGCTGGTCCTTGATGGTGCTTTCTGGTACAGGTACCTCCTGCTTAGTAACCAAGTTCCAGTACCGTCAGCTGGTCCTCGGTAGTTCCATTGGCTCTTGTACCTTCTGCTACCCATCCGGGTTCCAGTACCATCAGCTGGTTCTCGGCAGTTCCTCAGCCTTCTTGTACCTTCTGCTACATTTCCAAGTTCAAGCTTTTTGAAATGGTTCTTGGTAATCACTCTGGATCTCCCTGACGAGGAGGACCCCGAAGACGACGAGGACCACCCCGAAGAAGACGAGGAGGACCCTGAAGACCACCCCGAAGAAGACGAGGACCCTGAAGACGAAGAAGCAGAAGTGTAAGAGGCAGCAGAACAAAAAGCAAAAGAACATTAAGCACAAGACTAAAAACCAGAGCAAAAGATATTATCTAAATTATAAGCAGAAGATTACTAAGCAGTGTATGGGGGTGAGTCTGTTCCTCCTCGTGGTGCCACTGGAAAAGACCTGCTGCTGCAGGCCAAACTGAACGCAGACAAATTCTGTTGTAAATCTTTTGTGACGGGCAGAACGGAAGGTGTAATCTTCAAACTTTTATAGATAACAACTACAGGAATGCCTGTCACAAATAACAATATGAAGAATAGTGGTTGAATAAGAAGAATGTAAAAATAAAAAAAGAATAATAGAAAGAAGGTGAAGAAGAAAATGAATAAGGTGAAGTTGATGAAAGATGCTGATGCTGAGGATGATGAAGGAGAAAGTGTGGGAGAAGTAAAAAAGAAGGTGAAGAGCATGGAAGTAGTGAAACATAAATAGCTGACAAAATATAAAAAAACTTAGCATAGTCAATATTTCCGTGACTCAGAACATCTTAAAAAATATATTAATTCCTGCTATTCCATTTGATTGGGCTAAACCTCTATGCCTTTATTGTCTCCCCCCACCTCCCCCAATACATTCTATATTATTCTTAGTTGTTTTCCTTCATGTAGAATTAACCTACAAGGAAAGAAAGGGTTTATTTTTATTCCGATATTTCTGTCCCATTAACTTGCATTGGGTTCCGGTATCGGAATCGGCGATATCCGATACCCTATAAGTATCTGTCCGATCCGATATTTCCCGATATCGGAAGGTATCGCTCAACACTAATAGTTAGATGATAGTAAGAAATATGTCATTGAGGTTTATAATTAGTGCAGCGCGTGTGTAGTTTACTGTACATGTATTTAGCTAATAATTAAAGAATTAAAAGATAAAAATGGTGTGTGGTCCCCCTAAATTTTCTTAACCCGCTGAGGGAAAGCTGAGAGCTGGTTTTAATAGCCTGGGAAGGGAGTACTAAATATGGAGTTTCCCAGGCTATTATTATCATCTCACTTCTGTCTGGGTAGCCTTTACCGGTTATTATAAGGGGGAACCCCCCCAAAAAATGACGTGGGGCACCCCTATATTTAATAACCATCAAAGGCTAAACAGACAGCTGTGGGTTGATCTTAGTAGCCTAGGAAGGGGCCATGGATATTTGCCCCCTCCCAGATTAAGAACACTAGCCCTTAGCTGCTTAAGAAATGGCGCATCCATTGGATGCGCCAGTTCTGGTGCTTAGCCTCGGCTTTTCCCACTTGCCCTGGAGGCAAGTGGGGTAATAGTATTTGGGTTGATGTCAGCTTTGTAATGTCAGCAGACATCAAGCCCAGGGGTTAGTAATAGAGAGGCATGTATAAGACACCCTTGTCACTAGCCCCCGTCAGTTTAAGTAAAAAACACACCCACAGAGCAAAGTCCTTTGTTTCAACAAAACGATCCCTGTCCCTCTTTTACCCATTTATTAATAAAAAAAAAAAATCCTCACCTGTCTACTGATAATCCATACATCCCACGACAAGCCCAACTTAGCTACATCTGGATGCATTGCTGAGCAGTGGCATGATTCGACCGCTCAGCCTGGCATCCAGGAGACACTGAGCGGAGCGTGAGAATGCAGCTTCAGTGCGAGTGTCGACTTCACTAAGGTGACTGGAGTTCATAGCCGATGAACTCCGGTCACCTTATACTGATGTCATCGCTCTAATTGTGAGTTCTGGATGAATGTTCACGATAAATGGTTGATATAGGTGCAATTTTACAATCAGGATGTCCTTACCTGTAAAGATGTTTTGATGCAAAGAAATAATGATTGCATGTGTTTCCTTGGAGGTAACCATGGTTAACAACAAAAGCCAATCATTTCAAGTACCAGTCCCCTTTTAAATGACCTGTGTGAATTATAAGAGCAATCAGCATGACAGATTTATATCAGCTGCCTTAACTCTTTCATCTAATCTTACTAGAAGATCACTGAAGTGATGTAAGCAGATCATTTTGTGGCAGGGCTGAAATTCAGTGGAAAAGGGATTTTTGTGATTTAAGGTTATGTGCGCACGGTCAGGATTTGAAGCAGAATTTTCCTGAGCGTTTCTGCATCTCCTTGGCAGGAATAACGCTGTGGAAATTCTGTGCGTTTTTGAAGTGTTTTTGTAGATTAATGTTTTTGGAGCTAAATAAAGTTATTTGGTGGGACATTGTTTAAACCCTTGGATTACCATCAGAACTGGGGTGAGTATATTGGTTAATTTAAACAATTAAAGAATGTGTATTTGTTGTATTTCAAATAAAGTGTTTACTCTGTGTGTTTATTTAACTCTTTACTTTAAGGTTTGGTCATGAAAAGGTCTGATTGATACCTTGTCATCACCAAAAAAAAGAGCTAGGTGTTAGCTAATCCCATACACCCAATCTCCATTAGCATTTCTATTCATGTAATTTATGCGGACGCTGTGAGTTGCTATTTTTAGCCTAGGAAGGTACCCTTTGCAAACATGGTCCCTGGCCATTCTTAGCAGCTCACAGCTGTTTCATTCGCCGCTACGTTCCCCCGAACAGCACTCAGCAGCGCTTTGCATGTAGCGTATTTTTGCTGCGCCCAAAACACAGTATTCTAATGCCGCACTTTTGTTGTCGATACATGTGAATCCACTGCATATAATGACACTTCAATCGGTCAAAATTTACAGCGGAGACTAGCGTGTCTGCTACAGAAATTTACTTGCTGGGGGTGAGTTTGGGTACATGGCCACGGTCAGGAGATGCTGCAGGTTTGACGTTGCATGTTTATACAGCGTAAAAAACCCGCAGTGTCCAGATGTTACAGCATAGTGGATGGGATCTCTAGAAATCCTGTGTCCACTATATGTGAATCAGAGGCTGTAGATCACTCGTGGATACTGACATGCAGCGCGTCTTTCAAGACCGCAGCATGTCAAATTCACTTGCGGAGTCGCTAGTCTCTACAACAGAAATTTGACCACTAGAATGAATGGAATGCGGTAAATACGCATGGTTCAGTGAACTCATGTGGATTTATCTGCGTTCAATAGAACGCAGCATTTTGGACGCAGCAAAAAATATGCACCCAAAGCGCTGCTAAGTCTGAATCGTGGGCACAGAGCCTAAAATTGAAAAAAAATGGTGTGGGCTCCCGCGTTATTTTTATAACCAGCAGATGGAAAGCTGGGGGCTGATATTAGTTGCTGGGGAAGGGGCCATTAGCCAACAAAGTTCCCGTGCTATTAATATCAGCCCACAGCTGTTTGTTTGGCCTTTACTGGCTAGATTACAGGGGGACCCCAGAAAAAAATTGATGTGGGGTCCCCTTATAAAATCTAACCAGAAAAGGCTAAACAGACAGCTGCTAGCTAATATTAATAGCCAGGGAAGGGGCCATGAATACTAGCCCCCTGAATGGGTAATAACATTAGTGGCGCTCAGCCTCTGCTCTTCCCACTGCCCTGTAGCATTGGCGAGTGGGGTAATGGGGTTGGGGTTCACATCAGCCTTGTATTGGCGGCTGACGTGAAGCTCACGTTAGTAATGGAGGGCGTCTATAAGACGTCCCCATTACTAACTGCGTAGTAAAGTTATCGCTGCCTTTTCAATAAAAGACACGACCAGAAAAGTGTTTTTAACAAAATAAAAAACACACGGCTTAAAACAATTTTTTTATTCTACTCGGTCCACGAAGCCCTAGATCTTCTGAAAAAAAAAGTAAAAAAACAAGCAACCACATCCCTCATCTGTCCACTGACATGACGCAGTCCACGATTCCATCACGATTGTCCCTCGACGACCCATGTCACTTCTACAGCAGTGACATCAGCAATTACTGATGTCACTGCTGTAGAAGCCAGCAATGTATACTGACAGGGGTGTAAAATCGCTCCTGTCAGTATACATGCTGCAGGAGGTCACTGGGGTTCATCAGCTGAAGACCAGCTGATGAGCCCTGGTGAGCTTAACGCCATGGGAACATTCACGTGACTGCAGGTCCTGCAAGCACAGTACACTGCTGGGAGCAAGCACGTTCCCTGCAGCATACCGCCGGCCGCCGAGAGGAGAGCATCGCGAGGACCAGGAGGACACCGGGTGGGCGCCGGACAGGTGAGTATAGAGGGTTTTTTTATTTTTACTTTATTTTTTATTTTTTAACCCCGGGCACGCCGGCTTAGCTGGGAAGACTACTGCTGCCCCTTGCCACGCCGCTCTCGCTGTTATCAGCGGGAGTGGCAGTTGGATGAGAGGAGTAGTAGTCCTCCTCTCCTGATCCGGGTACCACCCGCACCGCGTTTCCACCGCGTATTCGCAGCTATTGACTTTCATTGATAGGCATCAAATCCGCAGGTATAAATATTATACCTGCGGATTTGATGCGGTTCAATTATAGTCAATGGGCGCGAATTTGCTGCGGAAACGCTCGCACAATGGTCATGCTGTGGTTTTTACCGCAATGGTAATCCTGAGCGGAAATTTCCGCATCATGTGCACAGCACATCAGGATTACCATTGCTATAGCTGGCAGACCTATTGACAAGTGTTTTCACAGCGGAAAAACCACCTCAAAAACGCTTTGTGTGCACATAGCCTAAGTTAATTTTCATGGCAAGGAATGACTTATCAAACTTCCACTATACGATCTGAAGCTGCAAATTCTGTAAAAACTAAAATTTGTAAGTTTCAAAACTTTTGACCACAACTGTATATACAGGTGCATCTCACTAAATTAGAATATCATCAAAAAGTAAATTTATTTCAGTTCTTCAATACAAAAAGTGAAGCACATATATAGTCATTACAAGCAGAGGGATCTATTTCAAGTGTTTATTTCTGTTAATGTTGATGATTATGGCTTACAGCCAATGAAAACACAAAAGTCATTATCTCAGTAAATTAGAATACTTTATAACAACAGCTTGAAAAATGTTTTTAAAATCCGAAATGATGGCCTACTGAAATGTATGTTCAGTAAATGCACTCAGTACTTGGTCGGGGCTCCTTTTGCATCAATTACTGCATCAATGCGGAGTGGCATGGAGGCGATCAGCCTGTGGCACTGCTGAGGTGTTATGGAAGCCCAGGTTACTTTGATAGCAGCCTTCAGCTCGTCTGCATTGTTGGGTATGGTGTCTCTCTTCTTCCTCTTGACAATACCCCATAGATTGTCTATGGGGTTAAGGTTAGGCGAGTTTGCTGGCCAATCAAGCACAGTGATACTGTTGTTTGTAAACCAGGTATTGGTACTTTTGGCAGTGTGGACAGGTGCCAAGTCCTGCTGGAGAATGAAATTTCCATCTCCTAAAAGCTTGTCGGCAGAGGGAAGCATGAAGTGCTCTAAAATTTCCTGGTAGACGGCTGCGCTTACTTTGGTCTTAATAAAACACAGTGAACCTACACCAGCAGATGACATGGCTCCCCAAACCATCACTGATTGTGGAAACTTCACACTAGACCTCAAGCAGCTTGGATTGTGGCCTCTCCACTCTTCCTCCAGACTCTGGGACCTTGATTTCCAAATGAAAATTGGAACTCTGGAACCTTGTGGAGTGTGTCAATTACTGCCTTCTGGACATCTGTCAAGTCAGCAGTCTTCCCCATGATTGGAGCCTACTAAAACAGACTAAGGGACCTTTTTAAACGCTGAGGAAGCCTTTGCAGGTGTTTTTTGTTAATTATTTTAATTTACTGAGATAATGACTTTTGTGTTTTCATTGGCTGGAAGCCATAATCATCAACATTAAAAGAAATAAACACTTGAAATAGATCACACTGTTTGCATTGACTCTCTATATATAATGAGTTTCACTTTTTGTATTGAAGAACTGAAACAAGTTAACTTTTTGATGATATTCTAATTTTGTGAGATGCACCTGTAAGTGTGTTTGTTGTATACAGTGCATATAAGGCTATATTGACATGTTGGGTTTTTTCTGCAGGCAAAACTTTCTGTCTGATCAGTAAAGAATCTGCTTAAAAAAAGTAAGTTTTGGTGCAGATTATATGTGGCATTTGTCTACAGAACATGTTTAACAAATTTAGTTCTTATTCTCAAAAAATGCAACAAAAACGCAGCAAAAAAGCAGGATTTACTTTTTTCCAGCGTTTTTACACTTTCCTATTGCTTTCTATGGTGGAAAAATGCTGCAAAACATTGAAAGCTGCAGATTTTAAAAAATAGCAGCAATTTTCCAATTCAGTCAGGGTAAAAAAAGAAGCATTTGAATGAGATTTCTGAAATCTCATAGGTTTTGCTGGTGCTGTAAAAAGAAGCTTTTAATTTCCATAAAAACGCAGCAAAAATGCAACATGTGAACATAGCCTAATAGTGCCTATATAGGAACATATGTAGTATATAGTGCATATAATAGTGTGAATGCAGTATATGTGGGGTGGTATAATGTACAGTAGGCAGACCCCGCTATTCTTCACTCCAGGTGCATTAACAACTTGGTGTTACATTGATTTGGTGGTGAAACCAGTGGTGCAGACATTTCTTCAGTGTCTCAGGAGCCATTTTTCAACACAACACCGCCAGGCCACATGTTGCTCGGGCTTCTGCGAGCAGCCTGTGTGCTACCATGGCCTGCAGCATCTCCGGACTTGTCTCCTATCTAGCACATCGGGAACGTCATTGGTCGGCACTTACAAAGGGAGCTGCCAGCCTTGGATGCACATGCAGCTGAAAGGTATTACGGCGCGTGGGTCCGCACACCACAGTACACGCTATCGGCCAATCAGAGGCCAGAAATTGACGTCGGCATATGACGGGGAGCATGACCATAAAGTCACATGCTCCCATCGCATGGGGGTGCATTATACTACTATTATGGATGTCTATGATGGTGCATTATACTATTATGGGGTGCATTATACTACTGTGGATGTCTATGGGGTTCATTATACAGGATGGGCCATTTATATGGATACACCTAAATAAAATGGGAATGGTTGGTGATATAAACTTCCTGTTTGTGGCACATTAGTATATGGGAGGGGGAAAACTTTTCCAGATGGGTGGTGACCATGGTGGCCATTTTGAAGTCTGCCATTTTGGATCTAACTTTATTTTTTTCAATGGGAAGAGGATCATGTGACACATGAAACTTATTCAGAATTTCGTAAGAAAAACAATGGTGTACTTGGTTTTAACGTAACTTTATTCTATTATTCTATGGGGAATGTCTATGGGGTGCATTATACTATGAGCTGTGCAGCATATTATATGGAGGACTATGGAGAGTGCATTTATACTTCTATGGAGCCCCATGACTTCTACAGTCATGGCCAAAAGTATTGAGAATGAGACAAATAGTAATTTTTCCAAAGTTTACTGCTTCATTTTTTGTAATGGCAATTTGCATATACTCCTGAATGTCAAAGAGTGATCAGCTTAACAGCAATTACTGTACTTGCAAAGTCAATATTTGCCCAGAAAATGAACTTTAACCCCCAAAACACATTTCAACATCATTGCAGTCCTGCCTTAAAAGGAGCAGCTAACATCGTTTTAGTGATTGATCGCCAGCCCTGTCCTCATCAACACCCACACCTGTGTTAATGGATCAATCAGTCATGATAAAGTAAGAATGACATCACTGGACACTTTAAAAGGAGGCTGGTTCTTGGTATCATTGTTTCTCTTCAGTTAACCATGGTTATCTCTAAAGAAACACGTGCAGCCATCATTGCACTGCACAAAAATGGCCTAACAGGGAAGAGTATCGCAGCTACAAAGATTGCACCTCAGTCAACAATCTATCGCATCATCAAGAACTTCAAGGAGAGAGCTTCCATTGTTGTCAAAAAGGCTCCAGGGCGCCCAAGAAAGACCAGCAAGCGCCAGGACCGTATCTTAAAACTGTTTCAGCTGCGGGATCTGACTACCAGCATTGCCGAGCTTGCTCAGGAATGGCAGCAGGCTGGTGTGAGTGCTTCTGCACGCACTGTGAGGCGGAGACTCTTCGAGCAAGGGCTGGTTTCAAGGAGGGCAGCAAAGAAGCCACTTCTCTCCAGAAAAAACATCAGGGACCGACTGATATTCTGCAAAAGGTACAGGGAGTGGACTGCTGAGGACTGGGGCAAAGTCATTTTCTCTGATGAATCCCCTTTTCGATTGTTTGGGACATCTGGAAAACAGCTTATTCGGAGAAGAAGAGGTGAGCGCTGCCACCAGTCTTGTCTCATGCCAACTGTAAAGCATCCTGAAACCATTCATGTGTGGGGTTGCTTCTCGGCCAAGGGAATCTGCTCACTCACAGTCTTGCCTAAAAACACAGCCATGAATAAAGACTGGTACCAGAATGTCCTCCAAGAGCAACTTCTCCCAACCGTCCAAGAGCAGTTTGGTGCCCAACAATGCCTTTTCCAGCATGATGGAGCACCTTGCCATAAAGCAAAGGTGATAACTAAATGGCTCATGGAACAAAACATAGAGATTTTGGGTCCATGGCCTGGAAACTCCCCAGATCTTAATCCCATTGAGAACTTGTGGTCAATCATCAAGAGACAGGTGGACAAACAAAAACCAACAAATTCTGGCAAAATGCAAGCATTGATTATGCAAGAATGGACTGCTATCAGTCAGGATTTGGTCCAAAAGTTGATTGAGAGCATGCCAGGGAGAATTACAGAGGTCTTGAAGAAGGGGCAACACTGCAAATATTGACTTGCTGCATTAACTCATTCTAACTGTCAATATAACCTATTGGTACTCATAATATGATTGCAATTATATTTCTGTATGTGATATAAACATCAGACAAACACTAATAAAAACCAGAGGCCAGCAGATCATGTGAAAATGTAATTTTGGTGTTATTCTCAACTTTTGACCATGACTGTATGTACGCTCCTGGTGAGTTTAATGGTTTATTTTCTTCTATGTTAAAGAACAGCAGCAGAACGGAGAACATACAGATGCTTCTCACAAAATTATAATATCAAAAAGTTAATTTATTTCAGTAGAGTCAATACAAACAGTGTGATCTATTTCAAGTGTTTATTTCTGTTAATGTTGATGATTATGGCTTACAGCCAATGAAAACACAAAAGTCATTATCTCAGTAAATTAGAATACTTTACAACAACAGCTTGAAAAATGGTTTTAAAATCCAAAATGTTGGCCTACTGAAATGTATGTTCAGTGAATGCACTCAATACTTGGTCGGGGCTTCTTTTGCATCAATGCGGCGTGGCATGGAGGCGATCAGCCTGTGGCACTGCTGAGGTGTTATGGAAGCCCAGGTTGCTTTGATAGCAGCCTTCAGCTTGTCTGCATTGTTGGGTATGGTGTCTCTCTTCTTCCTCTTGACAATACCCCATAGATTGTCTATGGGGTTAAGGTTAGGCGAGTTTGCTGGCCAATCAAGCACAGTGATACTGTTGTTTGTAAACCAGGTATTGGTACTTTTGGCAGTGTGGACAGGTGCCAAGTCCTGCTGGAGAATGAAATTTCCATCTCCTAAAAGCTTGTCGGCAGAGGGAAGCATGAAGTGCTCTAAAATTTCCTGGTAGACGGCTGCGCTTACTTTGGTCTTAATAAAACACAGTGAACCTACACCAGCAGATGACATGGCTCCCCAAACCATCACTGATTGTGGAAACTTCACACTAGACCTCAAGCAGCTTGGATTGTGGCCTCTCCACTCTTCCTCCAGACTCTGGGACCTTGATTTCCAAATGAAATTCAAAATTTACTTTCATCTGAAAACAACACCTTGGACCACTGAGCAACAGTCCAGGTCTTTTTCTCCTTGGCCCAGGTAAGACGCTTCTGGCGTTGTCTATTGGTCATGAGTGGCTTGACACAAGGAATGCGACACTTGTAGCCCATGTCCTGGATATGACGCGCCCCCTGGGCCATGTTCAAGGGATACCCGGAGCCGGATCTGGATAGGGGTAGTAGTCCTTGTGGCGGTGACCCGGTCCGTGCCCAGGGTGTCAGACTAAGTGGCGGTATATTAGCAGTAGATGTAGAACGACTACGCCACCCGTTGAATGCAGCTATGGAGCTGCCACTGCAGGGCAGACCGCTGAGGCCGGTGGAAGTATGGTGCAGCGGGGATGGTGTAACCCCCAACGGGAGGGGTATGGCCTCAGGGCAGCCGACGTGGATGATGGGGGTAGCAGGAACCACTCAGAGACGATGCGGTGTAGTTCAGGGTCTTTACTGGTGACAAAGATAGACCCTCCCGGAGTACTGGCTAGCGGTCGGGGCCTGGTCAGTCCTTGAGCAGATGGGATCCCCCTTGGCCAGGCGGAGTTATAGGCCTCCCCAACTAATTGTACTCTTCTGGCTTCCTTGCTAGAGGCGGGTAAAGGTAGCCCACGTCCCTGAGTGTACCGTGTGGTGCTCACCCGTATGGCCGGTGACTCGGGGCCTTCTAGTGGCTTCCGCTCCACGACGGCAGTGCTGGTCCCACGCGTGTGACCGTGCCTTTGGGTTTCTTGGCCAGAGGACCTGAAATCCTCTGCCGGTCGGTTTCTGCTGCTGGGTCAGGGTTAATCCCCACAGCCTCGGACTCCGGGTCCGGTGGTAACTCTTCAATCAGGGCGAGCTCTTCAGCTGCCAGCCCCTGATTCCTTTTAGCACTGCTCCCACTGAGCTCCTGATCTTTCTTTCCTAAGCTGCTCCTCTTCTTCTCTACTCTTCTTCTCAACTAACCCTGCCTGAGCCCCAGTTTTATATAGGGGAAGTTCTTCCCCTCCCAGGACTGGGCAGGAGGTGTGGCATGAATAGGATTCCTGACCAAGAGACCTCCCACCTGCTCTCAGACATAATATTGCTATTACTGTGGAGACCAGACCCCTGGGGTGCCACAGATACGTCTGTGTGTGGTGGCTCTTGAAGCAATGACTCCAGCAGCAGTCCACTCCTTGTGAATCTCCCCCAAATTTTTGAATGGCCTTTTCGTAACAATCCTTTCAAGGCTGCGGTTGTGCACCTTTTTCTACCACACTTTTTCCTTCCACTCAACTGTCCATTAATATGCTTGGATACAGCACTCTGTGAACAGCCAGCTTCTTTAGCAATGGCCTTTTGTGCTTGCCCTTTGTGTGGAGCGTGTCAGACTGCCTTCTGGACATCTGTCAAGTCAGCAGTCTTCCCCATGATTGTGGAGCCTATTGAAACAAACTAAGGGACCTTTTTAAACGCTTTCGAAGCCTTTGGAGGTGTTTTTAGCTAATCATTCTAATTTACTGAGATTAATGACTTTCGTGTTTTCATTGGCTGGAAGCCATAATCATCAACATTAACAAACACTTGAAATAGATCACTCTGTTTGTAATGACTATATATAATATGAGTTTCAATTTTTGGTTTGAAGAACTGAAATAAACTAACTTTTTGATGATATTCTAATTTTGAGAGCAGCACCTGTGTATATATCAGGATGGGGAGTCTATACCAGGATTGAGTCCAGGATAAGAGATATATACACGGATGGGCGACATATATACCAAAATGGAGCCAGGAAGATGGACCTATGTGAAGCCCAGCTGTGCTTGGCATCACAGACCCAGAAGGGTGTGTTGAAGGATTCCTCCACAAGAGGCCCCCATAACCATTCACACATCTCCACCTTCCACCTCAGACCACCAGAGGGAGCTCCTTAGGGAGATATATAAGGGAAGGTGGAGCCAGGCAGCCGTTAGTCTAGACTGGAGACGACAGAGAGCAAACCTGTTGTGAGAGTTCCTGCAGTGCAAAAGCCTGAGAGAGGTCAGTCTGCAGTGGAGCACGTTCTAGACTCACGTGTAGCTCAGTGAGGTGAGCTTTAGGTGTGCCGGCGCCATAAGATCGGTGAAACGCAGCACGCTGCCGTTAGTGTGAGTAGCCTATTGAGGGTCCGAGTAGGCCGAAGGCGAAGGAGTAGAGAGCTAGTACATAGGGGGCAGAGGAGCTGAATTAGCTCACCCCGAAGAAGAAGCAGTTACCGGACGCCGGGTCCGAAGCTTGCCGGGATCTCCACGACCCAGTAAGATAAACCGGAATCCCTGGAGAACTACAGGTCCCAGGATCGCTAAAGTGCTGATACGTACCAGAGCCAGGAGACACATAGGCCCCGTAAGTCGGGAGCGTGCACTCCAAGAGAAGGCCCTACCACAAGGTCAGCCAGCACAGGACAGAGACCAAGTTAGGCCTAGCTCCAGGCAGGTCAGAAACTTACTACGCAGCAGCAAGAACTAGGAGGCCCAAAACCTGCTCATTGGGGAGGATCCGGACATACACCCTTCACCCTACAGTGCTCCGGGGAGTGCCTGAAATTCCACCAGTAAAAGGTACTGAAGTGACTATCGTGTCCGTCCCTGTTCTTGCTCTGGCCCCGCGTAGTCTTTGTCCTGCATCCCCGTTCCTATGCTGCCCTGAGGCCCAGCTCTACCTGTGGGGAGCTACACCATCAAGCTGCCTTATCGGCCTCAGTGGACTGCGCAGCGCTGGTGATCCTCACCAGAAGCCACAGGTGGCGTCACGAACTCTTTCTTTTATAAACATTACAAACACCAACCCCCCCCTTTTTTAAGAGCGGCCCAGGGTACGGGCCCGGGAGCCGACCACCACGACATCCCTGAAGGCCCGGCTAAAGGCCCGGGTACCGAGTCATCCCCATTCCTCTGGGCTAGACATCTCTTTTCTGGTGTCACGAACAGGATTGCGTGCCCGCTGCAACGACAAAGTGTTTTGCCCTTTGCCACCGGGTACTGTGCGCCTTTATTTTGAACTGTGTACGTAAAGTTGTGGTGAAGATAGCCGCCATTGTTGGGCCTTTGAGCGAGAAGAAGGGCGTAACCGCGGGAAAATAAGGGGCGTACCTGCAAAAGAGCGCGAATTCCCAGACACGCCCCACGCCTTGACGTCAAATCAGGAAGCGCCAGGTCCTGTACGGAGCGTCGCTGAACGCTCTGACGTAGGACGCAAGCGATACAAGGTCCTTAAGATAACGGTCACCTGCGGAGCTGCGGCCTACCGGAAGAAAAACCAGAAGGTAGGCCACGGTTAGCTAGGGGGGCGCTAAGATGTCCGTCGAGCAGCAGAACGCCGACCTGGCGGTCAACGTCCCTGAAGCCCAGCCCGCGCCTGATAATGGGCAGGCCGAAGCCGCCGCTCCATCAGCAGCGCCTGTAACACCTGTTATTCCTATGACTTTACCGTACATTCCTGGAGCAAAGTGGCTCCCCCAGTACAACGGCAAACCAGATACCCTGTCTGGATTTAAGAGGAAGATATGTGGTATTTTGGACATGTACTCTATGACCGGCAAACAAAGAGCCGCCGTTGTATTAGGACAGCTGACCGGTGCTGCGGAACGGGAAGTGGAAACATGGTCGGCCGCAGACCGGAAGGCAATGTCCACAATATTCCAAAAACTACAGACTGTCTTTGAGGACCTTACTGAGGCGGACCTCCGGATGAGGTTCTACAGCTGCTCCCAACAACCAGAGGACAATGTTTGGGACTACGCCTGGCGTCTCCAAGGGGCCCTGCGGGCTCTGAACCAGGTTAGTCCAACCAGCTTCAAGAATGAGAACAAAATGCCAAAGGAACAGTTTGTCCGGGGACTGAGGTCTCCAGAGGAGAGTAGGACTGTGCATTGGTGGTCCCTGGATCATCCAGATGCCACCTTTGACAATCTCAAGGACATGGCTATAAAAGGACTGCAGCCCCTGGAAACAAATACCATCCAACGTTACCAGGGTGGGGTTACCCCAGAGCCTGCTACACCTACCTTTTCCCCAGTGACTGCTGAAGCTAAGGTTCCAGCAACGTCCCCTAAAGAACTGGACAGTTTGCGCTCTGAGTTGCGTCAGCTGAGCAAAACCCTGACCACTGTGCTGAGTGCTCTGCAGCTGCGGACGGAGCCTGAGGAAGGAGGGAAAATTCTGCTAGCCGACAGCCCTGGGGATGTCCCCTGGATGCGGAGGAGGAGGAGGCCAACACTACCCTCGCCGAGGACCAGTGACCAACGCCATCCACCAAGGGAACCAATCTGCTACCGATGCCGCAAGACCGGACACATCGCTCAGAATTGTCCTTTAAACGGGAAAACCCTGGGTCCGAGGGCCGACACCCAGGAGTAGACTCACCAGGCCCATCAGACTGGTACAACAGGTTCGTCGGAGGAAGACCTTTCCTGTCCATTGTATTGGATGGGATCCTGACGCATGCCGTGCTGGACACAGGATCTCAGGTAACCATCATGCCTGAAGTCCTCTACAAGAGGTTCTGGTCCATGGACGACCTACGTCCGCCAGCTCCAAATTTGTCTGTATACGCTTCAAATGGACTCCCCCTTAACCTACTTGGGGTTAAGAGTGTGACTGTAAAGGTGGGGAGAGTGGAGCTGAAGGACCAGGGACTAATTGTAGTGGAGACTAACCCTGATGACAGCAATCCATATATGGTACTAGGCACTAATGTTGTTGGTAACTGTTTGGGAGAGGTTGTGTTCTTACTCCAACAGATCGCCGACACTGCCAGACCGAGACAGAGGAGGGCGCTGCAGAGAGAGATCCGCGTCCTGATGTATCAACAGCTAGTAAAGTTAACAGATGGTGAAATCGGTAACGTGCGGGTAACAGACCCTATCCCCATTGTTGTCCCCCCAATGAGTGAAATGCTCATCTGGTGTAGAGCTGCCATAGGTCTTAGAGGACAGAGCTACCAGGTGGTAGTAGAACCCCTTTGCTCTGAGCACAGACCCACGCTCTTAACTGCCAGGGGAGTGGTAGATGTACTTAATGGGAGGGTCCCTGTCCGTCTTCTTAACATAGGGGGAGATGAGGTTAAACTGCCATTTTATGCCACTGTTGCTAAGCTACATGCTGTCAATAATAACTGCATCCATGAGGCGGAGTCCTTAACTTCACCAGAAGAAGTGGAGGATAATGACCCTGCAACCCAGGTGGAGGATTGGTGTCAACAGCTCCATGTTGGGACAGACACCACTCCTGCCCATCAAAAATAGGGTGTACACCAGGTGGTTCAAGAATACTCGCAGGTGTTTAGTAAACATCCACTAGACTTCGGGAGGATTAAGGGGGTTCAACATCATATCCCCACAGGCAACCATTCCCCAATTAAAGAACGTTATAGGCCTATACCCCCAGCTCACTACCAGAAGGCAAAAGAAATGCTGCATGACATGAGGAAGGCGGGAGTGATTAGGGATAGTTGTAGTCCCTGGGCGGCTCCCCTAGTGCTGGTTAGGAAAAAGGACGGGAGCATGAGAATGTTTGTAGATTACCGTCAAGTAAATCGCATTACACATAAAGATGCATACCTTTTACCACGCATAGAGGAGTCCCTAGCTGCCTTGAATTCTGCAAATTACTTTTCTACCCTTGACCTCACTAGTGGTTACTGGCAGGTCGCTGTGGCTGAGGAGGATCGGGAGAAGACGGCCTTCACCACCCCGATGGGACTCTGTGAGTTCAATAGCATGCCGTTTGGACTCTGCAATGCCCCCGGAACGTTCCAAAGACTGATGGAGTGCTGCCTGGGACACCGCAATTTCGAGACTGTGTTACTTTACCTGGATGACGTAATTGTGTACTCCAGAACGTATGAGGACCACTTGAAACACCTCGCAGAGGTATTTGAGTCACTGTCCCGGTACGGGATGAAGTTAAAACCCTCAAAGTGCTACCTGCTCAAGAAAAAGGTACAGTACCTGGGGCACATTGTCAGTCCGGAAGGGGTAGCACCAGACCCGGAGAAGGTCACCGTCATCCAGAAGTGGCCGCAGCCGAAGAACCTCAAGGAGGTGCGTCAGTTCTTGGGACTAGTAGGATACTACCGGAGGTTCGTAAAGGACAACACAAAGAAAGCAGCTCCTCTGCAAGACCTCCTGGTAGAGCAGTCCCCCAAAGGCAAAACCCCCCATTCCACTGGGGTAAAGAACAGGCTGAATCATTTCAAGAGATGAAGGAGATCCTGACAGGTGACGAAATCTTAGTCTACCCTGACTACAACCAACCGTTCCTGCTGTATACAGATGCCAGCAACGAAGGTCTGGGAGCTGTCTTGAGTCAGAAGCAGTATGGGCAAGAGAAAGTCATCGCATATGCAAGTAGGAAGCTCCGCCCGACTGAAAGGAACCCAGAGAACTATAGCAGCTTCAAGTTGGAGTTCCTGGCCTTGGTCTGGGCCATCACTGAGCGGTTCAAGCACTATCTAGCCTCCAGCAAGTTCACTGCCTTTACTGATAACAACCCCTTGACCCATCTTGAAACAGCTAAGTTGGGGGCTCTAGAACAACGATGGATGGCTCGGCTGTCAAACTACCAATTTACAATCAAATACCGGGCGGGCCGCAAGAATGCCGATGCCCTGTCTAGGATGCCTCACTAGTCAGACACGGAGGAAGAAGTGGATGACTTGGAAGAGATTGAACTACCTGCCTTTCACCGGAATGGGATGATCCATGAGCAGAGAGTCTCCAACAAGCAGCGTGGAAAGACGTTAAAACCCCTGCCTCACCACAGCTGGAAAGAGACCCAGGACAGCGACCCGGTTATCAGCCGCATCAAATTGCTGATAGACCAAGAAGGTGCCTCCATGGAGAAGGATGCGTCTCTCCAAGCAAAGCAGCTGTGGAATGAGAGAAGCCGGCTGTTTATTTACCGTGAGAAGCTGTGCCGGAGGTACGTCAATCAAAAAACTCATGAGATGGTATGGCAGATAGTGGTCCCGAAGACAGACATCCAGATGGTATTAGAAGCTTACCACGATCAGGCGGGGCACTTTGGCTGGAAAAAGCTAGAGACCCTGCTGAAATGTCGATTTTACTGGGTAGGAATGCGCAGCTCCATTGAGAGGTGGTGCCGGGACTGTGGACCCTGCGGCCTAAGAAGGAAAGACTTCAGCAGCCAGAAGGCACCCCTGCAACCCATCAAGATGACTTGCCCTCTGGAGATCGTGGCCCTGGACCATGTCAAGTTGTCCCGCAGCAGGTCAGGGTACTCCTATGCCCTGACCATGGTAGATCACTACTCACGTTTCCTGGTGGTCGCCCCCGTCAAAGACCTGACGGCAGAAACAGCAGCAAAGACATTCCAAGCGTACTTCTGCAGACCCCATGGATACCCTGAGCAGGTACTGACTGACCAAGGTCCGGCCTTTGAGACTGAATTGTTCAAAGAGTTCTGCCATCTCTACGGGTGTAAAAAGATCAGAACTACACCATACCACCCACAAACAAACGGTCTCTGTGAAAAGATGAACAACATCATCATCGACCTTCTGAAGACCATACCACTTAAGGAGAGAAATCAGTGGCCAGACCTACTACCTGACTTAGTGGATCTGTATAATCCTATACCAGTCAGTTCCACCAACTGCACTCCGGCATATCTCATGCGGGCAAGGCCGGGAAAGCTGCCCATGGACTTGAAGCTTGGTGTTGTGGAGTCTGAAGCTGATATGACCACTGAGGACTGGGACACCACCAGACAAGAGCAGTACAGAAGAGTACAAGCTTGTGTCAAGGACAGTCTTACTCGGGTGAGCGAAAAACAGGAGATGCACTACAACAAGAATGCACCCGCAGAACCTTTTCACACCTGGTGAAACAGTACTAAAAAGGAAAAGACGCAACGACAAACTCGACGACCAGTGGGAAAAAGACCCCTACACTGTGTTGCCATCAAAATTTGACAACAAAAAGACATGCATAATTAGTCGTGATGGAGGAAAAACATCTGCTACAGTGTCCAGGGACCACTTAAAGTTGTGTCCAGATGTACTGAAACCCCAAGATAAAGTGTCTTTCACAATCCAGGAAGAACCTAAAGAAACAGTGATCCACACTGACCTAGGAGACTTCCCAGTGTTAGAACCTTGCTCTTAGGTTTTTTCCTTTGCTGGTCACATGACCTTGTTGGCCTATTTAATCCTGCTCCGCCCTTCTGGCTTTGCTGGACTTCATTGTATAACTACTTTCTAGCTAGCCTGTGCTCTGTATCTAACTCTGTTAGTTTGCTTGGTCTACGGACCTCTATGTTCTATATATTTTGTTTGTTCGTCTGTCTGCTACTATTTCTGTTAGGAGGTGTCCCATTTTCCTCCCAGTCCTTAGTACTTGTAGGGATTCCTTCCCCACATCTATAGGTCTCCGTACAGACTAGCTTAGTGTAACGGGTCTGGGAGGCGGAACCTCTGAGCTACTATAGGGGGCGGTCCTTGTAAAGGAGCGGGTGGCGACCAGGGAAGACGGGCTGGAAGTCTCAGCAGGTGAACGGGACAGTCTCTGAGTGAACGGGACAGTCTCTGAGTGAACGGGCTGGAGGTCACGGCAAGTGACCGGGGCAGTCTCTAGGTATAGGGTTGGTACGACCTGTGGCGGCTGAAGATAGACGTGAGCTCCCAGGTGAGCAGGCGAGAGTCTCTGGATGAACGGGTGGTCACAGCATGTGACGGCGGAGCCTCCAGGAAGACCAGCGGACAGGCGACAGATGAGCGCTCCCAGGTGAGCGGGCAGAAGTCACTGGACAGGCAGGTGGTCACAACACGTGACGGCAGAGCCTCCGGGTAGGCAAGCAGACTGGTAGCAGATGAGCGCTCCCAGGTGAGCGGGCAGGAGTCACTGGACAGGCAGGTGGTCACAACACGTGACGGCGGAGCCTCCAGGTAGGCTAGCAGGCAGGTAGCTGATGTGCGCTCCCAGGTGAGCGGGCAGGCTGGTCCTTAGACAGACTGACAGGATTAGTAAGGCAGACCGTCGGACCTCAGACTAGCAGGCAGGTAGCAAGTAATCAGGCAGGAATCTGGCAGGTAACTGGCAGGTAACTGGCAACGAGACCTGAGGGCTGAAGCACAGGTGAGACACAGGTGCAAACAACATTGCTCGGGCACCTCCATTTTGGAGGAGGTGCCTTATATATGGTAAAGTCCTCCGGCCATTGGCCGGGGACTCCTTAGGACGGCGCGCGCGGCCCCTTTAAGAGGGAGGGAGGGCGCGCGCGCGCGCCCTAAGCACAGTGGCCGGGAAGGAGCACGCGCTGCCAGCAGAGCGCGAGAGGGACGCCGGGCACGGAGCAGAGCGGTGAGGGGAACAGCGTCCCTGCCTAGCAGAGGGCAGGGACGCCGGCACTACAGTACCCCCCCCTTTAGGCCCCCCCTTTTTTAGGCCAGATAGAAATTTAGCTAGGATGAGAGGGGCATGGATGTTCTCCCGGGGCTCCCACGTTCTCTCCTCAGGACCAAACCCCTTCCAATCTACCAGAGAAAAGGTCTTTCCTCTTACCCTTTTGGTGGCAAGAATGTTCTCTACCTCAAACTCGTCCTCAGCAGAAACCGGAGCAGGAGGCGTACCTGTAGACTTGGAAAAAGAGTTAAGCACCACGGGTTTGAGGAGAGATACATGGAAGGAGTTAGGGATCCGTAAGTTGGCCGGGAGTTTCAATTTATAGGCCACCGGGTTGATCTGACTGATGACCTCCAGAGGACCGATGAACCGAGGCCCTAACTTGTAAGAAGGTATCTTAAGTCGAACATATTTAAATGATAGCCAGACTTTATCTCCTGGACGAAATTGTGGAGGATCCAGGCGTTTTTTGTCAGCGTGTCTTTTCATACGCTCGGATGACAGAAGGAGTGCGGACCGGGTACTCTCCCATATGGAGGAAAATTTGCTAACGAGAGATTCCGCAGCCGGGTTGCCCACAGAGGTGGAGACAGGAAAAGGAATCCGAGGATGCTGACCAAAGACTACAAAAAACGGGGATTTGGAGGAGGATTCGCTCTCGTGATTATTATAAGAGAACTCGGCCCATGGTAGGAGATCCACCCAGTCAGAATGGTGGGCATTAACGAAGTGCCGGAGGTAACTGGTCAGGTTCTGATTGATCCGCTCCACTTGACCATTGGACTGTGGGTGGTAAGCGGAAGAGAAGTCCAGGGTGACGTCTAGTAGTTTACAAGTGGCTCTCCAGAAACGTGAGGTGAACTGTACCCCACGATCCGACACGATGTGGAGGGGCAGGCCATGAAGACGGAAGATGTGGCGGATAAAGTCTTTAGCCAGCTCGGGTGCAGACGGAAGGCCTGGCAGGGGAATAAAGTGAGCCATCTTGGAGAAGCGGTCAGCGACCACCCAAATGACCGTACAACCGGCAGAGACGGGGAGATCAGTTATAAAGTCCATTGCTATATGCTGCCAGGGGGCAGCAGGTACAGGAAGCGGAAGGAGGCGTCCGGCTGGCAGATGTCTCGGGACTTTGTTGCGGGCGCAGGACACACAGGCAGAAACAAAGTCTATTGTGTCCTTGTGCAGGGTAGGCCACCAATAGTGCCGGGCAATAAGCTGGAGGGTCTTTTTCTGACCGGCGTGGCCAGCTAGTTTAGACGAATGGCCCCAGTGTAGGATCCTCTCCCGATCAGGTACTGAAACAAACGTCTTACCGGTAGGGAGACGATTTAGACTCACGGGAGCCACCTGCATTACTCTGGCGGGATCGATGATATGTTTAGGTTCTTCCTCGAGATCGGACACCAGAAAGGATCGGGACAAGGCGTCTGCTTTGACGTTTTTGTCAGCCGGGCGAAAATGAAGAACAAAATCAAAGCGAGCAAAAAACAAGGACCACCGGGCTTGGCGCGGGTTAAGTCTCTGGGCATGCTGGAGGTAAGCCAAGTTCTTGTGGTCAGTGTAAATTATTACCGGATGAAGAGCCCCCTCGAGTAGGTAACGCCACTCCTCCAACGCCAGCTTGATGGCCAATAACTCTCGGTCTCCTATGGAATAGTTGCGCTCAGAAGAGGAGAAGAGTTTGGAGAAGAAGCCACAAGTTACCATTCTCCCGGAAGATGATTTTTGAGTAAGTACCGCTCCGGCTCCAGAGGAGGAGGCGTCAACTTCCAGGAAGAACTGCTTGTTGCCGTCCGGGCGATGCAGCACCGGGGCGGAAGAGAAGGCCTGTTTTAGGGAAAGAAAGGCCTCCTCTGCTTCGGGCGGCCACTGTTTGGGATTAGTACCCTTACGGGTGAGCGCGGAAATTGGGGCAGTCCGGGAAGAGAAGTGTGGTATGAAGAGGCGGTAGTAGTTGGCGAAGCCCAGGAACCGCTGAATGGCTTTCAACCCCTCCGGTCGGGGCCATTTCTCGATGGCAGACAGTTTCTCTGGATCCATTCGTAGGCCGGTCTGAGAAATAATGTAGCCCAAAAACGGAAGCGAGGTCTGCTCAAAGAAGCACTTCTCGTATTTAGCGAAGAGGTGATTCTGCCTGAGCCTGAGCAGGACCTGACGAACGTCCCTCCGGTGAGTCTGGAGATCCGGAGAGAAGACCAAGATGTCGTCCAGGTACACCACTACGCAGGAGTAGAGAAGGTCCCGGAAGATGTCATTGACCAACTCTTGAAAGACGGCAGGAGCGTTACAGAGGCCAAAGGGCATTACCAGATATTCATAGTGGCCGTCCCGGGTGTTGAATGCCGTCTTCCATTCATCCCCCTGACGGATACGAACCAGGTTGTACGCCCCACGGAGGTCCAGTTTGGTGAAGATTCTAGCCCCCCTCAGACGATCAAATAACTCCGGAATGAGCGGAAGGGGGTACTTATTCTTCACCGTGATCTGGTTAAGGCCTCTATAGTCTATACAGGGACGGAGAGAGCCGTCCTTCTTTTTGACGAAAAAGAAGCCTGCTCCCGCTGGGGAGGTAGATTTCGGGATGAATCCCCTGGCCAGATTCTCCTCAATATATTCGGACATCGACCGGGTCTCAGCAGCGGATAATGGATAAATACGCCCACGGGGAGGAGAAGTACCAGGTAACAGGTCGATAGGGCAGTCGTATGGTCTATGAGGGGGTAGTGTCTCTGCCTCCTTTTTATTAAAGACATCAGCATAAGACCAATAAGGAATCGGAAGTCCAGGTAGATTAGCTGGGGTAGGAGAAGGACGGACGGGATGAACGGGAACCAGACAGGTCTTATGGCAGCCCTGTCCCCAGCGAAGGACTTCTCCGGTCTGCCAGTCAAGAACGGGTGCATGTTTCTGGAGCCAAGGTAGGCCTAGCAAGAGGGCGTGAGAGAGTCCAGGCAGAACATGGAAGGAGATACTCTCAGAATGCAGCATTCCCACCTGCAGAGTAATGGATTCGGTGATGAGTTGGATGGGGTGTGGTAAGAGCCCCCCATCCACGGCAGCAACAGACAAGGGTACAGCCAGAGGTTTGGTGGGGATGCGGTATTTCTCTACCAGGGACTGTGAAATAAGATTCCCGGCTGCTCCAGAGTCCAGTTGGGCTAGTTCGAAATAACGGTTCTCCCCGTAGACGATTGAAACTGACAGCAGGGATGGAGAGGATTTATTCTTGTCTAGGTGGACCTCTCTGAGCGAACCTAGACACAGGCGTTTGCCGACCTCTCCGGGCAGGCACGGATCCGGTGCTCCTTACTGCCACAGTAGAAGCAGGTCCCCTCGGCACGGCGTAAGTCCTGACGGGTCTTGACCATCTTGGTCTGGTCGACCTGCATAGGCTCAGGAGGGTGTACCTGGTTAGAGACAGAAGGAGTGACGGGTTTCTGAAAAGTAGGAGATAGACGTGGTAACCTCCTCTCACGGGTGACCTCTCTGGCACGCTCCTGGAACCGTAGGTCAATCCGGGTGGCAAGAGTTATTAGGTCATCGAGAGTGGTAGGAATGTCCCGACCGGCAAGTTCATCTTTAATACGGCCGGACAGACCCTCCCAGAAGACGGAAACCAGAGCGTCGTTATCCCAGGCCAGCTCCGAGGCAAGGGTACGGAACCGTATGGCATATTGGCCCACGGTGAGACTCTCCTGACGGAGGCGTAGCAACGATGATGCGGATGAGGTCTTCCGTCCGGGTTCGTCGAAGACTTTCCGGAAAGCCGAGAGAAAGGCAGGCAAGTCGGACACCAGGGGGTCTCCTCTCTCCCATAGAGGATTTAGCCAGGCCAGGGCCTCCCCGGTGAGATGGGACATGATGAAGGCAATTTTGGCCCGGTCGGAGTTAAACTGGAGGGACAATAGTTCAAAGTGCAGGGTGCACTGGTTTATTAAGCCCCTAGCTTGAGCGGGGTCGCCTCCGAAGCGTGGAGGTGTAGAAAGCCGGGGTCCGGGGCAGGATGCCATGGTATTGGTGGGCAGCGGCGCTGCCGGGCTGCGAGTCATGACACTAGCGGTGGTTGCTGGTGGAGCAGTCAGAGTGTCCAGGAAAGAGTTGACACTCCGCAGATGACTCAGGATGGACTCCTGTTGGGACCTCTGACGGGACAGTTCATGATGTAGGTCCGAGAGCGAGAGCGCTTGGGTGCCACCGGGTTCCATGGCCCGAGCAAACTGTAACGGGTCTGGGAGGCGGAACCTCTGAGCTACTATAGGGGGCGGTCCTTGTAAAGGAGCGGGTGGCGACCAGGGAAGACGGGCTGGAAGTCTCAGCAGGTGAACGGGACAGTCTCTGAGTGAACGGGACAGTCTCTGAGTGAACGGGCTGGAGGTCACGGCAAGTGACCGGGGCAATCTCTAGGTATAGGGTTGGTACGACCTGTGGCGGCTGAAGATAGACGTGAGCTCCCAGGTGAGCAGGCGAGAGTCTCTGGATGAACGGGTGGTCACAGCATGTGACTGCAGAGCCTCCAGGAAGACCAGCGGACAGGCGACAGATGAGCGCTCCCAGGTGAGCGGGCAGAAGTCTCTGGACAGGCGGGTGGTCACAGCACGTGACGGCAGAGCCTCAGGGTAGGCAAGCAGACTGGTAGCAGATAAGCGCTCCCAGGTGAGCGGGCAGGAGTCACTGGACAGGCAGGTGGTCACAGCACGTGACGGCGGAGCCTCCAGGTAGGCTAGCAGGCAGGTAGCTGATGTGCGCTCCCAGGTGAGCGGGCAGGCTGGTCCTTAGACAGACTGACAGGATTAGTAAGGCAGACCGTCGGACCTCAGACTAGCAGGCAGGTAGCAAGTAATCAGGCAGGAATCTGGCAGGTAACTGGCAGGTAACTGGCAACGGGACCTGAGGGCTGAAGCACAGGTGAGACACAGGTGCAAACAACATTGCTCGGGCACCTCCATTTTGGAGGAGGTGCCTTATATATGGTAAAGTCCTCCGGCCATTGGCCGGGGACTCCTTAGGACGGCGCGCGCGGCCCCTTTAAGAGGGAGGGAGGGCGCGCGCGCGCGCCCTAAGCACAGTGGCCGGGAAGGAGCACGCGCTGCCAGCAGAGCGGGAGAGGGACGCCGGGCACGGAGCAGAGCGGTGAGGGGAACAGCGTCCCTGCCTAGCAGAGGGCAGGGACGCCGGCACTACACTTAGGACTTTAGCAGGTCTGATCGCAGGATCAGGTTCCCTGTTACATCGTAGGGATTAAGCTGAGTTCTATCGTAGGGACAGATCTCCTCCTCTCTTTCCTTAGCTCTGGTAGCAGAAAATAACAGTAAGTCCAGCCTGCAAATTCTCTAAGGAAAGATTTTTCTGTTCCATCATGGTGTCTGTTCAGGATTTGGCTCATCGCCTGCAGGGACTCTCTGGAGGTGGCCGAGCTCCGTCAGCACGTGAGTAACTGTCCTGGAGCACATTTCTTGGAGCCTAAGGTATGTTTGCCGGATTTATTTTTTGGTGAACACCGAGAATTTTTTTCATTTAAAAATGCTTGCTTATTGTATTTTCGTTTGAGACCCAAGTCCTCTGGGGATGAATCCCAGCGCATAGGGTTCATAATGTCACTTTTGCGCAAAGAGCCTCAGGAGTGGGCCTTTTCTTTGCAACCTAGTGATACATGCTTCAGATCACTGGATAGTTTTTTTTCTGCTTTGGGACTATTATATGATGATCCTGACCGTGTCTCATCAGCTGAGACTGAGTTGAGACGTTTGAAACAGGGATCAGGTAATGTGGAAAAATATTGTACTCATTTCCGTCGTTGGTCTACTCAAACAGGGTGGAACGATTCTGCTCTGAAAAGTCTATTTCTTGCTGGGCTCAATGAAAGGGTTAAAGACCTGCTAATTGCTTATCCTACACCTGAAGATTTGCAACAGGCTATGCAATTAGCTATACGGGTGGATAGGAGACTGCGTGCAAGGGTTAATGAGAGAAAATCCTCTGCTATGTCAGTTTCTGGTTATGAGAAAGTGTGTACTAACAGTGGTGAACCGATGGAGGTTGGATCGGTGGCACCTCGCTCTCAAGAAAAAGACCGTAGATTTTCTGAAGGCTTGTGTTTCTATTGCGGAAAATCTGGTCATTTGATTAAAGGCTGTGAGCTTCGTATGAAGAAAGAAAAAAAAATGGTCAGTCATGCCCGTATTGCCTGTTTAAATTCCAAGGGTGTATTTTTAGCTGCTTCCACGATTGCTCAGGAAAAATTAATGGAATTTCGGGTGTTTGTTGATTGTGGGTCTACTCTGAATGTAATTGATGGGGGATTCTTGGAAAGACTCAATTTAAAACCCGAACCTTTATCATCCCCCATTGCTGTGGTTTCTGTGGATGGTTCCCCTTTGAAGAATATTACTCTCAAGGTCTGTGAATTTCCTCTCACTATTAATGGTGTTCACCATGAGAAATTGGATTTGGTAGTTTTGAATAACTTGCCTTCTCCAGTAATATTGGGATTGCCCTGGTTAAAATTTCACAATCCTGTACTGGATTGGTCTACCAGTGAAATTAAATCCTGGAGCCATAAATGTTATGACAAGTGTTGTAACGGGCGTATTGCAGCTTTGGATAGGGGAGAATTGCCTGTTCCTATTCAGGATTTTTGGAGAGTTTTTTCTGAGAAGGAATCGCAGGTTTTGCCTCCCCATAGAGACTATGATTGTTCTATTGAATTTGTCCCTGGAGCGACTCTTCCTAAAAGTCGTTTATTTAACCTTACTATTCCTGAGAGGAAGGCTTTGGAGGAATACATACAGACAAGTTTGGCCGCCGGTCACATTAGGCCCTCTAAGTCTCCTGTGGCGGTTGGATTTTTTTTTGTAAAAAAAAAAGGACGGCGGTTTACGTCCTTGTCTGGATTTTCGTGAGATTAACAAAATTACTGTACGCAATCCTTACCCACTGCCATTGATTCCTGATCTGTTTAACCAGTTAATGGGGGCCAAGTGGTTCTCTAAAATTGACCTTAAGGGGGCATACAATTTGTTGCGCATGAAGGAGGGTGATGAATGGAAGACTGCTTTTAACACTCCTGTGGGTCATTTTGAGAATCTGGTTATGCCTTTTGGTCTTACTAATGCTCCTGCATTTTTTCAGAATCTTATTAATGACATCCTTAGACCTTTGATCGGCAAAAATGTGGTTGTGTATTTGGATGACATTTTGATTTATTCGCCGGATCTGGAGTCTCATTGGCGGAGCGTACGTGAGGTATTACAGTTATTAATGGACAATTCGCTTTTTGCTAAGCTGGA